>NC_040907.2:174833070-175148221 GCF_004126475.2 Phyllostomus discolor | reverse complement strand
AAGAAATCTCCAATGAGAAACTTCACAAACCACTTCTGACATGTTCAATCCATCACACTACCTTCTTCTACATGCCACAAATCTTGTATTCCATTTAACTGGCATTTTAACCCTCTTGATATGCCACAGTGTAATGTACTGAAAAGATTACTCATTCATCTTCAATATGAAAATGGCCATACACTCATTAGTTCTGAGTTTTTCTTAAACACATGCTGATAAGACAGTTTAACCAAAGGGTTTCAAATAAAGTTAAAGACAAGCACGTGAACCAGAGTCATATGATGGCAGAGTGAAGGCGAGGGCGGTGAGGGACTGAACTGAGTGTTTGGCCAACCCAGTATAAAGCAGGCTTCAACCAGCATCGAAGCACTGCAATCATATACAGTGAGTTTTTTGCTCTCATATAATTTAAGCTAGAATTCACTGAAAGTGGGTGGCTGAAAAGTTCTGTTATTTGGTATTTATGAAACAGACACCTAAATAATCTCCAAAATGAACCACCATTTCAGATACAAAATAACTTTAACTGAAATATGCTTAACATAATACATACCGAAACTTGAGAAAGAAATTTTCACGCAGAAATACACGTAAGAAACAGAAACTGGAAATGTACCAGTTTTTGCCCCCATATGAGGAAACTAAAATAGTAAAAGACATCCAGGCAAAAAAGAGAAAAAGAGCTCCAAGACATGTCCCTAAGGCCACATACACAAAACAGTGACACTTTTATTTTATTTACGTATTTTATTTTGTATTTTACACCATAGTAGAGAAAATTGAATAAACTTTACTTTTCTCATTGTTTAAGGAAGCTGCAACAGACCGTGCAAATTACAAATGATTTTCAGGCATGCCTGCAACTCGTCAAAGCCTGACTGTATTACACTACAAAACCAGATTCAAGAAGTGTCACATGAAACGCACTCATCGCTCCTTTTGCCCTTAACCTGCAAACCAGTCACAAGGTAACTGGACAGTGCTGATGTTTAGAAGTTTTCTAATGCACTTGTAAATACCAATGCCATCAAGTCACCCATATTCCACTGGAACCAACCACTTTTACAGCTGACCTATACTGAGGCGTCATTCCTCAAAATGGCCACCAGATGGCAGCAAAGACCACCACTTGGAACACATCAACCAACTAGCTTCGCAGAAAGCTTTGTTCACTTTTTACCGTCAGGTACCATGACCAACACACTTTTCATTTTCCCCCAAACAATGAGACTGAACAACGACTGGACAATGTAGTCACAGCTTCATTCCACTGCCCCCTGCCACCTTTCAGGCAACTTCACCATTCCATCCTCCCACAACATTGCTGTATTTCGGAGCAGAGAACTCTTCCAGGTGCCTTCTGCAGTCTTCCAGGGAACGGAAATGTCTCTCCATTTAGAGAAATTCGGAAAGACTGCACTAAATGCTCATGCACCGTCTGCGTCTTCTGCTGACAAATTCTGAATGCTTTCCCACAGGCGGCTTTCAGTTGGTCTGACAGGGAGCAGTACCTGCTGGGAGTGACCCGCTGGGTTCCAGCTAGGAGCTCCCACTGCAGAACACCCTCGGGAATCCACCACATACACAACATCACCTCCTTTGGAGGAAGACCGCCCTTGGAGGGGCTGCTGGTGGTGGCTCCTTTCTTTCCCTCAACTGTCCTGTTCCACATTATTCTAACATATCAACAGTGCATCCCCCCTCAAAATTGTTTATGCAAGTGGAATGTTTTCCTTAGATTTCAGTGGAAAACTGTTTGTAAAAATGCAGTAAGAGGGGGTCCCCAGCACCCCACTTAACTTCTGTGGAACCCAGTGTCAAAGCGATGAACATCACCGTGCTGGTGCAAATAATTCTTGATGCTCGGTTTCAACCCTTTGAGTATATAGCCTGTCTCCCATGGGCCATTATGTGGTCTGTCCTCAGTGAACATCTCCCCTCCAAGGCTCTCCACTGCCTCTGGTCTGCCTACCCATGGGGCAACTGCGCTCGAGAAATCTCTGGCATGAAATTTCACAACCACTTCCGACACATTCCATCACTCACAGCAACATCTCCATACACCCCACAAACCTTTTGTTGCCCTGCAGTTGTGCTTGTACCTTTCTTGAAATGACAAAGCCAAAGGGGCCGGAAATGTTGCTTATGTTCATGCACCTTCAGTGGGAAAAGGGCCACACGCACATTCATCACTTGTGATGCGATTTTTTATCTTCCAAAAACTTTCAGACACGAGGAGGAAGGTAAGAGGGTCAACAAGCTCTGGCTAGGAGTCTCACTGTCTAAAGCTGAGGTGATTGTGCTGAAGCTCTCTTCCTAAACCCAGTTTGGGAAACTAAACCTCTTAGAAAAAGATGAGATGCCAATCCTACGTAATTTCCCAGTCTTCCCTTTCCTAACAGCGAGTTTAAAATTAACATGCCAACAGCAAAATTTTGGCCCTCTTCATTAGCGTCACTGAAAATGTACATAGAAGTTTCATATTAATGAGCTGAATTAGTACATTGTTCCATACTTCATTGACATAATCGTTCAGTTTTGAGAATAAGTTACTCCAGTTACTTTGTTAAATCTTACTTAAGTAAATGGTCACGAACATGTACTCCCCAAATTCACCTCCTATTAAATATCTGACTGTTTGCTCATGTGGTGGAGAAACAATCCTTCCTCTAGCCTCAAGAATCTTTGGGCTGGTCTAATAATCCAACAAGTATAACACAGATCAGCAAATGAAGCAACCTATTTTGAGATATGCACAGGCATGGGAACCTCACTCGCATGAGAGAGTCAGGAACCCCACGTGCAGAACAGCATTAGACGTAGAACGGAAACGTGGGCACATACAATGTACTGAGGCTGTGATGGCACGAGGGTCAGAGGGGCTTCAAAGTGACCTTGCAAAATGATACGAGCAGATGCTACGAAAAAGGTGCTGTTCCCAATATGTCCACAAGGCGGCGACAAAAGTAGCATTTCCTGCTGGCCTCAACTCAGATGCTATTCCAAAAATGCTCACTAGATGGCGGTGTGTGGTAGAGTGTAAAAAGGGGGTCCTGACAAGTCAGCCCTGGGTCCTCCGACTGCTGGGAGAAGTACTATTTCCTAAGAGAGGATGGAGCCCCGTAACATGAGCTCTGGGTCCTCACCAGAGAGCGTAGGGGGTCCTGTCACATCGGCTCTGGGTGCTGCGACGCGGGGGCCGGGTCACACTGGACACAGCAGAGGGCAGAAGAAGGCAGCCAAGGCTGTGGCCCCAACTATTCAGCCATGCAAGTCGCAGACCAACCCCGACCCCGAGGACTCCCGGACGCAGTGACTCCTGGCAAGAAAGGTCCCACCTTCAGCAACGGGGCTGGCTCTGACACCTTCTGCCCGATTCCTCCAGTCCGCCCGCCACCCGCCTAATTTTGTTGCAACAGCGAAGTTCACTTTCTCCCTTAGGGAGAACTGCTCACAGTGGCTACAGCGAGGAAGACCCTCTCGGTCAACCTCTTCACTTACGGGACCAGAACTGTCCCCAAACTCTATCTCGGCCCTTCCCCTGGCCGGGCACAGTGAGAACCAGACGTCCACTGGGCGGCGTCGGCTCGGACAGGGACATCTGTCTCCCCAGGGGCATTTCTGACACATGACGCCGACTCTCCCTACTGACGCCTAAACTAGCTGAATGTCTGGGGAGAAAGACGCGCGTGTAACAACCCTGCTGTGCGCAGGTCCCCGGCTCAGGCGTCCGGAGCCTCCGCGTCCGCACGTGGGATCCAGCGACCCTCTCCCTGTTCACGCGCCGCGGACAAGGGAAGAAGACCTTTACCCCTTCACCACGCTCCCCGGACGCCGATTTTCCCGGGTTTTTGTGTTTCATGAGCAGGAGAGAGAGAGGTGAGCTCGGCGGCCTTGGAGAGCGCATCCATGTGAACCCTCAGCCGGCTCCGGACTCGCGCTGCGCCCTGCCCGGCCGTGAGAGGCCGCAGGCCGGGCGCGCAGCGTTGTTCGCGGTGAGGCCGCTCCACTCTGCTCTCCCTTCCTGCCCACGGGGGAGAGGACCCCCAAACCAGCACCCACTGTCTGGCTCCCCGCCCCGTCGCCCTTCTCCCAAACCCTCCCGCAGTCTCTCCGGGTCTCCGGCACCTCCGCCCACGCGCAGGGCCCCGCCCCCACACCTCCCTTCTCTCGGTTCCACCCGAAATCTGCAGGGGCCCTTCCCCGTCCCGCCCCCAATGTAACCGGTTCAAAGCTCCCCCAGCTGGCTCCAGTCCAGCCCTCTCAGGACCCGGCGCCTCCCAGCAGGTCCAGTCCTCCTTCCAGACACTCGCCACCCTTCCCTTCTCACCCCGGCCTCACCCCGCAAACCGCAAACCGCGACCCACGGGGATTGCAGCGCCGCCAGCACCTCCGCGATCCTGACACCCCTCCCGGACCCCTCCGTGCCTCACCGCGCAGCTTTCTGGTCACCTCTCCTCCCAAAGTTCTCGAAGTTCGGGGACCGCATCACCCGCGCCCCCCTCCGCTCTCCTTCCTGAGACCTTCACCCTCGCGGGATCCCGCTGATGCCCCTCCGCCCACGCGGGCTCCTCGCCAGCGAGTCCCGCCCTGCGACCGCTGGGAAGGATGAGAGGGGACGGGGCCTCTGGGACCGTCGGGACCCTCAGGACCGCAGGGAGGCCGAGCCCAGCGCCAGGCAGGTGCGGCCCCGCCCGGACGGGATGCGGAGGACACGGGCCAAAGGGCGGTCTCGGCGCGGGAGGGAGCGCGTTCACGCGGTAAGTGCCTGTGCAGAAGCGTTTGCTGGTGTCAGGCCCCGGGACGGGCACCTCGTCTGTAATGCAGGACACACTCTGGTGAGAGGGACGAACGTGCCTTCGTGGAGCTCCCTGTCCCGTCGTGCGGCCGAGCCGCGGTGGAAGCGTCCAGGCTGAGCGGGCACCTGCCCACGCGCAGCAGGCAGAAGGGATCGCACGCCTGGGGAGACTGAGTCACGGTGGTGAAACGCTGCAGGCGTGCGACGATGACGGCTTTCTTGTCATTGCTCACGCGTCACTCCTTAATAACTGTTCTGTCAGGTCACTAAAGGTAAATATTTTTGCTTTGTACATTCCAAAATTCACCATCTAAAATCTCCCTTATCGAAAATGCACTCATTTGTTGTATCGTGAGTTCCTCAGATAACCTAGAGGGGGCGCCATTTCACTTACAAACCATTTCTTTCTACAAGACCAGGGGTCCAAACCCTGAACTCACTTAAAAATAAGTCTCCTGTTTATATTTTATTTCATCATTAATGAACTTACCGCGGACAAAGTTTTTTCTGGCTCCTCACATTACCTCATTTCTTCATATTTTCTTTCAAGCGTTGTCTAGTTTCACATATTTTTACATAACTAAAGTAATACCATTTTATTATTGTACCATAGCTTATTTACCTTAATGAATCATGAAAAGCAATATAATGATTACAAATAATAGAATTTATTACAGTGAGGGGGAATAACACAGAGAAATAAAAACCTTTATATAAACACTAAGTTAAAGATAGAATCAAAAAGAACCAATAGCAACAAAACAGATACAGTGGCTAACATTAACCTTAGCAAGAGTGTGCATGATCTGTGTGAACAAAATGTTAAAACGATGCCCAAAGAAAGACACGTGAACAACTGGAAAGTAACATCGTACTCTTTGATAAAAAACAAAAGAATGTCAATTTCCCAAAGTTGCTTATAAATTTATTGTCATACAGCTTAAAATATCAACATTTTAAAACTAAAACAAACTCATTTTCAGTACGCTTGTTAAAATGAGGAATGAAAAGCAAATTAATAAACACAACCTAGTCCAACCAAACATAACTATGTGTTGTGTTATATGTGTAATAAATCTACATTAATCTAAACAGGGGGATAATGGCCTTTGAATAGACAATGTAAGGGGACAGAATACAAAGCCCAATAGTAAATGCAAGGTCAGATGGAAATTTTCTACAACAAAGATCTCTCCTTAGATCTGTGGGAAAATATTTGTAATATAATGAAAGGTATTGGAACAACTGAATAGGAAAAATATTGGCCCCCCTACATTACATCTTCTGCAAAATCAATCCTTCGACTGATTTTAATAGCCACTCATAACTAATACAAAACACTGAGAGCTATCTGAAATATGCAAAATATTTACAGCTATCTAAAGTGAAAAAGTTGGGAAAATGTAGGGAAGTGTTTCGAGTGGCATGGAAATGTAGCTCAGAACTCACATGGAAAACCAGTGAGGAGCGAGGTGGCACACAGGACCATGCCCACAGACAGGTTTTCCGGTGGGGAATCAGGCCTGCGTTGTACCCAGACTGCTATGAGACTTGCTTTTGCTAAAACTCCCTCACCCTGAATTGAGGCAGCAAGGGCTTACTGTAACTTCCTAAAATCTGAGCTAAACCTCCCAAATATGGAGTGTGACCCGTTCAACCACTTTTCCCCTTGGTCTGCAACATCCTCTCTTTGAAGTTGTTAGCAACATTCTTTCCTTTGTTATGTGTAAAAGGCAGTCCCCTGTAGTGAACCTGTGCATAGTAAACGAGAACTACCCTCTGTGTAACATACCCAGAAAAACAATAAAAGCCTGACCATGCAGGGGCCAGGTCCCTCTCACCCTCTCTCTCTCTGTCAGAGAGTGGCTATGCTGTCCTTTTTTCTCCACAGGACTTCTATCGTCCATGTGTATTTGTTCACTAGCAGCCACAAAACACACAGATCCTGACAGCCAGGATCCACATCAGGAAAATATACTATATGAACACTAACCAAATGAAAATTATATAACATATAGTACACTTGAAGGCAAAAAAAAAAAAAACCAACAACACATAAACAGGAGTACTTCATATCAGAAAGTTCAATTTACCAGTTAGCTCCAAATTTTTATTCACTTAACATCAACTCAAAATTATACACAACAGAGCTCTATATGGAAAAGTACATAAAATAATAATCATAACAGGTGATTTAACAAACCTCCATCATTCAGGTTCTGTTTCAGAACCAATAAAGCCCACAAAAAATAGTAAAAATATTTAAATAATAACATGAGAAGCAAATTGCATTCATGTGCATAAGTACTTCCCTACACCCCAAACTGCAAATTACAGATGCTTCCCAAGCACCCTGGAAACTTTTTTAAATGCTGACCACATAGTGATATAAAGCTAGTTCCAACAAATTGCCAAGGACTAAAATGTGTGTGTGTGTGTGTGTGCGTGTGCGTGTGTGTGTTTCTTGCTCTCACTGCCATTAATCCAGAAATCGGTAACAACACATAGCTAGAAAATACTTATATTTACACATTATGAAATATACTTTTAAATAACCACCCCAAAATAAATCACAATTAGAGTTAGAAAATAATTTGCATGGAATGATAGTAAAAATACTGCATATCAAGCACAGATCACTTAGGTTCCAAAGATGATCACAGCTTCCAGATCAATGGCTTCCACCCTGGTTGGTGTACCTCAGTGGATTGAGCGCAGGCTGGGGAACGAAAGGGTTGCCAGTTGATTTCCAGTCAGGGCACATGCCTGGGTTGCAGGCCATGTCCCCAGTGGAGTCCACGTGAGAGGCAACCACACATTGATGCTTCTTTCCCTCTCACCCTCCCTCCCTTCCTCTGTCTCTAAAAATAAATAAATAAAATTTTCAAAACCAGATCAGTGGTTTTCAACCTAAGGTTGACTTTCCCCCAAGACAACATTTGGCACACTGTATGGAGGCCTTTCAGGTTGGTGTTGGGGGGGGGGGGGTTAAGGTGGAAGTTACTGTCATGCACAGAAGAGATAACAATTACTAATAAGCACCTACAATGTGGAGAAAAATCTCCCAATCTCATAGCAATGAGAAACCCTACTGTATATGGAGCAGGATGAAGAGTCAATTAGAATACAAACAGTATGTGCCTTTGCACCCTAGATCTGAAATCACACCTCTCTCTGGACAGGCAGCCTGGAGACTGAGAGCTAAAGAACAACAACAAAAAATAAATAAAAATGCCAGCCATCTTACAAAGACTGGGGAGGAATGGCCTTGGCTAAGAAGACACCCATAAAAGCTCAGAAGCCAAGGAAGATGTGACACCTTAAGAGACTGAACAACACTGTGATAAACCACAGCGCTGAGGGTCACTGTCTCCGTGCATTGCCCGTAAATCACCCTTCAATAATTGTTTCTTAAAATTACTTAGAATCTATAATCTTACTTTTTTACAATCCAGAATTGACCATCTAACATTCTCCGCTTTGAAAATATGGACCTTTGCCATATTGTCACTTCCTCAGGCACCCTACAAGGGGCACAATTTTACTTACAAAATACTTCTGATTTGTAAACCACCATTGCTACAGGTCCTGAACATATCTGCAATGCTAAGAATCATGTGACTATTTTATTTAATTATGAATCAACTTATAACTAACACATTTTAACTCTTCTTGTCTTCATGTTTTATTCCAAGCTTTATTTTTTCATGCTTTATACAGCTAAACTAATGTAATTTTATTATTGCATGATATCTTATTTACCTTGACAACTCATGAATATCAACTTAAAATTATCATAAATAACACAACTTAGTAAATTGTGTGGTAAATGACATGCTGAAATAAATATCTTGAATACACAAAGAGTAATTTAAAGATATAATCAAAGAAAAGAACCCATGGTACACTCCTAAATCCAGTGTCTGCTCTAGATGATGTGCTCATAAAAAGTGATCCCAAGGAACTGATCACTGACATTTGAACCTGAGACTTGTACCTTAAGAAAAAAATCAGCAGTCAAGTCAACCACTTTTCCTGCTGACCCGTCCTAAAATGTCAGTCCCCAAAATCCCCACGAGATGGCAGCAGAGATGCACACTTGGGACACATTAGTGGCTTGGCCAAAGAGTTCATTCAATTTTTACTTTTAAAATGATAGTGGCTTTATTTTTTTAACCTCTTGGGTTAAAATTTATTTCAAATAGGTTTTACTTTCTTCATTGTTTAAGGAAGCAGCAACAAACAAAGCAAATTACAAATGATTGTCAAGCACACTTGGAACTTCTAAAAACCTGACTCTATTACATTGTAAAGCAAGTTCCAACAAATGGCACGTACAATGTTTACTGCTTCCTTTGCCCTAATCTGGAAACTAGTCACAGGGTAATTAGACAGTCCATACCTTGAGACATTTTAAAATACGATTCTAAATACCATTGCCATCAACAGCCATTGAGATTCCACCGGAATACACAACTTTTCTTGTTGACCAGCACTAAGGTATTATTCCCAAAATGAACAAGGGATGGCAGCACAGAATCACACTTGGAGCTTTTTTTGTTTTTTTTTTTTACATTGACCATATTGTACATGGAGCAAGTTTCAAAAAAATATATCAAAGGCTTGAAATTACATAAAGTATGTTCCTTGCTCTCATTGCAGCTAATCTAGCAATCAGTAATAAAAGATAACTAGAAAGTGCTGATATTTAAAAATTATAAAATACTCTTCTAAATAACCCACAAATTAAATTACAATTGCAGTTAAAAAATAATTTGAAATGAATGGTAATAAAAATAGTACATAAAAAACACTCTGGGAAAAATGTATTGATAAATCCACACATTAGGGACAGAGCCTGAAAATTCACAAATTTTGCATCATCTTACAGACCTGGAATAATAAATTAAATCCAGAGAAAGTGGAAGAATGGAAATATGCAAGTAGTGATGTCTGGAAGGGTATACACTTTGTTTCATGAAATGATTTTTGATTGTTATTCTATTACACTTTCCCAACTCTTCCCTTTTGCCCTCCTCCACCCATCCCAGCCCACACACCCCAACCTTCTTTAGAAGCATATATACTTAATATAACAGCAGCTATTACCTGTTTGGGTAGGATTTTCAATTATTTTTATTTTTATATATAATTTAAGTAAGCAGCAACAACAAAAAGGCGGTCTCAGTTTGGGCTTAAAAAGCACTACAGGAAAACAAAAGCATAATTTAAAAATAATAATAATCTAGTCTGTTGTGGGGACAACACCAGAGGCCTTTTCTTTGCTCGCCCAGCCTGATCTCCTTGTTCAGAGGGGCTCCTCTTCCAGTTTTCACTTCTTCATGTGCAAATGCAGCCGGTGGAGCAAAGAGGGAATGAAGGTCTAGACCAGCAGTCCTGCAGATGAGCAGAGAAGCCCTAAACTGCACAGCAGGGGAAGGAGTTTCCCCCAGGGCTGCCTCACCTCAGGGCCTCCTCACAGCCCCGATGCTAAGAAACAGCACTACTGAGCTGATACACAGTGTTGTTGATGGGAGAGTCCTGGTTCTTCTTGCTGACGCATGTAAAGAATTATATATCAGCAAATCTAGTAGTATGTAATCAGTTTATTATTGACCTGTTCCCATGGGAGAGAACAGGACTGGATAGAGTAGGGGGTGAAAGGCAAAGTTCAGGGCAAAGCAAGAGAACAAAAGCAAGAGCAGCTGAAGACCAGGGTGGCAAGCCCCTGGGCAGCCTGATGCCAGGTGGCCAGAAGCCTTGTGGCCTGAGAGCCAAGAGCACCCGGAGCCCCGGGGTGGGGGGGCGGTGGATATCGCTTTGTTCAGAGGACTTATATAGTTGGTGGGATGGGAGGAAAAAAAGTTACAAATTGATTAACGGGTAAATGCGGTGCCAGCTTTCCCGGGGGAATGTGACTACCCACACGTAGGTATGTGTGGGGGTCTGTTAGCCCCAATCCTTATCTTGCTCCAGACCCCATTTTTTCACCTTGTTGTAAAACAAATATGTGACAGGAGGCAGTTAATTAAAATTGGGGCACTTTCCAAGGTTATTTATGGCCTCTTTCTGTAAGCATCAGGGACTCCCTCATAAAACAGATAGTGACCAGAGGTAGGCAATTAACCAAAGTTGTTTTATGGGCTCTCTCTGTGGGCACCAGGGACCCTCTCCCACATTCAGGCCTTGGGATGAAAGCACAGTTTCAAGGCTTTCTTTCCCAGACACTGGAAATGTTACATAGAATTTCAAGGACTTTCTTTCTTGCTAAAATAGTGTTTCTTGTGATATTGAAATGTTGGGAACAAGAAAATTAGGAACTAAATGTGACCTTAGTAAACAGGAACCACATTGTAGCTAAAAGGAAATAATAAGGGAGACAGAGTGCAGGATGTAGTTAAGCAAACATCCTATGTCGGGCAGATGCTCTCCCCTGGGTAGGCTAGATAAGCAATGCTTTGTTTAGTTTTAAAATATGAATTTTACCCTGTTCCCACGCGTGGTTTCTGGAAGCAAATAGCTAACTGCCACATCAGCTTCTGTGATAACGCTTGCTTGCTTGCTCGTGCCAAAAACCCTATATAAGTGTTGGGAATAAGGAAATTAAGAACTAAATTTCCTCTAATAGACAAGAACCACATTGTAGCTAAAAGGAAATGATAAGGGAGACACAGTGCAGTTAAGCAAACATCCCATGTCTAGCAGACGCTCTCCCCTGGGTAGGCTAGATAAGCAGTGCTTTGTAGTTTTTAATGAGAAACTAGAAAACTAGCTAGCTAGAGCCAGGAGATTACTAGGTTAATGAACAAACAGCCTGCCTTCCCGCCTTATGCAAGAATGCTTGGTTTGAAATTCCCACGCGCAGTCTCTGTAAGCAAATTGCTAACTGCCATGTCTGCTTCTGTATAACGCTTGCTTGCCCACCCCTATATAAGAACGTAGTTGTAAGCGCTCGGGGCGTCTCTCGTTTGCAGCTCCTTGTGGGCACTGTGCCTCTGGACACTCTGAGAGTTCGCCCCTGCGCAGGTTAAAACTTGGCCAATGAAGTAACATCTTTGATACCCTGAAAGTCTCCGAAATTGTTCTGGCGTTCGCTGGATGCTACAGAAACACCTGGCAATATTATCAGAACAGGCTCAGGACTGCTGAATTAGCATGTGAGACTTGTCTCCTTCCTCCTCCCTGCCTCGGTTTACTATTTATTCTACCTAATTGGTAAAAGGTGTTTCCTGGCAACCAGGCTAATAAATGCTGGCCAGTGACAGTACTGCAGTCTCAGAGTTCTTCCCATGCTGTCTCCTGCTTCAACAGAGTGAGCAAACCATAAGTTAACAATTTCTCTTCTACTGAAAACTTTATATCTGTTATTATATGTGTTGGATAAAATACATTGAACATACTTCATTTCATGCACAGGGAAGCAAAACTAGGGGGAAATTTTTAATGCTTTTCTTTTCATTTCATTTATTAACTTGAAAGACAGAGAGAGACTTAGTTGGTCCTCTTATGTATTCATTCATTGGTTGCTTGTTGCATGTGCCCTGACTGGAGAATGAACTGACCACCTTGGTATATAGGCAGGACACTGTAACCAACTGAGCTACCAAGCCAGGGCTAGTAGGAGAAAATTTTGAAAAGTGGAATTTCTGGGTCAGAGGGTATGAGGATGTTATTTCTGGATGGCTATTCTCAAAATGATCACCGAGGAGTCTGCACCAAAGGACCCTTCCCAGAGTCTTTCAGAGCAAGGACACTGCACCTGCTTGCTCATCAGCCTCAGAGATGTCAGGAGTCCTCTGGATCCCCATACAGGCAACCAAATTATGTGGACCTTAAAAATATAGCAGTCAGTTATTTTACCAGCAGATAAGGGGTTTACTCAGAAACAGTAAAAAAAAAATGCAATTTAGGACAAGCAAGCTGTAGCAAAAATCACAGGCCAGCTCCACAAGTAAAGGAGCGGAACGTATTTTACAGACAGAAAGGAGGAAGTTGGGAGGGGTGACTTCAAATGAGAGTGCACTGCAGGAAAGTGTCAGTTCAGGGTGACGATGGTTTCTCTCTGGCTGAGGTGCTAGGGAGTCGGTTTCTCCTGGGAGCACACAGTACATCTTCATGTTGGGGCCTGTGACAGACAATTTTTCCTGTCATTGACCCTGGGTAATGCTATACGACAGCACCCCCACTGACCCCCATCTCCACTTTAGTGTGGTTTCCCTTTATGCACTTTCACAGTAATAATTACAGTTAATTGGCTCATTTCAGGTCCATGGAAATCAAGTTATATTTACGTGCTCAAAACGAGGTAAGGACCAGAAACACTCTTCCCACTTTATCCCGTGAAAGCCAGTAGCAGAGAAACTGACCTTGCTCTGTGGACCTCTGTACTCACATTTTATGTTATTTTTATGCAAAATACTTGTAGGTTTTTCCAGCATTTCTACATTCATTTAGTTTTGTTTGGTTTTATCTCATCTTCCTGATAGGGGCTTAAGACTTGGGAAAATTTAGCTTAAGGTAAATAGTCATAAATCTAGCAAGTCATGTGTATGTTAAGTTTTTGTTTCAGTAACTGCAGATAAGGCCCATCCTGGCGCCTGAGATTAAGCAGGTGACCTCCTGGGGCGTTGGCTGGAGATCACCCAGTCTGGAGACATCTGTACCAGGAAGAAGCAAGTGACTACCCTTCCCCCTTGGAGGCAACTGTTGATTTTGAAAGGCTTTTGCTGACACCTTGTTTGCCCTCCCCCAACCCCCTTATAAAAGATCTGGCTGGGAAAGAAAGAGGAAGATGGTCTGTTAGGGTATAAACCTGCCATCTTCTCAGATCGCAGGCCACCTGAATAAAATGCCTATAAAAGATTCAATCTTGTTGGATTTGGTAGTGACAGGCAGCCCGAACGCCGGTGTCTTTTCCGGTTACATTCCTGTTTCTGAAATGTTTTTACACCTGAGTTACTTAAATACACCTATCAATTGTAACACCACTTCCTTGAGACATGACATTCTCCCAGTGTGTTTTCCAGTACACTTATTATTCTATTTGTTGTGTTTATATATTTGAGCCCTCTTGGACTTGTTTTGTGTCTATGAATTGCGTGCTCAAAATTCACTGACTTAAGTTTCCACGGAATGCAATGCAGTCTTGACCGCGTCCTCACTGCTTCGGCAGCTCTGGCTGAAAGTGGGTTTGAAAAGATCGGGGTGGGGGGGCACGGACGGGCCTAGATGTAAGTTGGGGATCCCGACCACAGTCTGAAGGAACAAAGACACTTTGTCAGGCGGCAGGAGGGCCACGTCCACCCTAAGGTCCAACCCGGCTCGGGACTCTCAGCTCCTGCGGGGCGGACCCCTCACCAGCTGCGGGAAAACAAGCCACGGAGCTGCAGGCTGCGTGACTGGTGCTCGGGAGACCCAGGATAGCCAATCCCCGCGGGGCGGGGCGGGTCTGCTGCTGGCCAGTGCCGAACCCAGGGGGCTCTGCCCCTCTGCCCCGCCCTTTCAGCTTCTTCTGACCGCCCATTGGCGGGCAGGGCCCTGGGATCGCAGCTCTGATTGGCGGATTGTGCCCACGCGGCTATCCAGGGTGGAACCTCCTCCCCAGGGCCGGAAGCCCGGGAACTCCGAGAGGGCGCTTGGCCGAGGTGGGCGGCGCTGCAGGGGCTCCGGGAGACGGACCAGTAAGCGGGGAGCCCGGCCCTGGGGAACCCTCAGCCCGAGACCTTCCAAGTCCAGCCAGAGAGACCCCAGATGCGCTCATCCCGAGGGGCCGCGCCCGCTAACCCGGAGGACCCCACGTCTCCTGACCCCCAACGATCAGACCCCCAAACAGCCTGGGACCCCAGTTCCCCTCGGCTCGGGGCGCCCTTCCTGCAGCTTCCCCGCCCAGAAAGACCAAATCTCCCCAAACGCAGAGACCCCGAATGCCGTCGTCCTGGAAACCGACTCAGTGGAGGGGACCCCGAAGCCCCTCGTGAGACGCCCCAACCCCCCTCAGCCGCGGCGGTCTGACCCTCTCCCCCCGGGACGCGGAGTGTCCTCCGCCCGGAAGACGCAGGTCGAGTCCTGAGGGACCCCGGGCCTCTCAGCCCGAGAGACGGCGGTCTGCCTGCCGGACACTGCGCCTGCGCCTCGCGCGGGCTTCTCCGGACCCCGGGGGCGCCTGCGGGCCCTTCCCCGGGAGAAGCGCGTTTCCTGCGCCGCCCGGGCCCACCCGGCTGACCGGACCCCTCAGACGCACGGGCTGCGGCCCCGGGGCCCGCCCTGAGGAGGCTCGCGGGGGGGAGGGGCGGGAACAAGGGCGCCCCCCCAGGCGGCCCCTCCAGCCCCTCGGTCCCCCTTCTCTGGACGCCCTGCCCACGGGGAGAAAGGCCGGTACCGGGACGTGAAGAGGAACTCGGAAGCGCTCAGCAGCCCAGGTAGCGCAGGCGCTGGGCCCAGGGGCCTGGAGACCCGGCAGGCGCTGGGCTGGCCCCGGCTCCGGCGGCTCCATCCGCCCGCAGCTTCCTCCCGCCCGGACAGGGGTCGCAGGGAGTTTGCTCCTTCGCGTCAGAGCGGGGCTGGCGCTGACAACGGTGCAGCGCTCACTGCAACTCACTGCAGACTCTCCCGTCCCACCGGAGCCAGTCGCACGGGCTTCCTGGCGCCTGTCCCTCCCCCACGCTCTCTGCTCCAGGACAGAGGTCTTGTCTCTTTCCGGGTCTCAGGGCCCACGACCAGCTTTCCTGTGTCACCGCTGCAGACCCGCCACCGAGCTCCAGGAGAGGGACCGTGAGGACTCGGATGAAGAACGGGCTCCGAGGCAGCAAGGTGAGCGGCGGGAGGAGCCAGCGCTGCCCTCCCGACTCGGACCTGGTTTGGGTCAGGCGGCATCTCAGGACGTAACCAGGGAACAGGTTTGCTGGTGCAGCGAACAAGCAAGATGCACAACAGTGTATCGTGCAGTGAGGGGCTGTTCCCGTCAGCTTTCACGTGGGCAACGTAATCATGTATATTTATAGACACATTAGTCAGCAGTAAATGTGTAAGAACATAAAGTGAGCGAGAAATAACTAATTCAGAAGAGTCGTCATCGCAAGAGAGGGAGGCGGGTCTGGCCGGTAAGGAGGGTCCCCACACCTGGCTGCATGATGGCCCGCATGGAGACAGACAGGAAACAGTATTGGTATGGTGGTGATGGGAGCTGGGGGAGGGCCAGGGTCGGGCCAGGGTCCGGAGGGATTGATCACGTCTGTTTTCCTGATGTCGGCCCCATGTTCTGTCCAGTATCATGAGTGTTTGGAGTGTGGGGTCCATCCACTTTCATGGATCTGGGGTTGACACACAGCTGAAGTCAAGATGTGATCTTCAACTTGACCAGAATTCTGTTTCTGGGGTCAGCACACTGTGGGTGCTGACCAGAGTCTAATGACTAAGGAAGGGCGTGGGTGGCCGGTATACCAGAGAAATACCCCAACCAGAGAGGATACCAGAGAAAGGAGGCCGGGTGGTCGAGGTGCCCTCAGCCCGTACAAGGCCAGTGTGAATGAAGAAAACAGGACGGAGAAAGGGTTATGTTGAAGACGTGGAGTTTCTGTGCAGTTACTTCCATTACATTTTTGTCAGGAGAGGCAATTTATTCTTTAATAAATGCAACAGATGCTTTATGAACATAAGGTGAAGCGTAGATGACACTTTGTCTGTTTTTTTATCATTCTAATGAAATTAGTGGATGGCCCAAATAGAAGCCTAGGCCTTAATGAACATCAGAAAACATTTTCCAATCATCCTGGGATTGTTGTTGGACTACTCTCATTCAGAATTGTGTCCCTAATAAGAATCTCCAGGTTTTGGAAACATTTACCAACCAAAACACTGATTTCTCATCATCTTTCAGTCACACCTTCTTGGGTGGCCTTCAGAAGGAAGCAGAGTAAACACCAGAAGGTGAGTATTTTCCAAATTCTGTTGACAACAAAATTTTCCTCATGCATAGGAACGCAGGTAAGAACAGGGAAATGCAGAAAGTATCCTAGGAACTGCCTCCTTCCTTTCCTGGTCTCTTCTACACACTGTCCAACATTATCATCTTTTTTTAAGATTTTATCTATCGATTTTTTCGAGACAGAGGAATAGAGGGAGAAAGAAAGGGAGAGAAACATGAATAGGTTGCCCCTCACACAACCCAGGCATGTGTCCTGACCGTGAATGGAACTGGTGACCTTTCCGTCTGCAGGCCAGCGCTCAATCCACTGAGCCACAGCAGCCAGGGCTCATCATCATCTTAATGGTTAACAACTACAGCAACAATAGTAACTACCATTTGTTTCATTCTCACAATGTTTCAGACTTTAAGAATTCTATGTGAATTAACTCACTCATACATACAACCACCTGATGAGGAAGGTACTGTAACTGTCACCATTTACAATGAGGAAAGTGAGCTTTCAGAGATATAGAAATGTTTGACTATATGTCTAAGATCACAGTATCAGTGGTTGTGCAGTCTAATCCATAATTTCTTCTCTAAACCACTTACAAACTCATTAAAACTTTCAGTTTTTCCCTGGCCAGTGTGAATTGGTTGGGTGTCATCCTGCAAAGCAGAAGATCACCCGTTTGGTTCCTGGTCAGAGCGCATGCCTCGGTTGTGGGCCAGGTTCCCAGTGCGGGTATTTGTGAGAAGTGACTGATCACTGAAACATTTCTCACATCGATGTTTCTCTCCCTCTTTCTCCCTGCCTTCCCCTCTCTCAAAAAAATAAAATCTTTAAATTAAAAAATAAAACTTTCATAGTTTTCTAAAGTTTACATTGTCTTACACATGTCATTATATCATTCATCTGACTGACGGTTTCAACCGAAGTTCTCTGCTGTGCTGAAGTGAGAGATGCACTAGACCCTCTGACTAAGGAAAGCGTACAGTGTGCAGGCAGTTGGTACAGCGGATGGCCCCAGGTGAAGAAGAATGTAAAATGTCCAGGATCAGAGCCTCCCACTCTAATCAAAGAGCATCTCCCACCCATGAGGAGCCTCAGGTTTGATGATTGAGAAACAACAAATAATAAATGACTTAAGGGCTTCATATAGATTACACACTCCTCAACAGAAGCTCATCTGTCTGGAACTCATTCCAAATGCCCTTTCTTATAGGGTGAAGTAACAGCTTCTTTGTCTGAGCTCTAATGAGGCCACTCTCATCCTGTTTAGAATCACTTGTTCAGCCTGCCTCCCTCTGTGTTGTGAGCTCTTTGAGAGCCTGGTCCATACCTGAGTCTTCTCAGAGGTCACAGGCCCAGATCAGAGCCCATGAGGGGCCCTGAATATTTGCTGAATGAATGATTTCATAGTTACAAGTTAAACTAGAAGATGATCGACAAATGCTGAAGGCAATTTCTGTGAGACTGAAATATGGAGAGAGCTGAGGGGTACATTGATAGCAGAACATTCATGCTGTATTACATAATTCACAGGACACTTTGTTGAACATTATTTAATTGCATGTTCACTATAACATTAAAAATTGACATGTTATATATCGGGACACTAAAGACAACTACCTACTGGTACAGCCTTATTCAAACAATTGGTGGGAACCAGCTAATCTAAGTACAAAAATTCTTTCCAAGGTATTGCAAACTTTATCACCATTTTATTTGTCTAGATATGTTTCTACCATCTATTTCTTTATTCTCTTCCCCATATCCCTCACTCTCAATATTATAGAGACAGTTGAAAGAAAAGGGCCATAGGCATGATTTCTAATCTTGGATTCATTACCCACATTGGCCCTATCCCCTCTAATATTCATACTTCCTAGGTATTTGCAAGGATTGAAGTATTAAAGACATGCATGTAAGATAATATAATAAGCCTTAAAAAATTAAATACATGTTATCTTGTAATATGTGACTCTTACATTGAAGGCAACATCCAAGGTGCCATTAAGCAATGAATATAGTTTGAAGGAATTGTCAGGAACAGCACATTTGATGACTGCAAGTGACTCAGAGCATGCCCAGAAACCAGTGTCCCCTTCTGGAGAAACATTTGCCTTTGAAAAGCACACTAGACAAAAATTGGGTAAGAGAAAATAATTTGGAAACTTTAGTTCCTCTAAGTCCTATAGAAGGGCTGATAAGTATGACCTAGGTATGTTGGGCAGACTTTGGATGGGTCTGGACTTAAGCTGAGCTAAGCTGAGGCTGAAGTTAGCATTGGACCTTTGGGCAAATCCTATAAATTCTCTGAGCTCCTGAATGCTAATATGTAAAGAGAAGATAGGGAAACATTGCTCATATATTGTTTGAAAACATTACATTAAATTTAAAACAATTGACACATGCAAGTTGTCCAATAAATCCATCTGTGATATTAGCAACCACACTATTGGTGTTGTGTGCCCAGGCCTTTATCAATGCCTAACATACAAAGTGCACTCAATAAATATGTTATGAATGATTAAAGGGTGGCAAGTAAACCTGGTAATAGGAAGATCTAGAAACTAAAATTGAATCAGTCATCTCTAGTTAGTGTGGAGTCTTACTCTTCTGAACCAATAGTTAATGGAGTAAAATACCAGACTATGCAAAAGAACATGTAATAATTTGATAGGAGGAGATTGTGTGCTATATGACAAAATGGGAACTAACACTCCAGACCCCACCAACCTTGCTCACCTGTCTTTCTTCAACTCAGAACTCAGGAGAAAGGAGATGGATGTCAAGATGTGCAGCCTACGAGAAAGAAAGGACTGTGTGTACCAAGAGGTCAACAAGCCCCAGGATGATGACTACCTTTGTAAGTGACCCTCACTAAGGAACATGTTATGATGCAATAATTTCATCTAGTCCTTTGGTCCCCAAATCATTCCCTTCCTCTAGCGACCTGGAGTACAGGATTGAGTCTCAATGATGTCAGTGCTGGACTCCCTCTGAAGCTCTTTGTGTCCAGGAACATGCATTATACCTGCCCTAACTCCTATTGCTCTTGCCTCCAGATTGTGAGAACTGTCAGAACTTCTTCATCAACAGCTGTACCGTGCATGGGCCCCCTCCATTTGTAAAGGACACTGCAGTGGACAAGGGGCATCCCCACCGCTCAGCCCTCACTCTGCCCCCTGGGTTGAGAATTGGGCCATCGGGCATCCCTGAGGCTGGGCTTGGAGTGTGGAATGAGGCAGCTGACTTGCCAATGGGTCTGCACTTTGGCCCTTATGAAGGACACATCACAGAAGATGAAGTCGCAGCCAAGAGCAGATACTCCTGGCTGGTGAGAACTATTTACCTCTTCCACTGTTCTCTGGCTTCCCACATTCCTTCTGAGGCCTACAGGGACCTCACCTCTTATGTGCTAGACATGGAGGGGACAATATGGTTAGTTCTGTGTACTGACTGGACTTTATATGAACACAGAGTTCCTGTTTAAGGTGATCCAGAACAGTAGGCAGGAGCTTAAACGGTAAGCAGGAGTAAAGTGGTGCAGACACAAAAGAGTGGCTCCTCCCTTGTGAGGCTCCTGCTCTGATTGAACAGGTAGACTCGGATGTGTAGATGATGAGTAAGAAAAATATCATGTGGTCACAACTGGCAGTTGAATCCCCATGCACGCTGGAAGAGCTTTAATGACAGTAGAGTAAAATTATTCTTCTCACTATTACCTCCCCACCAAAAAAATAAAAGGTCTTTAACTTCTTTTCTGAAATGCAGATCGCCAAAGGGAGAAACTGCTATGAGTATGTGGATGGGAAGGACAGATCCTGGGCCAACTGGATGAGGTGAGGTCAACAGGTCTCTGAGTGCCAGAGGGACACTCATCCCCCCAAGCCCATATATCTTTCCCTCTCATCATGCCTCCCTCAGTGCTCTCCCTTAATCCTTTGTTCCTCTTTTTCTCCATACACTATTCTTTCATTTCAGGGGACATTTAGAAAAAAGTATAGCATATGTCCTCAAAATAAAAACCTCTCTGCTAGACACACTTGGGCGCTGGAAAGGACTTGAAGAGCCTAGATTCACCAGCGATGCTGGATTACAGTTTAATTTATCAAATGAACATTAATTAAGCACTTATTATATCCCAATTTAAATGAAGGAATACATTACTTAAACAGATCACACAACCATGTCCTTATGGAAGACTTCTCACAGACAGACATAAAACAATTGCTTTTACAAACATTTAACTATAATTTCCAAGAAGTGCACAGTGTCAAGATAGCACAAACCAACGATGGCCTAAACCTGTGAGGGCAGCAAACCATCCTGGCCTAACTTCTAACTAGAGCTGGGCTCTGAGGCCTGCAGAGGAATGGTCATGGGCCCCTTTCCTGAGAGGGGCTCTCTTTTATCAGGGATAACAGAATGTGAATCAACTACTATTGTTCTGCTTTGTTTTAACAAGGTCAAAAAGACCTCCAATTTTCTATGGTCACCTTGGGCAGACAAGTGAACGGTACCGTAAATAAAGTGGAGGGGGGTTGGAGAAATGCCTGTCAAGAGAAGATAGATGTGGGCTGAGAACTGGATAATTAGTGAGCTGATTTAGAAGCAGAGCCCTAGATCAAGCACCAGGTTCTGTGGTGTGAGACAACTTGATTTAGAGTTTGGAAAAGCCACAGATCACTGGATATTATGGCCAATCAGGGTGGGGGTTAAGTCTAAACCCCCCAGGGTGGGTTTTAGAAAATGGTGTTAGGCAAGATTAGCACTGCAAACAGGTCTTGGAGACAGGAGTTCACATGACATTCTGACAGATGCTCAGACAGTGAATAAAGATTCCCCAGGAGCCTACTGGCAGTGGCCAACACCAGAGCCTGAGGCCTTAAGAATCAGTGAGGAGCTGGACATGGATGTAACAGGTACTGGGAACTCATCACTGAGGTTTTCTTTCCCTTCCTCTGCCTCAATCCCAGGTATGTGAACTGTGCCCGGGATGATGAAGAGCAGAACCTGGTGGCCTTTCAATACCACGGGCAGATTTTCTACCGAACCTGCCGGGTCATTAGGTCGGGCTGTGAGCTGCTGGTCTGGTTCGGGGATGAGTATGGCCAGGAGCTGAGCAGCAAGTGGGGCAGCAAGTGGAAGAGAGAGCTCGTGGCCGGGAGAGGTGGGCACCACTGTTCTTCAAAACAGAAAGAAAGAGGTAATTCTCCATAGAAATGTTCATGATCCAGTTCTTAAGTAGAGTAAAATCCTCTCTAAAGTCAGTGAAGTTTTTAATCAGATGCTTCAGAAGTTCACAATCCATTCATATGCCTTTGGCTCTTAGGCAAAACTTTTATATTTTTTTATTTTAAAAATATTTCATACACAAAATATACAACCACATATAGTGTTGAAAGGCTAAGAGGCAAAAAAGAAAAGTTTTCAAGCACTAATCAGCTCTCTCATGAAGGCATTTTTTCTTACACTTTAATAGCTGTTTCTTCTTCATTTTCCTCCATACTTCTAGATAAAACATTTCTTATAAGCATTCATTATTTTTTAAAGATTTT
Organism: Phyllostomus discolor; assembly: GCF_004126475.2. NCBI lineage: Eukaryota > Metazoa > Chordata > Mammalia > Chiroptera > Phyllostomidae > Phyllostomus > Phyllostomus discolor. The sequence continues at coordinate 175,125,947 of NC_040907.2, read as the reverse complement.
TCCCTGGCTGGTGTGGCTCAGTGGATTGAGTGCCAGCCTGCAAACCAAAGGGTCACCAGTTTTATTCCCAGTTGCAGCACATGCCTGGGTTTTGGACCAGATCTCCAGTAGGGGGCAGGTGACAGGCAACCACACATTGATGTTTCTCTCCCTCACCCTCCCTCCCCCCTTTTCTGAAAAGAAAAGAGTATAAAGGAGGGAGAAAAAAAATCAGTTTACAAGGGAAACATTAATCATTTGTCTATGGCACACCCCCAACTGGCCCACAACCCTGGCATGTGCCCTGACTGGGAATCAAACTTGTAACCTTTCAGTTCTGGGACAACACCCAACCTACTGAGCCGCACCATTCAGGCAGGGCACATTCGTTCATCACTTCAGTGAATTGTCATGTGAGATCCTACTCTGTGGGCACAGGGTCCTCAGACCTAGAAATACAGATTACCACGAGGATCAGAATCACTGCTCTTGAACTGATGGATGCAGGAGGGAAACCCAGGCCCAGGAGAAGTGCCTAGGGATCAGTGTGAGGGGGAGGTTCAGTGTGGCAGGTGGAAAGGGTGCCTCAGGAGATAACATTTACAAAAATACCTGCAGGCAAAGGATCCCAGGCAGAGGGAGCAGCTAGTGCAGGGAAGAGAAGAGGTGGGGCAATGAACTGGCTGAGGGTCACTCGGGTCTCGTCTCAGCATTGAGCATAAGAATGGAGATCAGATAGATGCTCAGCAGCCTGGAAATGCAGTGCTGATGACCCGAGTTGAGACACTGGGGACTTTCATGAGTGAAAGTGTGTTCTCTGTTCTGATTATGCTTTGCTAGTTTTTAGAAAATAAACTCCACTGGGGAATCCCCTCAGAAATTACTTCATCTGCAAATGAGAGAGCATGGTGGATTGACCAGAGAGGAACAGGAGTCAGGTGTATGAGAAGTGTGGTTGGAGAAGTATTTTGAAACAGGATTTCTCAGTGTATTTGAAATGGGCTAACACTGAATGAAATGAAGCATAAATATTTGGTGTGAGGCTTGAGGAAGGACATTTTTTAAAAGGTTTTATTTATTTTTAGAAGGGAAGAGGGAGAAAGAGAGGGAGACATCCATGTGTGGTTGCCTCTCACATGCTCCCTACTGGGGACCAGCCATGTGTCCTTACTGCGAATTGAACCTGCAACTCCTTGCCTTGCAGGCCGGCACTCAATCCACTGAGCCACACGAGCAAGGGCAGGAAGGACATTTTATTTTACTGTTTTGGAAAACAGAGAGGCAGTTCCTAGTTGGGGCCTATGGTTTTCCTCTTTAACATGACTTAGAAAATACCTATGAAAGGGAAAGGTCACTGCAGTTCCATCCACACAGGGAGTAAGATGGCCTCTGATGCTTCTTGAAAGTCCATAGTATGGACAATATTAGAAAAGACCCTTGATGTGGGCTTTCTGGATTTCTGAAGAAGATGCACTGCATAAAAATAAGAAGGAAAACAGATGGTGAGTGGACACTTTGTGAGAGAGGGAGCTTGCACTGTCACCACAGTAAGAATGAATCATGGGGCCCAGGCATTCTTGTCAACATCTGCCCTGACCAAACCTTTCTCTTTCAGCAGAACCAAAGCCAGAGGTGCACCCATGTCCCTCCTGCTCTCTGGCCTTCTCCAGTCAGAAATTCCTCAGCCAACACGTGAAACTCAATCATCCCTCTCAGATTCTCCCAGGAACATCTGCAAGAAAACACCTCCAAGCAGAGGAGCCCTGTCCAGAGGATCAGAATCAGCAGCAGCAACGTACTCGTACACACAGCTGGAATGATAAAGCTGAAGGTCAAGAGGTCAAAGAAAGATCCAAACCTTTGCTTAAAAGGATCAATCAGAGGAGAATCTCAAGACCCTTTTTCCAACCTTCCAAAGAACAAATGAGCTCTAGTGAGCATGAGAGAATGATGGAGGAAGAGCCCCGCAGAGGCCAGAAAGAGAGTCCAGAGGACACAGGCAAGTTATTTGTGAAAGCAGGAATGTCAAGAATTGTAACAAGAGAGCACGGAGGGTGTTGGCAAGGCTTCAATGATGGGTCACAGCTCATCACACACCAGACATACTCAGGGGAGAAGACCTATGTTTGTAGGGAGTGTGGGCGAGGCTTTACATGGAAGTCAAGTCTCCTCAGACACCAGAGGACACACTCAGGGGAGAAGCCCTATGTTTGCAGGGAGTGTGGGCGAGGCTTTACACGGAAGTCAGATCTCGTCAAACACCAGAGGACACACTCTGGGGAGAAGCCCTATGTTTGCAGGGTGTGTGGGCGAGGCTTTACATGGAAGTCAAGTCTCCTCAGACACCAGAGGACACACTCAGGGGAGAAGCCCTATGTTTGCAGGGAGTGTGGGCGAGGCTTTACACAGAAGTCACACCTCATCACACACCACAGGATACACTCAGGGGAGAAGCCCTATGTTTGCAGGGAGTGCAGGCGAGGCTTTACAGACAAGTCACATCTCATCACACACGAAAGAATACACTCAGGGGGGAAGCCCTATGTTTGCAGGGTGTGTGGGCAAGGCTTTACAGACAAGTCAAGTCTCATCACACACAAGAGGATACACTCAGGGGAGAAGCCCTGTGTTTGCAAGGACTGTGGGCGAGGCTTTACCCGGAAGTCAGGTCTCGTCAAACACCAGAGGACACACTCGGGAGAGAAGCCCTATGTTTGCAGGGAGTGTGGGCGATGCTTTACACAGAAGTCACACCTCATCACACACCACAGTATACACTCAGGGGAGAAGCCCTATGTTTGCAGGGAGTGTGAACAAGGCTTTACACGGAAGTCAAGTCTCCTCAGACACCAGAGGACACACTCTGGGGAGAAGCCCTATGTTTGCCGAGAGTGTGGGCGAGGCTTTACACAGCAGTCAACTCTCATTGTACACCAGAGGACACACTCAGGGGAGAAGCCCTATGTTTGCAAGGAGTGTGGAAAAGGCTTTACATGCAGGTCAGATCTCGTCAAACACCAGAGGACACACTCTGGGGAGAAGCCCTATGTTTGCAGGGAGTGCGGGAGAGGCTTTACAGACAAGTCACGTCTCATCACACACCAGAGGATACACTCGGGAGAGATGCCCTATGTTTGCAGAGAGTGTGGGCGAGGCTTTACACAGAAGTCACATCTCATCATACACCAGACGACACACTCTGGGGAGAAGCCCTATGTTTGCAGGGAATGTGGGCAAGGCTTTACATGGAAGTCAGGTCTCATCACACATGAGAGGATACACACTGGGGAGAAGCCCTATGTTTGCAGGGAGTGTGGGCAAAGCTTTACACAGAAGTCAACTCTCATCGCACACCAGAGGACACACTCCGGGGAGAAGCCCTATGTTTGCAGGGAGTGTGGGCAAGGCTTTACACAGAAGTCAACTCGCCTCAGACACCAGAGGATACACTCTGGGGAGAAGCCCTATGTTTGCAGGTAGAGTAGTGAGTCATTAGCATTAAGTTGCATATCAACAGCCATAGGAAGTCTACAGGGGCTTACACTCCCCAAGAGTATAATTAGTACAGAAATAACTGGTTAAACAAACCCTCCAGTTTCATGACAAGAGATGAGATAGACAACAGTGATATGGGAATGGGAGCACCAATCTCATTCTCCCCATCACTGAAAGCAGAGGTTTCCTGAAGAGCCACAAAAACTCATACTCTCAGCCACAGGAATTGAACTCCTGCAAATGTAAATCTGGAGTCAGTCTGCTTTGTTTACTGCCAGAGAGAGGGATTTGAGACAGACTCACCAGGGAAGGGAATTCCCCAGACTCCTGGGAAAGGGGCCTTTTTATCCTAATCAGCTCCCTACCCTCCTCCCTTGGCTTCTCTTGGCTCTTCTAGTTTCCTACAACCTCTAGAACCTCAGAGGTGAACTGCAGGGAGGGGTGTATGCTTGAGCACAGACATGAGCTTGGCACATGTCTGTGCACCTAGTCTTCCTCATTCCTTGCTGCCCCTTCAGGGTCAGCATTTCCTGGTGCACAGCATACAGATTCCACATCAGTCCATAGTGGGTGTGAGTCTGAACTCGGTCTTCTCCAGCTGTGTGACCTAAGGCAAGATTCTCAACTTCTCTCTGCCTGCTTCCTAGTCTGTACACTGGAAATGGGAACTCCAGCCTTTCTCTCTGACATTCAAAGTTCAGTCAACACAGACAGAATCTGGCAAGAGGATCGCTGAGATCACAAGTCCTGCTGAACAGCCTTCAGTGCCCATGTCTTCCAGGCATTTATTTCTGGGCAACGGAAGATAAGGACAGGGTATGGAGCTGTAGCCAAATTCAGAGTTTGAACAGACCCCACTGCTTTCCCCACATAGACTCAGCTGCCCTGAGAAGGAGGCCTGAGGTGGGGCATGTACTTCCCTCCAGGTCACCACCCTCCCACTGATCTGCACACCCTGAGAGCCTCCTCAACACAGGCGGGTGATACTGAGAATAACCTGTGAAACAAGGCCCTCGCGCACCCCTTGCTGAGAACAGCACCTGCCTGCACTGCTGTGTTAGGTAGGATAGATGGTGAGCCAAGGCAGGGAGGACGAGGAAGACATGGCTCACCCACTAACTCAGCAGTCCTGAGCCTGGCTCCATCCTATTGCCAGATGTTCCCAGGTCCCAAGAAGCCCCATGCTAACATGTACAAATTCTAGGTATCATTTCCAGTATCTGGCAAAGAAAGGCTTTCAAACTGTATTTGTCCCAAGGCCTAGAAGATGGGAGGGGATCCACAGCACTCAAGGAAAGGACCCATAAAACAAATTTGGCTAATAGCTTTCCTCTGGCCACTGTCTGTTTTATGAGATGGTCCCTAGTGCTTACAGAAAGAGCCCATAGATAACTCTGGGTAACTGCCTAAACATGAAATCTGTCATGGATCTATTTTCCAAGATGGCCAAATGGGGTCTGAAGTGAGATAAGGATTCAGGCTAACAACTCCCACACATACCTGCGTTTGGGTAGTCACATTCCCCGTGGAAGCTGACACCACTTTTACCCACCAATCAATATGTAACTTCCCCACCCCAGCAACTACCGGTATGTAAGTCCTCAGGGCAAAGGACCTGGTGCTCTTGCCTTTTGCTCCCATCTCAGCAAGACCCATCCTCTTCCATGAGAATGTATCACTAATAAACCCTGCTTGCACGCTAACACACTTGCTGATCTGTAATCCTTTTCCGAGCTGGCAAGAAGAACCGAGTTTCTCCTGTGACAGGTGCACCCAATCTGCATATGGCATTCATGAAGCCCACAACACAGCTGTTTCTGTAATGCACTTTCCTTGTTCCTGGGTCCCACAGGGCTTAATACACCACTGATACCATCTCAAAATTATTACTTACTGTATCCTTAAACTTTTGTTTGTGAAGTCTAATGGGATAATGGAGATGCACGATGTTGGTCATTCCTGGCCACCCCTTCCCAGATATTGTCCACAATGGCCCAGGAGCACAGAATTCCCATGATCCCAATGGTGGGAGTCCAGCGAGACTCAAGGTAAGAACAGGGTAAACACCTGCATCTGCATAAGCATAAGGAAGGGTGCTAACAGCTCCCAGAGGTCACACTTTTCTTAGAACCACAGCTGAGTTCAATACACAGAGATGGTGAACAATTAGTGAGGACTCCATCATACCCTCTCCTGCATGAGGGAGACCTAAGCATGACCCACCCTCTTCCTGCTGGGGTGGGTTCACCAAAGGGGGACACCCACCCCCATGACCTGGAATGATGACCTTTCTGTCCTCCTAGTGCCAGACTTGTGAAGAAGAGTGTCTGCATAAGCTATGTGGATTTCAATAATAAATATCCACTATTATGTTCTTTTATGCTTTTTAAAAGAAAGGTGTGTGTCTTTCTTGGGTTTCATTTCCCTTCCCTGTTTCTCCCCCCACCAGCACAGCCCAGAGAGAACACCATAAACTCAGTGTTATGGGACTTTCCAGCATGGGCCATGGGAGAGGGGCAGAGTCCTGGTGTAATGCTGGAAGAGGGGCTGGCACTGAAATACAGTGGGGAGGGGAACCCACAGACTACCAGGTAATGGTCACAATCACCCCACCAGGACAGACACTGGAGCTCTCCCAGGTGGTTTCACGATCCAAGATGAATAAAGAGAGGTCTGTGCCCTCTCCCTCCCCTCCAGCAGCAAACCACATTCCTAGTGTAGCTGCCAGCCTCCAAGGTGTCCCCCAAGTCCACATGCTATCACCCCTGCCCTTGTACACTTCCTCCTTCACACAACCAAGCTGATCTGTGTTGCAAAAATGGTGTGTGGCCCTCAAAGCTAAGTCATAAACAGGCCCTTCTGTTTCAGCCTTGCTCACATAGTTCACATGGTCTCAGACCACCTTATGCAGGGAGCTGGGTGATTACTTATATTACTTTAAAGCTATTGTGCATGTGGTCTCCCATGATCTTCCTTGACTGACCACCAGGGAAGGTGTTCCCACAATGCTGATTTATTATAATGCTATTATAATGAAGATGATGAGGGGTCATGTAGCATCTTCTGCACAGTTGCATTCAAGATTCACCATGATTCAGCACTTTTCCAGAAAGCTGGAACAACAGGTCTTAGAACAGGGTTTCTGTGCTGTATCAATGCCCTTTATCTCAGCTCTGGAGCACCTCTGGAGTTTTCTCCTGACTATCTCTGTCTCAAACCCAGGCATGTGCTGTGACTGGGAATGGAATTGGAGACCTTTTGCTTGGCAGGCAGACACCCAACCCACTGAGCCACACCAGTCAAGACTCAAGCAACTGTGGCTCATTGGGCTGGGTGTCTGCCTGCCAAGCAAAAGGTCTCCAATTCCATGTGCCTTGACCACGGATCAAACCTGCAAACTCATTTCAAAAACAAAACAAAACAAAACAAAAAAACCAAAACCCTGTAGAGATATAAAAGACTTCACATGAGCCTTCGCTGGTGTGGATCAGTGCAGTGAGCACCAGCTTGTGAACCGAATGGTCACGGCTGGATTCGCGGTCAGGGCACACGGCTGGGTTGTGGGCCAGATTCTCAGTTTGGGGCGTGTGACAGGCAACGGAGTGATATATCTCTTACACACATCAACACATTGATGTTTCTCTTCCTCTCTTTCTCCTTCCCCTCCCATCCCTTCTCTCTGAAAATAAATAAATAGAATCCTAAAAATAAATAAATAAATAAATAAACTTAACATGAGCAGCAAAGTTGGATTCAACATTTAGGGATGATTGACCGTACCCAACGTTTCCTTCTGGTCTGCACCAAAGTGTTTTCCCAATGTGAACACCAGATGGCAGAAGAGAGGAGCACTGGGAACATTTTTTCAGTGATCACATTGTACTATAAAGCAAGTTTCAACAAACTTCAAAAAATTGAAATTATGTAAAGCATATTGTTGGCACTTACTGCACTTAATATAGAAATCAGTAACAAAAGGTTTCTAAAAAGTCCTTAGTTTTAAAAGTGATGAAACGCACATCTAAATAACATCGGATTCCACATTCCTAGGTGATCCCACTTTGCTCACAACTTTTCCTGCGGACCTGCACTGCGTTATTCCCAAATTGAACACCAGATGGTAGCAGAGAAGCACACTGGTACTATGATGCAAGTTAGAACAAACTTCAAAGGACTGAAATTATATAAAGTAACGTTTCTTCCTCTCATTGCAGTTAATCTAGAATTCAGTAACAGAAGGTAACTGGAAAGTCCTTACATTTGAAAGTTATGAAATGCACTTTTTTGTGTGAGAACCCGCAGCAATAATGTATTTTTTAATGTATTTTATTGACTATGCTATTACAGTTGTCCCATTTCCCCCCTTCTCTCCCCTCCACCCTGTACCCCCTCTCCCACCCACATTCCCCCCCTTTAGTCATGTCCATGTGTCATACTTATGAGTTCTTTAGCTTCTACATTTCCCGTACTATTCTTGCCCTCCCCCTATGTATTTTCAACCTACATTCTATGCTACTTATTCTCTATACCTTTTCCCCCTCTCTCCTCCTCCCACCCTCCTGCTGCTAGCCCTCCACGTGCCCTCCATTTCTGTGGTTCTGTTCCTGTTCTAGTTGTTTACTTAGTTTCTTTTGGTTTTGCTTTACGCGTGGTTGTTAATAATTGTGAGTTTGCTGTCCTTTTACTATATATGTCTTTTCTTTATCTTCTTTTCTTAGATAAGTCCCTTTAGCATTTCATAAAATAAGGGCTTGGTGATGATGAACTCCTTTAACTTGACCTTATGTGAAAAGCACTTTATCTGCCTTTCCATTCTAAATGAGAGCTTTGCTGGATAGAGCAATCTGGGATGTAGGTCCTTGTCTTTCATGACTTGGAATATTTCTTTCCAGCTCCTTCTTGCCTGTAAGGTCTCTTTTGAGAAATCAGCTGACAGTCTGATGGGAACTCCTTTGTAGGTGATTGTCCCCTTATCTCTTGCTGCTTCTAGGATTCTCTCCTTCGTTTTTACCTTGGCTAATGTAATGATGATGTGCCTTGGTGTGTTTCTTCTTGGGTCCAACTTCTTTGGAGCTCTCTGAGCTTCTTGGATTTCTTGGAAGACTGTTCCCTTTGCCAGAATGGGGAAGTTCTCCTTTATTATTTGTTCAAATACGTGCTCAATCTGTTGCATTTCTCCTTCCCATTCTGGTACCCCTATAATTCGGATGTTGGAACGTTTAAAGGTGTCCTGGATGCTCTTAAGTTTTTCCTCGATTTTTTGAATTCTTATTTCATCATGCTTTCCTGCTTGGTTGATTCTATCTTCCTTCTGGTTCACTGTATTGTTTTGAGACCCAGTTTCCTTCCCTTCACTATTGGCTCTCCTCCGCGTGTCTTCCTGCATCTCTTTTATGGTAACCTGCATCCTTTCATCTAAATTGTGCCCAAAATCAATCAATTCCATGAGCTTTTTGATCACCAGTGTTTTGAACTGTGCATCTGATAGATTGGCTATTTCTTGGTCGCTCAAAAGGATGAGTCCTGGGGGACTGATCTGTTCTGTTGGAAACATGTCTTATATCTTTCCCTATCTCTCCTCCTTTTTTTTTTTTTTCGGTGTGGTCGCTCTTGTTACGATGGAGCGCGGAGCCTTAGGTGTTCACCGGGGCTGGGCACTCTGGTCGCTAGATTGTGATGTTGTATGTGGGGGTGGGGGTGGGGGTGGGGGGGAACAATGGCCGTAGTTCCGTTATCCTGGGCTCAGACCCTTCTCTGGGATTCTGGGCTGTGAGCTCTGCCGTGGTCCACAATCGCACTGGGTCCCCAGTTGCAGCTTGCATACTCAGGGATCACCACTGCATTCTTGTGCCCCGGATGGCTGTCGCGCTGATTTCACGCCAAATTTTCCCTGACCTCCGCGCACCGCCGACCCGCACCAGCCCCGCGACCGCCCAGCTGGTCGTCTCCTACCAGTCTGGATGTATGGGTCCACTTCGACTTCTTGGCTGTCCGACTTCCAGTCAGATAAATCCTCTGTCAGTTCTGAGTGATATTCTGTCTGCAAATCTTTGTTGTTCTAATCTTGGTTGTGCGAGGAGGCACGGTGCGTCCACCTATTCCTCCATCTTGCCAGAAGTCTCCGAAATGCACTTCTAATTAACCCCCAAATAAGCCTCTATTGCAGTCGGAAAGTAATTTGAACTGAAAGGCACCACGTACCACAAGCTACAGGGAAACGTGCCGTCTTCAGTGCACACAGCAGGAAACGACAAAGGCTGTTGCTCCGCCGACTCTGAACCCACACAAAGACCCCCACGTAGTGAGTCAAATCCAGAGAAGGCAGCAGAAAGGAAATGTGCACGTACACGTGTCTGGGAGGGATACATTTAGAGTGGTAGCAGTTAATGTTCCTTGGGGTACAATTTTCAATTAACTTCATTTTTCTGGATAGTTTCAATAAGCCGCAACAAACAAGACCATTTTCATTTTAGGAAAAAAGTACCACAGAAAAACGTGGAAGAGTTTGATAGAATTATAAATAATTCTATATAGAATATTTGTAACAATTGAATTATAAGAATCTAGACTGTTGTGGGGACACCAGAAGCCTTTTCTTTGCTTGTCTAGCTGGGTTTCTTGACAGTCCACAGGGAAAAAATTCTGTTTAACCCAAAATGGCTCCTTTTGTTATTTGCACTTCTTCGTGTGCATTGCAGCAGTCTGACAGAGGAAACTCTTAACCATTTGGTCTCTAAAAGTGATGTGAGCCTGGGTCTGCCATTTACAAACTGTATTCTTTGGGACACGGAAGAAGCCTCCCAGGGTCTTGGCTGTGTCACTGGTAACGTTTCTTGTTTTTATAGCTTACAACACTTACCCCCGAAGTGCCTAGACTTCAGATTCAGCTGTACCTCCTGAGAGCCTGTGAGGCTGGCCCTGGCAATACTCAATGAACTGGGACCAGAAGTCAGGTGCTCCCAAAGCTGGTACGTGGTCTATGAGATGTGCTCACAAGAAGTGGTCCCACAGGAATGGCTCACTTACATGGAGACCTCACACTTGCACCCCACAAAGAGTCTGAGCACCCTTTTCAGCTCCTCACAGACTAGCTGAAGCTGCTCCCTGCCCCCACTCACTTCAAACACCCCCTCCCACAACCCGGCATCCACCCACCCCTCACCTAATTTTCCATGGGCTGGTCTTACCCTGGACATTTCATTTCCACCTGACAGTTGGTTTCACACTAAAGGCAGAGTGAGTGTGGGCCTACAGACAGGATCCCTAACCCTAAACCTAACCCTGACCCCGACCTTAACCCTAACCTACCATTTACACACTTTCTTTGGATGAAGATCACCCTTTGAGTGGCAGATGATGGTTCCATTCTTTCGCCCCACGATCTCTCCAGCTCCACGTTATTGTAAAGTATCAACTGTTCACCCACCCTCACAATTTGTCTTGGAGACAGAAACAGAATTTCCTTGTTTCTGAAGAAAATCCCACATGGAAATGCTGTCAAGAATGGTGGTTGCTTTTTTTCCAGCTTCACAAGTGTGGAACCCCAACACCAAAACAATTACCGTAACCATGCTGGTGAAAATGATTTTCCACGACTGATTTGGGTACTTTGAGTATGTGTCCTGTCTCCCGTGTGGCCTCACGTGGCCTGTCCTCAGTGAACATCTGGACTTGATGGCTCTGCACTGCACCTGGTCTGTTCACCCCTGGGGCATCTTCATGTGAGAAACCTCCTGCACAAAATGCTGCAAACCACTCCTGACATGTTTGATCTGTCACAACACCTTCTTGTACACGCCACAAATCTTTTCTTCTGTTGACTGGAATTTTCACCCTTCTTGAAATACCAAAAATATTACTTGTGTTCACCTAACTTCAATATGAAAATGGCCACACAAACACTCAACAATTTTGATGACTTTTTAACTCACACTGATGCATTTGTCATGGTACAGTATAACAAAATGGTTTCAAATGAGGTTAAAGACAAGTATGTGAACCCAGAGCCACGTGATGGGGGTGGGGAGATGGGGGATGAAGTCAGGGGTGGTGGGGGCCAAACCAACTTTTTGGCCAACTGGGGATAAAGCAGGCTTCACCCAGCATCGCAACACTGAGATCATGTACAGTGTGTGTTTTGCTCTCATAGCACTTAAGCTGGAATTCATTGAAAGTGGGTGACTGTAAAATTCTGTTGTTTGGTGCTTATGAAATTGACTCATAAATAACCACCAAAATGAACCACTATTTGAGTTACAAAATAATGAGCTGAACAATACTAAAAACACTACATACCAAAACTTCAGGAAGAAATCTCCAGCCTTAAATGCACATGTTAGAAACAGAAGTAGAAATGTACAAGTTTTGCTCCTGTACAGGGAACCTCCATCAGTAAATGAATGAAGTCCAGGCGCAGTGGAGGAAACAAGCCCGCAGACGTGTCCAGAGGGGCATGTATATAAAATGATAGATAGTACTTTTTTTTACCTCTGGGTGGAAAATTTTGAATAAATTTTACTTTTCTCATTGTTTAAGGAAGGTGTAACAGACAAAGCCAATTACAAACAATTTTCAAGCACACTTGGAACTTTTGTAAACCTGACTTTATTATGCTACAAAGCCAGTTCCAAAAAATTTCACGTTAGACTCACTTTTTCCTCCCTTCGCCTTTAATCTGGAAACCAGTCACCAGGTACTGGCCTGACCAGAACAGTCCTTACATTTAGATGTTTTCAAATGCACCTGGAAATACCACTGCCATCAAAACTCACTGATATTCCACTGGAATCAGCCACTTTTCTTGCTGGCCTGCACTAAGGTGTCATTCCCCAAAATGACCACGAGATGGCAGCCAAGATGCACACTCAGAACACACTGTTCTACCGCCTGGCCACCAGGTTCCTTCGTTTTTTACTGTGAGACGCACTGGCAGGCCCATTTTCCATTTTCCCCAACAACGTGACTAGACAGCATATTCACCGCTTTGTTCCACTGCCCTCTGCCATCTTTCAGGCTGCTTCACCCTTCCATCTTCCCACATCTTTACATATTGGAGCAGAGACATCTCTCAGGTGCCATTCCACAGAATGGAAATTTTTCTCCATCAGGAGAACTTTGGAAAGGCTGAAACCAATGGCAATCCAAAGGGGTGGGAGGGTGAGTGCTGCGGATGAATCGGAACAGCCAGGCTGCAACCGTTTTCTCCTGGTCACCACAGAGAAACGTGTGCTCTCGCCTTATCCTCTCTGAAGATCACTGTCTTCTGCTGACAAATTCAGGACTCCTTCCCTCAGGTGGTGCTTTCCATTGGTCTGATGGGGAGCAGTCTTGTTGGAAGTAACCGCCTGGTTTCTGGTGAGGAGCTGCTACTACAGGACTCCCTAAGGACCCCACCACATACACAGCATCGCCTCCTTCGGGTACAGACCGCCCTTTGGAGTGGGTGGTGGGGGTTCCCTCCCTGTGCCCACAGTCTCTCCTGTTCCACCTTAGTGTCAAATATCAACAGTTCATCCCTCCCCCAATCTGTCTTGGGATTGGAAGGTTTTCCTTACTTTTCAGTAGAGAATTCATTTGGAAATGCGGCTAAGAAGGTTCCCCCCTCCTCCCTGCTTAACTTCTGTGGAACCCAAACATCAAAGCAATTAACATAACTGTGCCAGTGCAGATGATTTTCGATGCTATTGATGAGGATACTTGGAGTATGTCCCCTGCTCCCACGTGCCATAAGGTGGTCTGTCCTCAGCTAACGTCTGGACTGGAGGGCTCTGCACTGCAGCTGGTCCCTATGACCCAGGGGGCAACCGCACACGAGAAGTCTGCAGCATGAAACTGCACAATCCGCCTCTGACACGTTCGGTCAGTCACAGCCCCTTCTCCACACACGCCACAGACCTTTGTTTGTGTTTCCCTTGAGTTTCACCTTTCTTGAAGTGACGAAGCCTAATGTGCAATAATGTCGCTATGTTCATCCATCTTCAGTACAACAATGGCCACACAAATATTCATGAGTTCTGGTCAGATTTTTAATGCATGCAAAGATGACAGCTGTCACAGTAAAGTCCAAAGAAAGGTATCAAATGAAGTTAAAGACAAGTCATGGCATCAACCGCAATCGCAACCCCCTAACCCTAACCCTGAACCATGTCACACACCAGACACTGGACTGGGTGTCCAAAGCCTGTCCCCAACTCCAGATGCCTGGCTCTGGACATCATACCACAGAGAACAGTCTGTCCTCCTATTTAAACCTGTAAACCCTTGGAATGTAAACATCTAATGTCTGAAAATATAAAGCAGGTTTCTGTAAAAAAAAGTTATATTAAATCAAGCAAACTAAATGATGCAATAATGATGCATATTAGACATGAGATGCAGGAGGCTGCTGCTGGCATATCATGGCATACTCTTCCAAAGCAAAATCAATTAAAGTAAATGAGTAAATGTGGTATCCTCCTGATTAAAAAATTCTGGGTAACAGGAGAAGCTATTCGCAGAGTAAGAAAACCACCCACAGAATTGAAGAAAATGGTTGTACATTATACTCTTGATAAGACCCTTGTTACCACAACAAAGAACTGTATAACTCATCAATGGAGAGATATCTATATTTTTAAAGAACTTGAATAGAACCTTGTAGACAGAATATGTACATACGAGTGGTAAAAAGAAATTAGAACGTTCAATGTTTATATCACTGCACAATACACTTCCCAGTCACTACAAAGGCTATAGTTCAGAAAGCAAAACTGAGAAATGTTCATAAGCACAAACAAAAATTAGGATTCACCATTACTTGGCTGAATGTAAAATATGGCAGACCTTATATAAAATGGTTTGGCATTGCCTCAAAAAATTTACCCTACTGTGTTCAATAACTCCACTTCGAAACACATACCTGAGAAATTGAAGACAGATGTTATAACAAACTTATACATGATTATTCACAACAACACTGTTAACAACAACCAAAAGGTGGAAAGCATTCAAATGTCTACCTACAGTTAAATGAATACACAAAATTGAGTTATTCTGTCACCAAAAAGGTACCGGACCCAAGGCAGTTTTGCTCTGGCAAGGTCTCATACATGTAGACTCTTGACTTTGTGCAGTAAAAATTTTACAACGCAAAACTAGGGAATTTTGAGAGTTTGTATATTAAATCCATGGACAGTGAAACAAAGAAAGGGCTTCAGATAGAAGAGGTGAAATCACAGCAACAAGAGTGAGCATAGGCGGAGCTGCTTCTGGGGAAACAGAAAAGTTAGACACAAAGAAGGACCTTAGAGACAGGATCTGGGGGTGAGCCAGGGATGAGCTACCTACCGCTCCCCTGGCTGCAAGTCTCCTGGGGACCTTTGCAGATAGGGAGAAACAAAAAAAAGATACACGATTAAGAAAAGAAGAGAAGGGAAGGCACACGTGTGCTCAACAAACAGTGCATGCTGGGTCCTTTTTTTAGGGTTTTACCTGTTTCTAATGTGGAGGACTTTAGAGGAGGTCTTAGAAGAGTCATCTCCACAGAATACTCAGCTTTCCAGGGGTGCCCTTCGATGTGCTGATGCAACAAAGCGAGCACACAGAGTGGTCAGGGTCCTTCTCTGGTGAACTTCTCCTTCAGAAGAGTCACCAGAGAAGGGCTGGGACTGAGTTGGCTCTTCCCCTGCCTGGTCTGGCATGTCTGAACCACTTGGTCTCTCTCAAATGTCCATGGTCAGGGAACATAAGGTCCTCAGATTTGTTACCTGGCTATAAATTGCTAGGCCTTAGTTAGCCATCAAGCTCAGTTTTCCTGTTCCACTTCCAAAGAATTTTCCTACCTTTTTTATTAACCTACCTCAACTCCATACACTTGAGGACTCATATTGACATTGAATTTAACACATTGATCATTTGTTGACAGACACCAGACACCAGAGCCAAACTTGGGACCTCAGACACAGACTTGGACTCCAAAACCTGCACCCTGGAGCAAACCAAAACCAAAACCAGGACTCTAGGCCCAAAGCCCCAAACCCAAAGCCATGTGCCCACACCCGAGCCAGACCATGCAGTCTGAGGGCCAAACACCAGATGCCAGGGACTGACACCAGACCTTTAATACCAGATTCCATGCACCAGAACCAAAAGCTTAATCTGCACGTGGACCTTGCAGGCAAACCCAGGACACAAAGCCACATCCTAAGAGGTGCAAGACTACAGACACACAACTGAATTCATTTTGACTCTGAAGCACAGGCCCTGGACACAGGATGCAGATCTGTAACCAGGATACAACAGCCAGAATTTGAAGCTGGAGCCAGACGCTGGGGCCCCACTGCCAGAGGCCAGAGGCAGAAATTGAATCGGATCCTCCCATTGTAACAAACCTGTGATTCAATAAGATAAAACTCTAGTCTCCCTAATTGCAAACTTCCACATTTTACCAAACCCAGCAACAATGGGCCAAAGACAGAATGAACAAAAAGAATGTTGACTTTGGAGGGCAGATGTCCATGATCTCTCAGCTGCAACAGGCTCAGGAGTTAGCGCTGTCTCACCATTCATTCCACACCGCCATCTTTTCAAAACTGAAAACTGTGGGGGACTAAAAAGGGATTATTTTCCACAAACCTTGTTGGCTCTAACACCTGGGATAATAATTACAATAACAGCATTGGACAAATACGAGACATTCAGCATTTAGTATGTGCACAAGCATGAACAAATACCAGGCAGGACAGAACATTGACACAGAAAGGACAACGGCACAGCTGACGTACTGACTCGGCTGAGGCATCGACGCAGACGGTACAGGAGTGCGGCTGGGACACCAGGGGAACCTGGACTTCAGCAAAGATAGGAGAGGGGCACAGCTGAGACATCCGATCAGCCAGGACATCAGGCAGAGGGGACCTGGACACAATCATGATTTCGGCGAGGCTGGGACATCAGCGTGTTGGGGACAAGGGAGGGACACCGATGCAGCCAGGATGCCGACACACACTGGACACTGGACCACAGAGACACGGACACAGCTGAGGCAGGAACACAGGTCTGGCCCAGGAGAGGCGCCTGGGTGCCTGATGTAAAGACACCACTGTTGTACGTGGGGGAGAAGGACAAATGAACTACGGAGTCCATTTATATGAAAGTAATAACATCCACGACTAAGCGCCACTCCATTCCACATTCGTAGATCATTCACCGCAGCTGACAGCCTTTCCTGCTGGCCTGCACTAAGGTGTCCTTCCCAAGACGCACCTGAGACGAGAAGAGAGCCACACTTAGAACATTTTCCTAAGTGACCATAATGAGCCACGAAGTAAGATTTTAAAAATTACAAAGAACTAAAATTATATAGAATATAATTCTCTCTCATTTATGTGAGTTAATAAATCAGGAACAAATGGTAATTAATAGGTCCTTACATTGAAAAGTTATGAAACACGCTTCTAATAACACTGCAATCCACAGTCGCTGATACTCAACTAGAATAACCACTTTTCCTGTGGACCTCCACTAAGGTGTCATTCCCTCCAATCCCCACGAGATGGCAGCAGAGGTACACACTTGGAACATTTTCAAACCTGACCGTATTTAGTTATAAAGCACGTTTCGTTACACTTGAACAGCTTGAAAGTGCATAAAGTATGTTTCTTGCTCTCATTACAGTTAATCTAGAAACTAGTAGCAAAAGGTAACTAGAAAGTTCTCATATGCAGAAGTCATGAATGCACTTCTAAATAATCCTCCAAATAAATCACATTTAGAAAATACTTCAAACTGAGTGATAATAAAAATGCTACATTCCAAAACCAACAGCAAACTGCATAATCTTAAGTAGTGCACGCACTGGGAAAAGAGAACACCTGAGGATTCACGAGGCTTGCACCCATGTGAAGGGCCTGCTGCAGTAGAATCCAGAGAGAGCACCACAGAATAAAGGCAATGTTCACTTACCGATGCCTGAAGAGGTAGATACTTACGACTAGAACAGTTCTTACTGTTTGGAGTAGGATTTCACATCAATTTCATTTTCCTGTGTTGTCCCACCCAGGCCGTTCGAGGTCGCTGGCAGCAGGGACCTGCCCTGACCGCGGTGGAACTCAAGGATCTGCCCTGGTCCGCCCTGACCCAGCGCCTCTCTGATGAGAGCTGTGGAACTTCCTAGTGCCTTCTAGAAGGCAGTGCCTGGCTACCTCTGCTATGAGCACATCTGGACTGCAGGGTTGATGTCAACAAGTTGGCCTCTGACTTTTCAACTAGGAGAAAAGGCCCAGAAAAGCTTTCCCGTTGGGGCACCTCGTGCCAGGTGGCGTCCCAGTGCCAGCTGAGGGGCCTTGAGCACGGGCACCTGGTACCTGCAGGACGCTGGCCATGACGCGGTGTATGTGTCGTAAATAAAAACGAGGTCACCCCTGCCCTGGGGTCTCCTTGAAGTCCGCTCGGGAAACAGGCGAGGGCCCAGCCAGGAAGGTCATGGTGAGCCCCCAGCTGGAGGGGAGGACGGTGTAGCTGCCCCCACCTGCTAAACCCACTCCCTAGGGAACAAGAAAGTGGGTTCTCTGCCCTTCACTAGGAAGTTCACCTAAAATCAGGAATCTGTTTGTGTTCAGTCCCCCCAACTTTGGCTGGAGTAACAGCAGCTGCATCTAAAACGTGTCTGTCTTCAGTCCTCTCTGAGGCCTTTCAGATATCCAGTATTGCTGTTGCCACTCTGGTTTCTGAAAGTAGTTATTACCAGGTTGCGTTTAATTAGGTCCAGCCTGGCGATTCAGGCTACACAGGGGTTCAGCTGTGGGCTCAGGTGTGGACTCTGGTGCAGGCTGTGCAGCGAGTCCCAGGAGTGCCCTCCACGCTGTATGTCAGCAACATCACTGAGCTTACAAACAATGTTGGCACACTCCCCAGGGAAGGCAGCACAGGAGGAGGGCAGGGGCCAGGTCTGGCCAGGGGCCTCTGAGCCTTGTCCCCATCCTGTGCAGAGTTACCCTAACCCTAACCCTCCTTTTCTCTGACCCGGATCCCCAGCCCCTCCAGCCTGGAGGACCAAACTCCTCTGCAGGAGAAATAAGAAAGGACTCAAGGAGCAAGTGCCACCAGGTGGCAGCCCCAGTGGCCACACAGGACACTTGCCTTGGTGTCCCTCAGAGACCCTCGGGGGGGACAGGTGCAGGTGGAATGTCTGCAGACAGGAACCCGGGGTCATGTGCACTGGGCTGTCCAAGGTCGCAGTGACAGCGCCATGTCACAGCCCAGGGGGCCAGGCTCAGGGAGGCCACGCACCTCATCTGTGGTCCCAGCTCTTCAGAGAAGGGAGGAGGGCCCCATGGCCAGGGTCTATGGTCGACCAGATGTCTCATCTAGAAAGTCAGTCCTTCTACAGGGACATGAGCTCTCAGAGACCACCAGACCCCTAAGCAAACCTGGGGCAGCAGGGTGGAGGGCGGGAGCACTGAGCTTATCGCCCTGGAGTCGGGGAGCCCAGGCGAGGGTGGTGTCGGCATTCGCCAGCCCCCATGGAGCTCCGAGCAGAAGCCACGTGTGCTGACCCAATGAAAGAAACTCGGTGGCACGCCCCTGCATCGAAACCTGGGGGGCGGGGTCTGCCAGCAGACGCACTCTGACCTGTGGCTACCAGGCAACGAAGCTGCAGCTGGGGGCCAGGCTGGATGGGCAGCTGACGAGCCACCTGCTGGCGGCAGGGCCGGGGCAGCCCTGAGCTGAACGGCGATGCGCCCCGCCCGGCCCCACCGCAGGTGTCCCGCCGCAGTTTAAGGATCCCAGGAGGCACCCCCTTCCAGGCCGGGGTCTCCCAACACTGTGGGCTGGCTCTGGAAGGAAGGTCATTCCCTGCTGCTCCCACTGCTGCTTTTCTGTCACCAAAGCCAGCGGTGACTCCTGGGGGGACTGTGTGCAGGGACGGCTGCTGTCCTGGGGGGGGGGGTGCGGGGCGTCCCAGGGAGGTCAGGGGTGCGAGGAAGGTGCCCTGCTCCGAGCACAGCTCCCGCCTCCCCGCACGCCAGCCGGGAGCCTGCAGTCCGAGACGAGTCCGCAGGGAGGAAGCGGGCGGCTCCGCCAGCCGTGGTGCAGCTGCATCTGTGTCTGAAGAGCCTGCCCGCGCCCCCCGGCCTTCGGGAGAGACCCCCTGGCACCCAGGGCCGGCGTCTTAGTGCCTGCACCGCCTGCGCCGTCCCCAGGAGCCAGTGAGTGACCCTGAGACACCCCACCGCCCACCACCGCAGCCCGTCATGGCAGCCTCCAGGTGACGTCTTTGCCGGCTTCCAGGTGCGGACAGCTGGGCACAGCCGGTGGGGAAGGGCAGCGACTCCCCAAAGCCGAGGGCTCCTCTCCCAGGTTCGAGGGGGCAGGCCTGCCCTGGGCTGCGGGCAGACAACCTCCTCCGGACATCTCGTGTGCGCGGCGGGTGCTGGAGAAACGCTGCGCTCAGTTCTGTGTCTGGTCTGTAGGTCTGGTGTGGCGCTGCGTTTCCCTGTGTCTCCATCTCCCCAGGAACAACCCCCTCCCCGGCCCCGGCCACCCCCAGCCCCTGGTCAGACCGCACCGCCCTCTCCCCAATAACCGTAACCGTCTGGGCACTGTCTCCGCAGAACTCGAGGACCACGTCCCGGGGGTGGGGGGCAGGAAGACCCTGAGGTAGGGCCCCTAGGAGGCGGCCACACGGGCAGACCGAGCACAGGACGGCGGTTCGCATGGGGCCCGGCGGTCGGAGCGCTGGCAGCAGGAGCGGAGAGGCCAGTCTGCAGCTCTCCGCAGACACTCGACCCTGACTGCCTTGTTCAGTTTGGGCGTCACAGGTTAATTTCTTAGGTGCCAGAGGGTGGTCCTGGCCCGTGGGCGGGGCTTGAGAAGCTCGGGAGACAGAATTAAAGAGTCGACGGAGGGGCCAAACGTGTTCTCCGGAATTCCCCCTTCAGCGCTGGTTTTCAGATTACACGAAGAACAGACGCTCAACATGAAAACTCTGAGACAGGCTGAACAACGAGCAAAGGGCTCCTGCCCACCTTGCTGTCTCCCGGGAGCAGAACTGACGCACTGTTTGCAGACCGTGGCTGCAGAAAACCCTCACAAACCCGTTCAAGTCAAGGTGGGTGGGTGCCCGCTGCGTTTTCACAAAACCCCAGACTGGGGGGGGGGGGGGTTGGGGATTAGCCACTGAGAGAAGGCCTTGCTGGCCCTGTCGTCGTCGGTACCGCAGTCTCACAGGGAGGGAGCAGGGCACGGGAGACCCTCTGGGCTGCCCTCTCCACCTCTGGACGCGGAGCGGAGGGACGTGCGCCCGCAGGAGACGTTCCCTCGGGGCCGGACCGTCCTCAGGCCGCGCCGGTGGAGGGAGGGCGGGTCTTCGTTCCGAGCCCCGAGCGGACGCCTAGCGCAGGGCACCAGACCCATACAGGAGGCAGCGGCAGGGGTTACTTGGGCGGGCGCCCCGAGTTGCGTGGCAGGACGCCACCCCCAGAGGGTCCCCAATTTGGCTGAGAAGCGACTGAAAAGTAAGCTCGGCCCGAGGGGAACGTGACTTTGCTGATAACTCTTCCCACGCAGACTTGTCAAGATAAGGCCCGGGTGAGGAGCAGCCGGCGGTCGCACATCCACTGCGCACCTGCCTCCAGGTCTCACTGGGCCTCCGCTGGCTCCCCGGCCCCCCTTACCTGCTACTTCTCTCCGCAGAGGATTGGGGCTGCGCGGGGGCCTCGCCAGGAGCCGCTGATCTTGCTTTGCTTCCACTCGGTTTCAGTGAACCCGCTTCCATCGGGAGGGTGCCTCCGGGGCCCTGGCCAGCGACGGAGCCACGTCTGTCCGTGGCGTCAGCTCCACTCTCAGCCTGGTTCCTTGAACTCGCCGGCAGCGCCAACTCGGCCCAGACGCGGACTTGCACGGACCTCGGGGCCTCTGGGGAAACGGCGCATCTGGAAGGGTCTGGCAGGAAGGCAGAGGGGCACACGTCAGGCCTCTGTGGCCCACGAGCAACGTTCCTCCATGGCCCTCTGAGGACCCTCCTCCTCACCGTCTTCCCGGCCCCCAGGGCGGCGCACCTGCTTCCGCAGCCGCACCAACTGGGCGTCCCGCGGCGCGTGGGGAACAGGCTCCCAGTCCAGGTTCCGTGCTCCCGGAGCCAGTTCCGGAACCTTCCTGTGCATCCGGGCCAAGATTTCTCCCTGCCTGGCAGCCGCCAGCATTCCCTTCCCGTCGGGGACCAGCAGGGACCGCGCCCCGCACTTGTGCCCGCGCCCCGAAAGGCAGAGTTCCCGCACGGCACGGGGCTCAGGCCCCGGCAGGCAGTGGGCACCGCCTTGGTTCGGAGAACCCGGGGCCTCAGGCTCCGGGCAGTGGCCCCGGGTCCTCCAGTTGCCTCTTCCGAGAGCACAGAGCGTGTCCGCGCAGGCCTGGGGCCCGGCGGGCGGGCGCACCGCGGGGCCTGGAGAGGCGCGGACAGCTGCCCCAGGGCGCCCGACCCGGCGTCACAGGGACAAGTTCTCCACAAAGGGGCGGTGGCCGCGGCCCCGTCCTGGCAGCCCGCTTTGGCCCCAGGTCCGTGCCCTGAGACCGCGGCGTCACGACCCCAGAGCCCTTTCAGTGCCAGAGAGCCGACTGGACGTGAACTTCCGTCCGCCTCTCTTCCCCACATTCTACCAAACGGGCCGCTGAGGGCCCCGGCCAGGCCAGGCCAGGCCAGGCCAGCGCACATTTGCGCCCCAGCTCCACAGCCCACGTTCTCCCTGGCAGGCGCCCAGCTGCGGCCACTGCGCCTGCCCTGGCAATGCGCAGCATGTGGTTTGGGGCTGGAGTTCGGCTGTGGCTCCTCCGGGGTCTCCCCTCGTCTCCAGGTTTAGCTGCTCATTGGTTCGGGGTCTGCTTTGCTGAGTTGGCAAAGGCGGGGTCGGGGGTGTGGGTGGGGGAGGCACACGGCTTTGCCCAGGGCAGGGCCTCTCCAGAGGGCTCCCCGGAGACCAGGCTCTGACTGCAGCAGCCGGGGACTGCTGTGCCCGACACTTCCGCAGGCAGCGTTTCCGGAGCTGACCGCAGGGCCGGGGCCCGGAAAGCCCAGGAGAACGAGGGGAGAGACCACCGCACGGGCCTCTCGCAGCACAGCTCCTCGGGCACCACCAACTCCCGTCACTGTGCGTCGTGACCCAGGAGATTCCGCTGACAAGCACCCAGGGGAGCCTGGAGAATTGCAGCCCCAAAGCAGCTTGAGAATAGCAGTCGCTCACTTCTGCTCGCAAAGCCCCAGGCTGCTGCTGGAGGTCACTTTGCCCGAGGACACACTTGGAATGCGCTGCTGTCAGCACCACAAACGGAGGCATCAGACCGGCCCGTTGGCTGGAAGGGCACAGTCCTGCCTTTGGGGGACCATGCAGAACCCCCACAACTGCCACACCCTCCTGCTGTCTGTCACGATCCCAGAGACACAAGCACCCTCCACTGACCGCCGTAGCCAGCATCGCAGGAACACAGGCGTCCACCAGCCTCGTCCTCACTCTGTGTCACTGATCCACCGGCATCTGTCCTCCGGCAGAGTGGGGCCAGGCTCCAAGGCTGGGAGGCGCTCGGTGAGGAGGGGCAGGGAGAAGGCGGCCACGGAGGCCGGTGGGTGGGGAGAGCTGGGCGGGACCCAGCCCCCTGGCTCCTCGTGGGGCTCGGCCTTACTGGGGTCCTTTGTAACCCCCAGGAGAACAAGTGTGTGTCGGGGGAGGGGGTCCCTGAAACCCCAGCTCCAGGGGCGGAGCTGTGGCAGAGCACCTCTTCTCTCTCCGAAGGAGGAGGAAACAGGCCCAGGGGCCTGAGGGTGGGCTCAGCCACGCAGCCTGGAGCAAAGGGGATGTTCGTTTTCTCCCGTAGCAGCGGCTGTCTCGGGGGTCTGGAGTCACTGAGGGGAGGCCAGCGGGGACGGAGGACCCGGGGTCGCCTGGGCACAGCCTGGACCCGGAGGCAGCCCCGGTGGGGGGGGTGGGGGGTGAGCCCGAGCAAACAGACTCCCCGTTCGGGAAGACGTGGCTGCGGCGGCCTGCCGTGGACAGTGGTGGCGGAGCAACA
The DNA here is from genome assembly GCF_004126475.2 of Phyllostomus discolor. NCBI lineage: Eukaryota > Metazoa > Chordata > Mammalia > Chiroptera > Phyllostomidae > Phyllostomus > Phyllostomus discolor. The sequence continues at coordinate 175,102,433 of NC_040907.2, read as the reverse complement.
CCCTCCCGCAGCGTCCAGGTCTCGAGGCCGGGAACCTGTGCGTGCCTGGCTTCCGTGGCAAGGGCGGGGAGGGGGTTCTCCCGGGCTGTCCAGGTGACGTGACAGGTCCTCACGAGAGACACATGCGCCGCCCCCTCAGAAACGCGCCTGCACCCCCGTCCGCACCACAGCGTCATCCACAGCAGCCCAGGCGCAGACGCAAGCCCGAGTCTGTGGCGGAGGAGTGGACACAGTGTGCGCTGTGGGCGTGGATGTGAGGGGGCACGGCTCGGCCCAGAGCCGGGGGCGGGGAGGAGGTGGGGGGGGGGGGACCCGGCAGCCGTCTGCAGCAGCACGGACGGCCCTCGAGGGCGGTGCGCTCGGTGCGACGAGCCGGGGGAGACGCGCACTGCTGGACACAGCTCCCAGTGCTGCCTGCCGGCCCCGTCTCGGTGGAGCTGGGACCGGGGAGCGGAAGGGCCAGGGTCAGGGAGGGGTGAGTGGGGAGCAGGGTCCAGGACCACACCAGCCCGGGAGACCCTGTCCACCTTCCTTCCCAGAGCCTTGGGCACTCAATTTCGGCGGTTTGTGTCCCCTGGTCGGTGGTGAACTATGACAGCAGCCACAGACACGGGTACCCACACCACTGGCACACTCACCTGGGCCCCACAGGCCGAGAGAGTGGCCTCAGCTGAGGGGCGTGCTTTGTTCGGTGCCCAGCAGCGCCGCAGGACAGAGGGGCAGGGCGGGGGAAGGGCGGCAGCGCTGCGCACACTTGTGGCTGAGGGCTGCCGGGGACAGACGTGCACAGGTGCCACGTCCAGAAGACGCAGAAGGCCAGGAACACCCAAGTCCACACTCCTTTGTTGGGGTCAGAACACTGCCACCACCAGCCATTCCCGCCCCCCCAGTGAGAAATCCTCCTCCCTGCTGGACCGAGGCCTCCATGGCTGCAGCCTGTCGGGGACCAAAGGGAAGGTCTGGGGCCACAGAGATCAGGGAGGAAGTCGGGCCCTGGGTGGCATTGTCCAAGGAGGAGGGGAAGCCGGTGGAGAGCTTACCCCTCTCTGTGAAGCCTCAGGTGCAGGACCCAGGCAGGGCAGCCTCTGTGGTGGGTCTGCCCCTGCCACTAGGTCACACCCGGGTGCTGTCCTGGTGGGAAAGGAAGCCGCAGCACTTGAAGACGAAGCCTCTGACCTGGAAGGACTTGATGCTGCTGAGCAGGTGGCCTTTGCCATGGAGGGTGGGGCCCTGATGCTGACCAAGGCTCCCAGGCTGCTGGGTAAGGCCCTGAGACTGGAGTCCCTGTGCATGATCAGCAGCCCCCAGGGGTGGCTTCTCTGGGAGAACTTGCTCCAGGGCTGACACAGACCTGTCCCTGCCCACACACCCCAAGGCGAAGGGGATGGTGACGAAGCTCACGTCCTTGCTAAAGCAGTGGCTGCTCTCAGAGAGGGGTTCCAGCACAGAGCGGGGGATGGAGCTCCAGATGCAATCGACCATGGGGCCGCTGCTCTGGGCTGGCCTGGCCTGTGTGATGCTGCAGCTCCGGAAAGAAGCAGACACCCTGAAGCAGACCTGGGCCACTGGTCAGAGCAGATGCTCTGCTGGCAGCACTTCTGCAGGACAAACAGGGCCAGCTTGCTGAGGAAGAGCTGCGGGGTCAGCAGCCTCACCTGGCAGTGTCTGGGTGTCTGGCAGGCCCAGCTGGCACCACAGGGCCCAGATGCACATCTTCACCAGCCCCAGGCAGCTGTCCTCAACCCACCACCTGTGGAACGCAGTGTGCATGTGGGCGGAGGACCGGCCCCACCGGCAGCCCAAGAGGAAGGGCAGTGAGTGGAAGGGAGGGTGACCTGCCCCCATGCTTCACAATCCTTGGCCTGGCGGGTGCACAGGGCACCCAGCACCAGCTCTATGACTCACCCCCGTCTGTACAGGGACCAGACGCAGGTGCACGGCCCTTCCCTGCAGCCCACAGACTGAAGGGCAAACACCTCTTCATCAGATGGGCACCACAACTGGGCTGGGGGCTGGCCTGGCCTGACACATGCAGGGTCACCCTAGCACCAGGCAGAGGGCGGCAAAGGTGGGGAAACTGGGACAACTGCAACAGCATAATCAATAAACATTTTTTTAAAAGATTGCCAGAACTTAAACTAAGTGTGAACTGGAATCTATTTCAAGTGCAGGAAGGGGTGTGAGCCTGTGAAGAAATGCACTGAGCAAATGCAGGGTCTCAGCCCTGGACGGGGGTCCTGGGGCTGTGCCACGAAGGGCTGGTGGCCACCACTGTGGATGGAGCCGAACGAGCCCACAGGTGTGTGCACAGGGGTTGGAACAAGCCCTGTTGGTCACTGCTCCAGACAGGGTCTGGGGTCAGACCAAACGCATGGTCTTCCATGACTGCAGGTGGCTGAAGCCAGGTGTGTGGAACACAAGAGCCAGGTGTGTTATCTCCTGCACATGTACTGCTATAAGTGGAAGTTCTTGGTATACTATATAAATTCACTGAGTCAAGATGTATTGATCCCCTGAACGTAATCACTTCCTTCTGATCTTTGTTCAAATGCCCTTGCATTCAAGAAGCCTTCCTTGTTGTCCTAAGGTCGAGTCCCCAGTCCCCCTCAAACTCACCACTCCATCACTGCTAGTCAGCCTGCCACAGGGGTGCTGTTTGCTCTCTCAGGCACTCCTCCCTGGGAAGGAGCTGGGGTTTTCGGTCGGCTCCATTTTCAGCACCCAGGACAGCAGCCGGCACAGTGTGTGTGCTCGGAAGTATTTCTGCTTGGAAAGCGATGCCCTGATGCTCGAGAAAACTAGAGCCTCTAAAAGAGTAACAGCATCATAAAACACGAGCTGGGTGCTCTTCACTTCAGGGAGACGTTCTGGAACCCTCTATGAAACGGCAGGAGAGAATGGGAGCACCACACCCTGATTCAGAAGACCATTCGTGAGCACCGGCACACACTGGAAATCCTCGGAGCCTCCCGTCTGAGCTCTGTCTGTCTGGACCCACGCTTCCCCTGGTGCACAGGAGGGCCTGCCCCGGATGCCCAGAATATTCAACGGATTTACAGCTGTGTTCTTTGGCATGCTGGTGCATCAGAATGAGCGTATAGACAGTTTGGGATCATTCTCTGGTCAGCTTCCCTTTTATCTTGCATTTTTGCCTGGCTCTCAATGGTTTTTGTTATTTATGCCCCTGAATTCATCCATGTGGGGGGTTGGCTGATGTTAATGGCACCTTTGGGTCTCTGTCATCTCTCTCCTTGACCAGGGTGATTTAAGCTACTCACTCTCTGGTTGGGGAGAAGAGGTGTCAACCATCTGCTCCTAAGTGTCCTCAGTTAGGGAAAACAAGATCTCTTGATTTCTTAGCTGGCTGTTACTTGCTCAGTTGTCTCAGGTTCCCCATTCCATTTGCCAAGGAATTTCCTACCTTCTTACTAACCTGCCTCACCCTGACCCTAACAATGAGAAGTGATTCTAAATCTGGCCTCTGACATTGACCACTGACCCTTTCCGTGACCTTGGTCCAGACTCAGACCCTTACCTTGACGTTCAGTCCTAACACTGGCCCTGTGATTTTTTCACAGCCTTATCATGGGAGGGATGGACTTGTAAAAGGCATATTAGCCTTGAAGTGACAACTCAAGTTTTGACCCTTTGGAAGGGTGCTCTTGGTAGAGGTGACAGCCTTTCTTTGTAAAGGGTCGAGGTGGGTCTAAGCCTCTTAGTTTTGAGGAAGAAGCCTGGTGGCTGGAGCAGAGTGGGTGAGGGGAGCCGGTTCAGGCTGCGTAAAAGCTTCAGTGAAGTAACCCTGTGCGTGGTGAGGATAGCAACTTTCACACAGGCATGTCCATTCAGTGTTCCCTCTTGCTATGGTTACTATTCCCGTCTACGGAGGAGCGGCACTGAGAGCTGGCGCTCAGGGCAGGGCTCTGCACACGCGGTGCTGGAACCTGCTCCTATGGCGTCTCAGACAGACTGTACACACGGGACAGGCTGGGAAGCACCCAGGCCTGCCGGCCTCACCTCTCCCGAAAAACGGGAATTCCTCAAGGCAGCAAGCGGCCAGGCTGGGTGGGCGCCGGCCCATCCGAGGCCTCGCCTCCACCTGCACAACCCCAGGTGACCACCTGCAGGCCAGGACCCCCTCGTGCCCGACCGGCCGCCGTCCCTGCACCCACTGCCCTCCCTGCAGACACCGACACGGCTCACCCCTCGGGCCCCCTCCGGCCCTGCCCATCCACAGGGAGGCGCGGCCAGCCTCGGGACCCAGCTGGGCCCAACGAGGGTCTGGCCCCAGCTTCATGCTCACCTCTGCACCCACCCGAAAGGAGCAGCCGAAACTGCTGCTTGGGGCCGGCCGTGCCTCGCTCCAGAGCGCCCCCGCAGAGCCGTTGCTGTTGCTGCCACCGCAAAGCCGTGGTCTGTGCGGTGAGAGGCTCCGCGCCCTGCGAGCCTCCCAGGAGCACGTGCTGCAGCGCCAGCGACGCCCGGCGGCACAGGCCCTGGGGAGCCTCCACACATGCGCAGACCACAGGCTCCTGCCATTCGCCAGTCGCCCGCCGGAAGTCTGCACACAGCCCTCCCCTCTTCCAGCCGCTCCAGGACCCTCACCCGCGCGGGTCAGAAACCCGAACGTCTGGCGGGAAGGGGAACGGAGCACACTGCGCAGGCGTGCTTCAGACGCCCCGCCCCCGCCCGGCTTTCCCGCGTCCCCGCGAAGGCACCTACCGCCTGGGGCCCTCGAGCTGAGAGGAGATGGCGGCGCGGCCCGGGCCTTCCAGGGCGGAGCCCCCGGGAACCGCGGGCCGGGCTGGGCAGGCCGCAGGTACAGCCGGGCGGCGCGGGCCTCTGTGAGGAGCGCAGGCGGCCTCTCCCTCCGAATCCCGCGGTCGGGCGGGCGGTTTGCGGGGCGGGCTGCGCTCAGCGCGGCGCGGCGGCACCGGAGGAGGACCCGCAAGGAGGGGGCTCGGGTCCTGCGGGGAGCGCAGAAGTGAGCGGCTTGTCTGATCTCGCGCGGCGTCCTGCGGGGCCTGCGTGGTCGCGCTGGCGCGGGGAGCGCCCCTCGCGCGGGGTCAGAGGCCGCCGTCCGGCCCTAACTGACGGCGGGCCGTCCGCGGCGCGCGCGTGCTCGGCCGCCGGCGTCCCTGCAGGCCTGGCGGGGCCGGAGCGAGATCAGACAAGGTGGGGCACCTGGTGTAGGGCGTGCAGGCGCTGCCGGCGCTGCTTTTGCAACTTTGAGGTAAAACAGGTCGCAAGTAGGGGGCTCCGCCCGCTCCGACTGGGTCGCGAGGCGGCAGCCGGCCCCCTCCCCAGGGCTTCGCCGCTTCCCCGCGCTTCCCTCCGGCGACACGCACCGGGGAACGGAGACCTTCCAGCCGGGCTGTGGGCCGCAAACGCGGCCCGGGGAACGCGGGCTCTCGGAACTGGGACCGCGCGGGACGTGCACGCGGCGAGGCGTGAACCCTGCGCTGTGGTCCTCGCCGCGTCCTGCCGCGGCGCGCGGCCGGGAACGCGTAACCGAGGGTGGCGGCGTCCTCGGACCGTGGCCGCGGCCGCCGGGCCGGGCACGGGCGTGTTCGCGGCGGGCACAGTGAGCGGCTGTCTCCACTGTCGCGATGACGGAGGCCGTGCGTCTTTTCGACCATCCCCGGCCGTCCGTGTGGTTTTCGGTGAACTTCCCCACTCTCCTGCTGCAAGGGTGGTTTAGCTTTTCTGTATTGAGTAGTTGGTTGGTGGGCTGATTTTTTTTAACTTTTAAAAAATATTTATTTCTAGAAAGGGGAAGGGAGGGAGAAAGGGGGGAACATCACTGCGTGGTTGTCTCTCGCGCGCCCCCTGCTGGGGGCCTGGCCCGAAACCCAGGCATGGTCCCTGGCTGGGAATCGAACCAGCGACCCCTCAAGCCACTGAGCCTCACCAGCCAGGGCTATGACTTTGTACCATGAAAAATTTAAACATATACAAAGTTTCGAGACAAGTGTAATTACTCCACGAACCCGTCTTTCATCTTCCGTGATGATCGGGTTTGCTCTTTGTCCTCACCCACTCCACTCGTTCACTCAAAGCATTGCAGGCATCAAAGCACAGAATCCGCGGGCACTTCCATGTACACCTCTACGAGTTGTCTGCAGGGTTAGTACTCTCCAGAAAACCAAACGCAGGGCCATTAGCTACATAACTGCCTTGTTTCACTGGGTATCCAGTCCATTTTCAAGTTTCCCTGATTGTGTCCTCAATCGTTTCAAACGTGCATTTGTTTGCATCAAGATCGATGTGTGGTCCATTTCCTGAGACTGGTTAACATGTCCTTTTAATGAATAATCTCTTCAAGTCTGCAAGGGTCTCCCTGCTCCCCAGAATTTATTTGTTAGAGAAGCGGGGCTGCTTCTCCTGCGGAGCCTCCCAGTCTGAATGCTGCTCCGTTCGCACCCATGAGCAGTGCAACGTGTCCTTCTGTGCCTGCGTTTCCTCTGAGTTAGTGTTTAGATCGAGAGGCTTAGTAAGTGTGTGTCGTTCCTGGTCAAGAGCCTGTAGGAGCACATCCAGTGTCTCGTAAAGTCTGGCTACCTTCCTTGTGATGATAGTGCCAGTGGTAATAGATCTACTTCATTAGGGAGTGAAAGAGTAAGTGCCCATATTGATTATGAGCAAGTCAGTATGAACCATTTTACTGGGAAGCTTCAGGGTAATGACTGATTGTACATAGAGAAGCTATTTGTATTTGTATGTCCTTAAGTGAGACATCTTACCAAGCTGTCTTACTATTCCTCGTAGGTTTTTTTAAAATAAGATTCTCTAGCACTTTCCAGTTGATTGTGCTGTCTGCCAGTTACGGTGAGTTCTGATTCCTTGCTTCCAGCTTTTCACATCCCTCCTTTCTTTTCTCTTGTTGTTCCATCAGGAGTTCGACCAAACTTTGAACAATATCAGCGGCAAGGTGCATCCTGTCGTGTACCCTGAGTCTTACCAAGGGGATATCTCTGTGTCGTTCCTCCCTTTAGGAACAGCTGACCGTGAAAAGACTCAGTTTACCTCTCGTGCAGTGTCCACCTCAGTCCCAGCCCAAGGCTGGCAGACCCTTCCTCGAGCCCCTCTCTCTCACAGGATTCTGAGATGTCCCGTTTTATCTCCACAGGGACGGCCCAGTCCACACAGAGAGTTGAAGACTTGATGGAGATGGTGAAGAAGTTGCAGAAAGGTCATATGTCTCCCTTGTAACTCAGGCTCAGACAGAAATGGATTCAATTCCAGACCCTACAGTTCATGGCCTTGGGAAATGAACTCATTACTCTTAATTTTAAAACTTAATTCCTTTAAATTAAAATATGGACCCATGATCCAAAATCAAAATATAAGCAGGTAGCAAGCAAAACTTTTTCTCAAAACGCAGTTGCAGCCCCCTTGCTGCACCCATTTGATTCCCACTGCATTCAGTTAAACCCGGGTTTCAACCTCCACCTCCCTGCCCTCGACCTCACCCCTGCTGCTCTCCGCTCCACACCCCCACTCCCCCACCGCCACGCGGACCTCTGCACTGACTGCCTCCCACTCCCACCCACGGAGTGCAGAGCCTGTCCCCTCCCTTGATTCAGGACCCTCCAGCCTTTCCTGTATCTGAAGAATTATGTCCTGCTCCTTCCATCTTCAGTCCCTTCCCCTCTATTTCTCCTGACTACGGTTACTATAGCCTGAGTCAGTGTCTCGGTGTATCTGTTCCTTGTCTCCCCTACCTGCAGTGAGAGCCCCCGCGGCGGTCCCACCCACCCCGCCTGCCCTGCAATCTTCACTCAGCCTTCTTTCCTTCTGCAGCGGGAAGCCTAGAGCCCCGGGTTGAGGTCCTGATTAACCGGATTAATGAGGTTCAACAAGGTGAGCTCAGGAACCTTGGTTTGTAAGCCAGGCGCAGCCATGTGAGTTGCAGGACCCCTGGTCCAGAAATTACTGTTTCACAACAGCACCAGCAGGGCATTAAACCAAGCTTGATCCCAAAGCAGTTGTCACAGTCATGTGCCCATTGACCTGGGCCTGCTGCCAGCAGAGCCCCACAGGAAGGCCTCTGGAAACCTTGTTTTCCTGCTTTGTAACATCAGGGCCCCTCTAGTTTTGCTTGAAGACAGCTGTAAAATGTTACTCTTTGCAAGGAATGGTGCAGCTGGAGGCCGCACTTTCACAATGTCCTTCTTCCTTTTGGGGACAGCAAAAAAGAAAGCCAGCGAAGAGCTGGGAGAGGCCCGGACTGTCTGGGAGGCCCTGCAGAAGGAGCTAGACTCACGTAAGCGCTCTGGGGCTCACTCCAAGGTCCTCAGTGTCATGCCTTCCTGGACCCAGTTTTCCAGACACTCAGCTTCTTTGCTGCGGCCAAGGGCCCCTGGCCCCTCTCCAACCTCGGGTCCTACCATACTTCCACCTCAGGGCCTTTGCTGGGCTCTTCCCTCCAGATAATATAGGTTCCTGTTGCTTTACATCATCATTCAGTTCCCAGCTCAAATGTTCCGTGGTCAGGGAGAACCCATCCCAGTCGTCCCATCTAAAGACAACACCCTGTACCACCTGATCACATGCCCCCACCGCTGGCGTGTTTCTTCACAGCCCTTGCTCATGTGATGTGTTTACTTTGGCTCTCCGCTCTCTGTAAACATCTCTATTCTGCAGGGTCCTCACAGCCACCCATTACCAACATCAGGGCCCTTTGGTGCTCACAGGGAGTGTGGAGGGAGTTTGCCTGGAGGGGTCCACATTGGTGTTTTGGGGTAGGGCTGTACCAAACCACCCATGTGACTGTAGGCAAGCCCAGTCCCTGAGGGTGCATTGGGTGGTCCCTGAGGACTGAACGTGTGGCTGTGTTTTCCAGTGAGTGGAGAGAAGGTGCGCCTGAAAGAGACCTTGAGCAAAAAGCAAGGTAATTGCGGCTACACCATCCCCAGGCTTCTGCCTTTGCTGCCCTTGGGAGCTCACTGCCTGCAGACCCACCGAAGCCTTTTGAAACTGGAATCAGCTTGCATGCCTCTTGTGGCTCCCACCAGACTTGCAGTCAGTGACAAAGTCCCACCAGGTGTCCACGAAGACGCCACATGATGGGACCCTGTTACCTCTCCACAAACCTGATGCCGTGAGGGGCTCTCTCGGAGCCCCCGGTTCCTCTCCCTGCAGAGACCCTCCGGACCCTCCGGCTGCACTGCCAGGAGAAGGAGAGTGAGGCGCAGAGGTGAGAGCTCCTCAGGGCCGCCTCCCCCTGCTCTGCCCCGCCCTGCCCCACCCTGCCCCGCCCTCTGGTAAAGAAAGGAAGGGACGCCACGCAGCCCACAGCTCTAGTGTTCTCCTTCTGTCGGAGGGACAGGCCACAGGCGCGTCTTCTCGTCTCGCTCCTGCAGTCCTGTCACAGGTGGTCTCGCCGGGATCATCGTTCTTTCACCACAGCACCAGTTCAGCTCCTTCAGCGGGTTTTCATTCTGTGCCTTCTGCTCTTCCCACGGGCTCCTTGACTGCCTGCTCTCTCACCTTCCCATCTGTCCCTTCATGGAGGGGTTGGGCCAACCCTCTGTCCTCTCAGCCTCTCACCAGTCACCCACTGCCTTCCCACCCACCCAGCTATTTGTGCGTCCACCTCCCCACCTCCTGAGCACTTACGCAGCCCAGCTTGCAGCCAGAGGCACTGAGCCCTGGCATGCTAAGACTGGACCTGTTTGGGGAAGTCAGAGGAGATTAACGTGTGTGTGCTTCTGCACTTGACCACACCCACGTCAGTCTCCCTGATCCTCACAAAGGTATTTCCAAGGGCCATGCGCTCATGTTCCCCCCACGAAGTTAGAAGAACCCCCATCTGGAAGGCTAGAGCAGACCTTGACAGGGGAGGCGGCAGCCCCACCCCAGCCACTTCCTGGGGACGCATTCGGAGAAGGTGTCTTGAGGGCTCCTCGCCTCTTCACAGGAAGCAGACCCTGCTGCAGGACTGCAAGGAGCGGATTTCTGCACTGAACTTGGAGATTGAGGAAGAGAAGCGCAAACAGAGGCAGCTGAGGTAAAGCCCAGTGCCTGGGGGCGGGGAGGGCGGCGAGGCCGGGTGGAGGGAGAGATGGAAGGGACTGTGGGTGCGGCTGTTGCCAGGGGTGAGGTCAGAAGAACTGGCTGAGCTGCGGGTCAGGGCAGTGAAGGTGCTTCAAGCAGAGCCAGGAACATGGGCAGTGCTCCAGGGCTGTGAATGAAGATCCCTGGCCCGGGCCAGGTTGGGAGGGGTCTCGCCCCGTGACCCCTCATCCTGTGTGGTTGGCCCCCAGATTGGATTTCGAGGAACAGTTGGAAGATCTGATGGGCCAGCACAAGGACCTCTGGGAATTCCATGTGAGTCACTCAAAGAAGCCACCTTCCCCACCTTCCCCAGCAGAACCAGTTCCAAAATTCAGGGTCGTCCTCCAGGCTTCCTTTCTATCACCCGCCACACCCACTGCCCGAGCAAGCCCTGGTGGCTATACGTGAGAATCGCCTCCAGTCAGAGCCTCAGCACCTCCCTCGCTGCCTCCCACTTTCCTCCTTGTTACTCGTCCTGCCTGCCCATCCCCACTGCCTTCTGAGGGCCCTTCAGTGGTCAGGAGGGATCTTGATGACCCAAGGAGGGGTCGTACACCAGGGAGATCCATGGACATGTTTGGGGACATCACAGCACAGCAGTGAAGAGGGGGAAGTGTTTACCACCAAGGACCCCAGCCTTCAACCCAGAAAATGGGCAGAGAGTGAATGTCAGATGGAAGGGCTCAGTGAGGGGCCACGCAGAGGGAAGAGGAGGAGACACTGTGCTGGGCCAGTAACTGACTCTCTGGAGGAGACCTCTGATTGGTAGTGTTGGCAGCATCCACTATAGGAAATAATTGCCCCAGGGCTGCTTTCAAAGCTTAGAAAATGCCTGAACATTAACCCCTTTCGGAGCCTCTCCAGCTTGGCCCCATAGGTGTCTGGGGAGAAACAGTTCTGAGCAGAGGCAGTGGCCAGTGCAGAGGCCCTGAGGCCGGACACTGCCTGGCATGCTTGGAGGGCCAGAGTAGTGGGAAGTATGGCGTGCCGAGTGAAGACTAGGTCCAGGCAGGCCTTTCTGAGATGAATGGGGGAGACAGGAGTGTGCATGGGCCTCCTTTCTACCCCCTCAGAGGCCAGAGCAGCTGGCGCAAGAGATTGGCACCCTGGACAGCAGCAAGGAGCAGTTGCTCAAGGAAGGTGAGAATGGGGAGGTTCTGGTTGGCCCCAGCCCGCCCCGCCCCGCCCCACTGTCCCTTCTGCTGCAGAGAAATTGGTGGAGGCAAAGCTGGAGGACGTGAAGCATCGTCTGTGCTCCCAGTTTGGGGCCAAGGGCTGCTCTGCCATCACCGAGGGGCTCTTCCTCCGCAGCCAGGAGGCAGCAGCTGCAGTGTAAGACAGCGACAGGGTGGGGAGATGGGGCGGAGGGAGGACGCTACCAGCACTGATGCCCCCGCCCGCGCCCCAGGCATCTGTTCGAGGAAGAGAACAGAAGGGCCCAGGAGCTCCTGGATAGCACTGCCCAGCGCCATGAGCAGCTGCAGGAGAAGTGCAAGCAGCTGCAGCAGAAGAAGCAGAGGTGGGCACGGAGCCCCTCCCCCAGCCCATGAGGGAGGTTGGGAGAGAGGGTCTCTGTCTCCAGCCCCTGCCTCCTGGTCTCTGCCTGCCTTCTTGCCCCTCCTCTTGCCCTCCCCCTCTCCACTCTCCTGCCCACCCCTTTCTATCTAGGCTGAAGGAGGAGCTGGAAAACTTCGGAGTCCAGGTCATTGCTCAAGCCCAAGACAAGCAAGAGGACATGGCCAGCCCAGGAGAAGCTGTGAGCCCTGGAGTCAAGTGGCAGGAAGCAGAGACAGCTCATGAAAGGAACTGGGGGGCGGGAAGGCAAGGAGGGGGCCCAGGGAGTCCTCAGAGGATGGTCTTCAGGGAAAAGCATTCCCACAGGGTACAGCCCCAGCAAATGTGTAGAAGCTGGCAGTGGTGGGGTGGGAAGGCACAGGCCCTGGGAGGGTGTGGCCACAGGGATGCTTCCATTTCAGACCCTGACCTCCCATAGACCAATCCAAATCCCCTCAGAGTCAGCGAGGAGAAACGCTGCCCACTGAGCTACCCAGAGCTGCCCACCAAGCAGGACCTGATACCGTCCTAGGCAAGGAGGCACCACCCTGCCCTGGAGCCTGCGCCATGGGCTTCAGGAAATAAAGGCACTATTTCTGCACAGCTGCCTCAGCCGGGTCTATGCCAAGGGCTTGGAATTGGGCGGTTCTAGACCCCTGACCCCAGAGAGTGGGGCATCCTTGGCCACACTCTGGCTCTTGGCCTCAGCGGGCACTCAGACACTTCCCTAACCTCATAGTCTCTGGTCCGCTCATCCCTAGGACCTACTGGTCTGGGTCCCCAGGCAGAGGATGCAGACCTGAGACCCTCTCACGATAGGTGCAAGGGCTCTGAGAAGCCTCCCTGTGAGGGTCTCTTGCTCCGGTTTGGACTCCACAGAATCCCAGAAACCCCAGCACTGAGGACCCAGGTGCTGCAGACAGCCTGTCGGTTGCATGCCCACAGTCACCCCCGACTGCTGTAAAAAGAATGCATTTGGGAGCCAAGTGTGCATTGTGTTTTCGTGGGCCCAAAACACGAGACACTTGTTACAAGAATGTAATGTTAGAAAACCTCCGTGTGCTCGGAGCTGGTCCCATGGGGCTGTGTGCCTCTGAGGCCTGTTTCAGGTCCGCCCCGTGTGCTGGCCCAGTTGAGGGCAATGTCGGGAGTCAGGTCTGTGCTCCTGGGTCAGGGTACAGTGAACTAAGTCCAAGGAGGTTCCCTGTCTTGAATGGTTCCCACACTCAGGACAGTGGGTGGTGGGGCTGGCAAGGGGCTCTCACAGGCCCCCAACCGAAGCACTCTGGCTCCACGGAAGACGAAGAGCCCATCCAGGGGACCTTGTCCAGTTGGTTGGAGAGCTCAGGTGTCCAGCCTCAGATGCAGACTCAGTTGTCTAGCTCTGAGATGGGGATGGTCATACTGGTGGCGTGCGTGAACCGGCTGTGTCCTGTCAAACATGAGTCTCGTGAAATTAATATGTTCACCCGAATGAGGTGGGAACATCACTTTGAGAAAACTGCAATCAGCCAAGTCCCTGAGTAGAACTAATTCTGAAGACTTCACAACAAAAAGTAACTCAGCTCAACTGATGATTAAAAGGCCTTTGACAACATGCAACACCTATTTATGTAAAAAAAAAAAAAAAAACTAAAGCTAGAGATAGGAAGTAACTTCGTTTACACTTACTGGTGATGTGTAAGGCACGCCGGGTGTGTTCAAACACTGGCCGCCCACTGGGAGTTCCAGGCAGTGAAGCGGGAACCCAAGAGCAGAAGAACTTCTGCTAATGTGCCTCAGAGGTGAGTCTACAGATACGTTACAGAATGGCTGGGTACAAAAGTTTGCTAAATAGAGGTCAGTATTTTAAAAAATCTAATTGATGTGCCTGTATCAGGGTGCAAGACCTAAAGTAACCATGCTGAGGTGTCTACAGCTTATTGCAAGAAAACGGCCAAGTATCACAGTAGCTTTCAAGTAAGGGCATGCCTCTCGGCCAGACGCTGCTCATAGCAACTGCTCGGGACGCTGGGCACAGGTGCAGCTTTCCTCTGCGTGGCTCACAGCCGCACTTCCTCGTGTCGGGAACCACCTGTGCACCCGTGCACAGGACACCTCAGACCTGGGGAGCCATGTTCTTGCTGCGGAACAGCCTGCCTGTGCCCTCACCAGGACGAGCTGAGGGCCGGGGCAGTCCTGCATTTCTTCTCTCGGTGAACAGCAGTAAGACGGTGTGAGCGACGCCCGAGCTCAGCGCACACTAGTGTTGCACTTTTCGAGTCTGGGTCAGAGGTCTGTACGGGGCAGCTGCACTTCCTGCTCCAGCAAAACAACGCAGCCACTTGCAGGCATGCCGGGCTTAGGCAGCAAGTGGCAAAAGGAAGTTTTAAAAATAGTATTTACAGTAGCATAGAACACCATGCATCTAGGAATTAATGTAATGACAGGTGTACATGAGCCCCCAAAACTGTGCAGTTCCCAGGAACTCGGGCAGCCCCACACAAGTGGAGGTAGGATGTGTTTGTGAGCTGGGAGCTGATGGTAACGGTGCCATTTCTGCCCATAGTAACACGTGAGTCCTTTGCAAGTTCAATAAACATGTTTTAGGTCTGTGTAAGTACAGATGAATGTAAAATGGGTGTGTAAGTGCAAGAAATGCAAAAAACCCAACATTCAAAGGACACCAGCAACACAGCCCCCAGCCGCATGTTGGCTGCGTGAGGGCGAGCTGTGCCCTGAGTCTCGCCCCACTTCATGTGAGGGGTGTTGAAACGGGGCTTGGGGCTTCGGGCTTCGGGGTGGATGTGCAGCAGGTTCAGACTCGAGCTGTTGGGATCAGGTCAATGTGTTTTGCATGTGAGCACATGGATCCTGGGGGCTGGGGGCATGTTGAAACCCTAATCCCAACATGACTGCAGTAAGAGGTGGGGCCACTGGGAGGTCCTTAGTCCTGAGGGTGGAGCCCCCCTTAATGGGATTGCTGCCCTTGTACGAAGAGGCCAGAGAGCTAGCCAGCCCTGTGAACATACAGGAGTCGGCCGTCTGCCAACAGAGGCGGGCTGGCACCACAGCCCAGCAGGAGTCCGCCTGGACCCTTCAGGCAAATGCCCCTGCCTGGGCTGGTTGCACATTTATGCTCAAAGGGCCCCCACTCCCTCCCAACTGTTCCCACCCCTTGGAGCAGCACTTCAGAATTTCCCTAAGGCATTCTCTCACATTAAAATCGCCAAAGCAAGTGAAACGGCATTTTCTGGTCTCTGTCTGCGGCAGGAAGAGTTTATTCTGCGTGGTGTGATGAGACTGGCAGGCTCCTTCCAGAGCAGGAGTGGCAGGGGCAGGGCTTCTGCAGTTGACTAGTTCGCCAGTTTGTCCAACTCAGGTTTGGGTCACACCCCGTGGTGGATAAAATGCGGAACAGTGGGCCCAATGGCATCCTTATTCTAATCCAGGAACTTTCGAATGCGGTACCTTACTCGGCAAGGGGGCCTCAGAATGTGTGATGAAGATCCTGAGATGGGGGGGCTGCCCTGGGTGGCCTGGGAGGACCCCCATGAGAGGGAGGCAGGATGGCCGGCCGGAGAAAGGCCGGGAGATGCTGCAGCTGCTGGCTTTGGACGTGCCCCGCTCTGTTGAGGCTGGGGTATGTGCCGCACGGGGAGGCCTGGCCTCCCTCCCCACCCTGCCCACCCAGCGGTCAGCAGAGAGCGGCTTCCCTCATGCCTGTGCACCGTCTCCAGAGCACCTGTGCCTCACACTTGCGAGCGGGGAAGGACACAGAGCGTGTAATGGGGCGGGACGCTGACAAACCCATTGACGATGGGGCTGAGGTCAATGTCCTCGGGCGCAACAAGAGACTTCAAGCTGAAGTGCTGCAAAATGGCGGTGAAGAAGAGAAACAACTCCATGCGAGCCAGGCCTTCTCCGACACACACCCGCTTTCCTGCAGTGGTGATGCACACAAGAGACACTAAGGCGAGAGCCAGGTCGGGGGGCTGGGGAGAGCTGCCACCCTCAGCAGGGGGGACCCCTTCTGCCCATGGGAAGGGAGCACAGCCTGGATTCAGGGTGAGAGCATCAGTGACCCATATTCAGGGACCAGCCTCACACCTCAGCCACCAGGACACAGCTGCATGACCCCTGGTAGGTTGGAGAGTAGTCTCCACCCGCCCCGTGGTCACCCCTGTGCCCTACGGGAAAGAAGCCAGCACTGTGGCGTGGGTGCTGAAGCACCAAGTTGGTCCTGGACCTTCCGTCACAGTGACGTGTAAGGAGGGGCCCTGGGAACGGGACCGAGGCTCCTGGGCTGACAGCCCAGGAAAGACCGGATGGGCCCGTGACGAGTCCAGGGAACCACCTGTTGTATTCTGTTTGGTGGCCCTGCAGAGAGGGAGGTACTACAGCTCTGAGAGATTTTTTTTACCAAGTCCTAGCAAGTAAAGAGTTACAGCTCTGAATGAAGTGAAATATCTATGTATGGAAAGATAATTCATCCCAACGCCTCACTCCCAGGACTTCTGGTGAAAAGATGTCACTGCCTGCTCTGAACAGAGAGGAGCACAGGGGGGTCACACTGCAGGTACAAGTAGGGGGCACGGTGCAGGCCTGGGGTGGCGGCAGATTACACGTGGAGTGGAGGGCAGGAATCCCAGACAACTCCCTGGGTAGGGTGCTGCATCTGAACCCTTCTTACCTGTGGAAAAGGCCTTGAAATAGTCACTGTACTTGAACTTCCCATTTTCATCCAAAAAGTGCTCTGGCTTAAACTTCTCTGGATCAGGGAATTCTTGGCTGTCAAACAAGAGGGAGTCCAGTGTTGGAACGACAACTGTACCCTGGAAGAATAAAGGCCGTCTCAGTCACGTTCGCAAAACAAGGGCTCTGATCTGCAGGCCCTCAGTGAAGAAGGGCGTTTTGAGTTTTACCTTACACAAAAGAGTGTGTTTCAGTTGAGGAAGTTGTTTGCTTACGGGCCAGACAGAAAGCAGCCAGGGGTCAGGTCTAAAGGGTTAGTGGGAGCTCTAAGCTTTTTAGAGGAGTGAAGGGCCGAGTGTTACTTGTATTGCCTGCTTTCTGGTGTTAGAGTACACCGCCAACCCCGGGGGCTACTGGAGGGACCCCTTTCCCACACTTCCCCGTTCCTGTGGTCACGAGGTCCGTGTGGGGACTTCTGGGGGAACAGCGCTCTGGGGCGTGGGGGTGTGGCCCAGCCACATCTGCCAGAGGGAGGCGTCCTTGGGCCTCCGTCCTGCCCCTGGGCAGGACAGCAGCTGAGCTGCTGGGACAGCACTTGGGCTGTGGAGCCCAGCTCACACCTGACCTTGGGGATGACGTATCCTCTGAACACTGTGTCCCGGGTTGCCTCATGGAACAGGCTGGAGGGCAGGAGGTTGATGAAGCGCTGGATCTCATGCACCACAGCATCCATGTAGGGCATCTCCAGCCTGTCCTTGACGGCGGGGACTCGGCTTGGCCCAATCACCCTGTCGATTTCCTTATGAAGTTTCTCTGCAACATAGGGATGGGCAGGTGTGAAGGACCGGCTCTGGGCTGGCCGCGCTCCCAGACAGCCCGCCGTCCACTCAGTAGGTGCTGACGGCGCACTCCCAGCAGCCTCGTGCTGTCGGGTGCCTAAGTCTCCCCCACGCCAGTCAGTCAGAGCTGAGCTCGCCAGGGGATAGTCTGCAGCACCTTTCGGCATCCATCCGTTTTTAATTGTTCACTGAGGTGACATTGGTTTATATGCTTCAGGTGTGCAGCCTTAGAATTCCGCACCTGCACGTGTGACATCATGGGCACCACCGAGTCTGCCACCACCCACCGCTCTCCAGTCCCCCCCCCAACCGCTGCTCCCTCCGTCCCCCCTCTGGTAACCACCGATCTGTTGTCTGTGTCTCTGAGATCCCTCTGGTTTGGTTTGGTTTTTTAAATTTCACATATGGGTGAAATCATAGGGTATTTGTCCTTTTCTGTTGGACTTATTTCTCTCAGTATGGTAACCTCAAGGTCCACCCATGCTGTCACACATGGCAAGGTCGCATTTTTATTGATACATATATATATATATTTGCTACGAATAACATCTTCATCCATCTGTCGACACACACTTGGGTTGTTTCAATATCTTGGCTGTTGTAAATAATGCTGCTGTGAATGTGGAGGTGCACATATTTTTAAAATTACCATATTTTTGGACTATAAGATGCACCCCTCCCCAATTTAGGAGGAATAATAGTTGTTAATGCTGCTATTGAGTTCTGTTTACATTTAAATTGGTGAAATACTATGTTATTTATGTTATTAAATATTTTACCACATTTTTTGCTTCAAAATTTTTTTTCCTATTTTCCTCCTCTAAAACCTAGGTGCATCTTATGGTCAGAAAAGTACAGTAGCGGCTTTACAGTGTTTGGATAAATATTCAAAAGTTAAATAGCTAGATCGTGCAGTTATTCTACTTTTACTTTTTTACGGAACCTCCACACTGCTTTCCACAGTGGCTGCGACAACCTGCACTCCCGACAACAGTGAGAGAGAGTCCCCTTTTCTCCACGTCCGCCCCAGCACTTCCATATGTCTCGTCTTTTTGATAATGCCACCCTAACAGGTGTGAGGGGGTGCCTCACTGTGTTGCTGACCTGAATTTCCCTGACGATCAGCGATGTGGAACGTCATTTCATGTGCCGGTCACCACTTGTAAGTTTCTTTGGAAAAATGTCTATTCAGGTCCTCTGTCCATTTTTAGGTCGGGATGTTCAGTTGTTGTTGAGTCGTAATGAGTTCTTTATATATTTTGGATATTCGCTCCTTATCACATACATGATTCGAAAATGCCTTTCCCGCTCCGTGAGTTGCCTTTCATTGTGTTGGTAGTTTC
Source organism: Phyllostomus discolor (assembly GCF_004126475.2). Classification (NCBI taxonomy): domain Eukaryota; kingdom Metazoa; phylum Chordata; class Mammalia; order Chiroptera; family Phyllostomidae; genus Phyllostomus; species Phyllostomus discolor. The sequence goes on along the minus strand of NC_040907.2, from coordinate 175,083,964 downwards.
CTGTGCACGAGCTTCTTAGTGTGACGTGGTCCTGTTTGTTTATTTTTTGTTTTCTTTCCCTCGTTATTGGAGTCAAATCCATCAAAACTTCACTGAGAGTGATGCCAAGGAGCTTAGCACATAGTTTCTATATTTTGTGGCTTCAGGTCTTACATCCCTGTCTTCAATCCACTCAGTTAATTTCCGTGTATGGCACAGCACTGTGGCCTAGTTTCATTGTTCCGCATGTGGCTGTCCAGTTTTCCTAACACTGTCATATGTATACATGTCTTGCCCTTTCCCTCCTCTCCTTCGACAGTTTGTTGCCACAAACTATCCCTTTTTATGTTGTGAGCTTCTTACCCAATTAAAACAGTTATAGTTATTTTTAATGCTTTTCCCTTTAACTTTTATGCTGTATTCTGAAACAGCTTTGCAATTTTCTGATTCTGTCCATCTACCCATCTCCTTACTCACCGTTTTGTGTGGTTTTGCCTTTTCATTTCAGGTAGAAGAGCTCCTTCCAACCTTTTCTGCAGAGCAGGTCCAGCGGCGGAACCCTCCCTCCGCCATCTGTCTGGGGAGCTCCTGGTCTCTCCTTCGCGTCGGAAGAATGACTTTGCGGAGGGATAGAATCTTCCTGGCTGGCAGTTTGTATGTTGCAAGACTTTTTAATCTGTCACCACTCTCTCTCCTGCTTTGCAGAGTTCTGCTGAGAGATCTGCCAGCAGCCTAACAGGGTCAGCCTTTGTGGGCTGCTGTCTTTCCCCCCACCTGCCCTTGAAGTCTTTCTGTATCACCGACTTCCGACGGCTTTAAAGCAACATGTTGGAGAAGGCTTTCCCGCACTGAGGTGATTGACTGCTCGCTGTGCCAGCCCTCCCCCAGCTTTGGGGAGTTCTCGGGCGTTATTTCTCTAAATAAGTCTTCTGTCCCCTTTCACTCTGCCCTCATTCTGGGATGCCCACCCTTCTGTGTTGCCTCTTATTTTAAAGGAGTCAAATAGTTCTCCCAGAGCTTCTTCATTTTTAAAAGCCTCAGGTCTCTCTCCTCTCCCACGTGACTCATTGCTGGATTCTGTCTCCCTCCCACGAGCTCTGCCCCGTTTCGGGTGCTCTCGGCTGCACCCAAGTCTCATGCACGGAGTTCCTCAGCCCCAGATTTCCTGTCTGGTTCTTTCTCAGAGTTTCAGCCTCTTTGGTAAAATGTTGCTTCTGTTCATTAACTTCACTCCTGAGTGCGCTGAGCAGTCTTTCTGAGTTTCCTCATTGAGCTATTTTGCATTTGCTCTCCACTAGCTCGCACCCTTCTGGGGCTTTCGGTTTGCGTTCTGGCGAACCGTCCACCCCGCTGGCATGATTCTTCGTGGTGTTCGATGAGTTCTTCCTCTGCCGCCGTGTTCTCAGTAGCAAACACTGTTCGTGGTTAGGAACGGCCCCTACTTTCGGAGAGTTCGGAAGGTTGGTAACTGGAGGTCATTCTCTTGTCTTCCAGTAGAGGGCAGGACAGCCCACATTTTTGGCTTCTCTTACCTGAGAGCCTGGGTTCTAGTTCGGAGCCAGCCCTCTGCACCCTCCACTGCCTCAGCCGGAGGTGCAGCCCGGGCCCTTGCTGACCCCTAATGCCTCTGAGGTTGCCGGTGCCTTGCTGCTGCCAGGGTCACAGGCACCTCTGTGGCACCCAGGGTGGTCGGGTTTGACGGCGCCCCCGCAGCCACAGAAGAGGGGGCTGAAGTCATGGGCACCATCGCGGCAGGGGGACCGGGCTGCAGACCCTATTACCACGGCCACCCGGCTCCCTGTGGCCTCCAGTGTCTCCGCTGCCCGGGACCAACCCAGGCCTTGACCTCATGGCAGAAGCAGAAGACGTCAGCAGGGTCTCACGAATTTCCATGAGGAGAGAAACCTCCAGGTGCACGATGACCTTGGGCTGCTCTGCTGCGTGCCTGTAAGGAGCGTGCGGGCGAACGGCAGGGTGGAAACAGACACGCGTGTCCACTGCTGGAAGAGCCTCTGGGAACAGGGGTCTGGAGGTCCCCATCTTGCTGGCAGGGGCGATGGCAACCTTTGGCAAGTTGCTTGTCCTCTCTGGGTTCCTGGTTTCCCTGGGCCTTTACAATATGTTGAGTGAACTGCAAAGTTACGTACAGTTTGGTAGCTGGGTAAAAACTGAAGTCACATACAACAGGACGGATTGAAGGCTGACCCTTGAGAGAGTGAGATGGACCGGAGGCAGGAAGAGGGGCTGCACTGGCTCCGGACTCACTTTCTGTTCAAGAGCCCTGAAGCGGACTGCAGAGTGTGCGCACGTGTGAGATGTGGCAGTGGGTGTATGGGTGTCTCTCACTTACTTTCTTTTTCTTTATATTAGAAATTTCTCATAATTAACAACGTAAAACACTTTAGAGCCTATGGTCCCCGAGGCAGCGAGGTCAGAAGTCCCCGAGGGCCACCACAGGCCTGGGCAGGGCCCCGCCCCACGGCCCTCACCCCCCCCCTTCCCACTGGAAAGGAAGAGCACCGCCGTGGTGCCGCGGTGCCGGGGTGCCGGCGGAGCAGCCCTGGCCCGGGACGGCCATGCATCCGCGCACCTGGGGAAGCTAATTCTCACCCTGTAACAGCTGCCCTCAGGCGGTGTCAGACAGTGTCTTAAAGGGCTTGGGCCCATGCCTGGCAAACGGCAGGAGTCCCACTACTACCAGCAGTGGCGAGTGCGGCTGCGGGTGGTGGGCAGCTCCTTGGAACGAAGCCACCCCGGCGGCCTGGAAGGCAGCCGGCCACTCAGGGGCGGCGCGGAGATCATCGTCAGCACCACAAACGGGCGCCGCCCCAGCGCAGAACGCGGGCCGCACCTCGGTGCTCTGCGGTGCTCCACGCTGGTGCGGTGCTCCACGCTGGTGCGGGGCTTCCCTCCGCTGAGTTCGGGGGTGTCAGTGAGGTGTGGGGGGGCTGCTGGCCAGGGGTGCCGGGCAGCTGTCGGGTACAAAGACACTCCCCCCACCCCCCGAGAATTTGTCCAGTGACCCCACGTCAGTCCTGCAAGGGCTGACAAGCAGTGCCACTTACAGGAGAAAGCCGACACCTAAATGCTGTAGGCTGGCCGTCCAGCTGAGACGGCCACATAGCCCCGGGCCCCTTGCCCGTGACTGGACGTACCTTCGACCTCCGGGTGCTTCAGGAGAATCAGGAGCCCGTATCTCAGGGTCATGCTGGTGGTCTCCGTCCCCGCGAAGAACAGGTCGGCCACAGCCGCAGCGATGTTGTCCAAGCTGTGCCCGGGCTCTTCACTGTACTGTCGCTGTGGGTGTCACAGACAGATGGGGACTCAGTGAGGTGACGTCTTCGGGCAAACGAGAAGGAGACCCTGGCGTCCGTCCCTCCGCCACAGAGCAGCCCTGGCCCCGCCAGCCCCACAGGGAGGACGGGCAGGTGTGCACGAGGCTGTCCTGTGGTGGCACAGCTGCCTCCTCCGAACGGCCAGGGAGCTGAGCCTCCCGGAAAGGTGAGGGCCTGTGCCTGTGCCAGGTGCGGGGCTTGGGCTGCCTCTAGAGGGCGGAGCCTGCTCCAGGAAGGCGTGGCTCAGCCAGTCCTGCATCGCGACCTCCAGCAGCCTGGGGCTGAGCTGTGGGCCTCTGCACACCACCCAGGGGAGTCACAGGGCAGCTGAGCCTCCGGAAGGGCAGTGAGGGGTCCAGCTGCTGGGGCCGTCACCCTGGGAAGTCACCTGCTGTTCCAATGCCACACGTGACATCAAAGAAAAGAGGTGATGCGTGACCAGCCTGAGCTGGGGGTCCCGAGGGGCTGTCAGGTCGACAGCCCAGCCGACCGTCTCAGAACTGCCGAGCACTCGAGGAACCCCCTTGGCGCCGTGCACAACCCGGGGTCCGCAAGCAGAGGGGGAACGCCGAGGGGCTCTCCCCAGATGAGGCACAGACAGGGGCAGGGCGCACGGCAGGGAGGGAGCTGGTGTGAGGGGCCCAGCGCGTGTTCCACAGCCTCTGTCCGTGTCCCCAGGGCACAGCTGTGCGGCGTTGAAGGGGCCAGGGAAGCCGGCCGTGTGCGAGCGGCGTGCGGTGGCCACACTGAAGCTGGTGTGTTTGTGTGAAACCGGAAGCGTCGGAACGGACCCATGTGGGCAGTCTGGGCACCGTCACAGCAGTGCCGGTGACAATATAAACCAGAGAAACACCCTCCTCCCCACAGCCAACGCAGAGCAGCCGAGCACTCGGCTGCTGGGGCCCGGGGCCGGGCACCTTCTCCATCTCCATGAGCAGGCAGTCGATGAAGTCCCGGGGGCAGCTGGGGTCCAGGGATTCCCGGTGCTCCTGCACTCTGTCCCAGGCGTAGGCTTTCAGCTCAGACACGTTCCTCAGTACTTTTCTGTGGCTCCCGGGCAGGTAGCACAGATAGCTTTCAAAGAAGTTATAAACCTGGAGAGAGGGAGAGCGAGAGAGAGCGTCTTACTACATATGTTTATTTCTCTGGATGCAACATAATTGTGTGTGCTGGACTGACGTGTCTCGGAAGCTAAATCTAGGGCTGCCACTACTGTGTCCTGCTTGATGCTTCGGCCCCCGGGACCGTCTGGGCAGCCCTCTGTCAGGCGGCCTGTCTGTGCGGAACTCGAACCCACGGCCCACGTGTCGCTCGCACGGTCGGGACCGATTTGCCGGAGTGAAACATTAAGTGTCCCGGGCGCAGCAGAGGGCCGCACCGGGCTGGCGTCCCCGGGAGGAGTGTGCAGGCCTGTCTGTCCACACCCTGGGAGCGTCCCTGCCCTGGTCCTAGTGAGCTCAGCAGCTGAAGACGCGAGCGGACTCGGGACAGAGGCGGGGAGGGGCGTCACCTGCGCCCAGGGCGTGCTGACCAGGTACGCGTTCTCGTTGAACATGCGCTGCAGCCTCAGGCTGGTGCCGTCCTCGTAGTCGAAGCGCCGGCCGAAGAGGATGTCAGCGATGACGTTGCAGGGGGCGCGGCCCAGGAGAAAGGTGGGGTCGAAGGGCTGGCCTGGAAAACGGGAGCGGGTGAGCCTCAAGCACTGCTTGGCCCCTCGGCTGCTGTGAAGAGACGCCCTAGAAAACCTGGCAGTTCACGAAAAAGGTAGGGGTGCTGGCACCTACTGGGTCTCTTTACCTCTCAGTGATCTGGATGCAACAGTGACACACGTGTCGCCACTCTTGCTCCCCCTCCCCCGCGTGGGAGGGAGCACCCCGAGTTGGGAAGCCGGCCTCCCTGCGAGCACTTGAGGTCCCGGGCCCAGGCCAGGGTGCCACACGCACCTTGCGTCTTCCTGAGCGCCTCCATCAGGAAGGGGATCTCCCTCTGGATCCGGGCCTCGTTGCCCTGCTTCCCCATCCCATAGTCTCGGAGAATGCTCAGGGAGAACTGCCGGGTGTCCTTCCAGCTCGGGCCGTTGTTGAAAGTAACCCCTAGGGAGCAGGGGCCGCGGAGGAGTTACTGACAATGCCCAGACCTCGACCGCGCGTCAGGGCAGCCGGGGACCCACCGCAGACCCGCGGTTGGAGCGCGGCGCGGGCACAGCTCGTGGGGTCCCTGCCCACCTCGCCCGTGGCTCCCGGCCCCACTGCACTTAAAACTGGTTCCAGGACAGAGAACCATGCCTGTCACCCCTTTCCAGTCTAGGACGGAATCCCCCCAAACCCCCCCGTTTTTGAGTTGTTGCCTTCACATCGCTGACACCTCAACTTGCAAGCCTGCGCCCCACAAAGTGTCCTTCTGAGTGTGGAGGCCACAGGCGCCCTGGCGCACAGACCGGCAGCTTGGGGAGGACCTGCAGCAGCTGCCCTCCCCGTGAGCCCAGGACGAAGGGGCGCAGCCAGCAGGGGCAGAGCCAGGCGCCAAATTGAGCACAAGAAGGAGCCGGGTTGGGGGTCCCAGGGCGGGTCTGCGGGTCTGAGCTTGAGGTTCCCATGGGGCTTTGCGCAGCGAGGAGAGGGTTGGCGGTGTCCGTGCCCAGGAAGCGTGCCAAACTCAGGTTTCCATCGGAGTCGCCAGCCTGGTGACCCAGCAGTTGGGGGGATGAGCAAAGGACGAGAGGGACCAGAGTGTCCCCCAGGAGGTGGGGACCAGAGCTGTGCACCCGAGCCCAGAGATCAGAGACACTGCCAGGGAGGGCTTGGTGGGCCACAGCCGGGGGCAGGCAAGTCATTCAAAATGTCACAGGGACTTCCGGCCAAGAGGGAGGCGTAGGTAGACACGCTGTGCCTCCTCGCACAACCAAAAGAAGGACAACAACAAATTTAAAAACAAAAAGTAACCATAACTGCCAGAAGACCAAACTGTATGGAAGTCTGATAACCAAGGAGTTAAACAACACACATCCATCCAGACCAGCAGGAGGGGCGGGGACGGGCAGCAAGCTGGCGGAGCAGGCAGTCCCACACTGGGCACGCAGATGAGCCGGGGGGAGCACCTGGGGAGCGAGACAGACTGCACAACCCAGGGCCCCAGCTCGGGGAAATGAAGCCTCAAACCTCTGACTGAAAACACCTGTGGGGGTTGAGGCGGCAGCAGGAGAAACTCCCAGCCTCATGGGAAAGCTTGACGGAGAGACCCACAGGGTGCTAGAATATACACAAGCCCACCCACACGAGAATCAGCACCAGAAGGGTCCACTTTGCTTGTGGGCAGCAGGGGAAGTGACTGAAATCCAGCAGAAAGCAGAGCAAGCCACACTGTTCCCTCTCGGGCCCCTCCCCCACAGACCCGGATTGCCCTGCCCTGGTGAACACCTAAGGCTCCGCCCCTCACTGGGCAACAGGTGTGCCAAAAAAAAAAAAAATTACCCACATGAAAGAACAGTTCAAAGCTCCAGATAAAATACAACTAGGTGATGAAGAGAGAGCCAACCTATCAGATGCAGAGTTCAAAACACCGGTAATCAGGATGCTCACAGAATTGGTTGAATATGGTCACAAATTAGATGAAAAAAATGAAGGCTATGCTAAGTGAAATAAAGGAAAATGTACAGGGAACCAATAGTGATGGGAAGAAAACTGGGACTCAAATCAATGGAGTGGACCAGAAGGAAGAAAAGAAACATCCAACCAGAACAGAATGAAGAAACAAGAATTTTAAAAAATGAGGAGAGGCTTAGGAACCTCCAGGACATCTTTAAACATTACAACATCCAAATCATGGGGGTGCCAGAAGAAGGGGAAGAGCAAGAAACTAAAAACTTATTTGAAAAAATAATGAAGGAGAATTTCCCCAATCTGGCAAAGGAAATAGACTTCCAGGAAGTCCAGGAAGCTGAGTCCCAAAGAAGCTGGACCCAAGGAAGCACACACCAAGGCACATCATCATTACATTACCCAAGATTAGAATTACAGAGAGAATCCTAGAAGCAGCAAGAGAAAAGGAGACAGTTACCTACAAAGGAGTTCCCATAAGACTATCAGCTGATTTCTCAAAAGAAACCCTACAGGCAAGAAGGGGCTGGAAAGAAGTATTCCAAGTTATGAAAGGCAAGGACCTACATCCAAGATTGCTCTATCCAGCAAAGCTCTCATTTAGAATGGAAGGGCAGATAAAGTGCTTCTCAGATAAGGTCAAGTTAAAGGAGTTCATCATCACCGAGCCCTTATTGTATAAAATGTTAAAGGGACTCAGCTAAGAAATAGAAGATCAAAAATATGAACAGTAAAACGACAACAAACTCACAGCTATTAACAACATAAAAAAAACTAAGCAAACAACTAGAACAGGAACAGAACCACAGAAATGGAGATCACATGGAGGGTTATCAGTGGGGAAGGGGTGGGAAGAGAAGGGGAAAAGGTACAGGGAATAAGTAGCATAGATGGTGGGTAGAAGACAGACAGGGGGAGGGTAAGACTAGTTCAGGAAATGCAGAAGCCAAAGAACTAGTATGTACGACCCGTGGACACGAACTGAAGGGGGGATGCAGGTGGGAGAGGGTGTGCAGGGCAGAGGGGAATAAAGGGGGGAAATGGGACAACTGTAATAGCATAATCAATAAAATATATTCTTTAAAAATGAACACATCAAGAAATAATAAAGACTTGGCTTAAAATGAATGTGGGTATAGTAATGACTGTTGCTAACGGCATTCTTCACAATAAAACCCACACATCTTCTGGTTTAAAAGCAGTCACAGGAAGAGAGGTGTAGCAAGGGACAGGCAGGCAGGGGACGCAGAGGCGGGGACAGACGCCGAGGCAGAGAAGGAAGAGGGAGGCGCGGGAGGCGGAGGCGGGGAGGCGGACCGAGGGGCCGGCCAGCGCAGAGCCGGGAGCAGCCAGCCCCGGGTGGGGTCCAGTCGGCTGAAACGAGGATGGAAGTGGCTCCCCCGTGAGAGCTTTCCGAAGTCTGCCTGGATGAGGGCGCGGGCCCTTCGCGCGCGCGCGCACACGCAGCCCGTGCTCCCACCACTGTGCGCCGACGAGCGTCCGCGTCGCGGGCACGTCCGCGGCCCGGCTGAAGGCAGGGCTTTGCAGCGCCCCCCTCCGCCCGTCAGGAGGCAGCGAAGCCCCCTTGGGTGCAGCCTGCCTGCACTCCGGGCCGGCGCCGGGGACCAGGGGCGGCGGCAGAGGACTCTGGGACCGCAGGACGCCCTCTGCTGTTCACGACAGTGGCTGAGGTGGCCGGTCGTGCTCCTGCAAACCCAGAGAAGTGCAACAAACCCGCCACGTGCCGCAGAACCCGGGAAGTGGGGAGTGGACGGATCGGGTGAGGGCAGCGGGCCCAGCCGCACACGTGTCCATTTGAAGACTCCACGTGAAATAGATGAACGTTTTCTAGAAACTTGTTACCAAAGTTGATTCAGGAAGAGCAAAGGCTGCCCCGTGTCGTGCGGCAGACGGGACACTGTCCATTTCTGATCTGCTTCGGATCTCACGAGGCCTCACCCGCAGGGAGTGCGTGGGGCACGAGCAGGAAGGTGGAGGTCGGGGCAGCGAGCATTGGGGCGGCAGCTGAGGAAGGGGGCCCCCAGCCGGCAGTGTCCCCCACGGCTCCAGGGCACCCCAGCAGACGGAGAAGGCAGGGTCTGGAAAACACTCAGCTACAGGCCACTCACAGCCCAGGCCCAGCCCTCCTCCGGCTGCAGGCAGTGACCAGCGTGTTTTCTGGAAAAGGGGAACTCGGGGCTGGGGAGACGTGAGGCACACAGGACAGGGAGGTGAGGCTCAGGGGGCCGCCCCGTGGGAGACTCATCCTGAGCCGGGCTGCACTCAGCACCCCCGTCCTGCTCCGGGCACAGCCTCAGGTGGGGCACCCGAGGCCCCCCCCAATGGAGGCCCCGGACCGCAGCTGAGCAAAGCCCCATGGACCCTCAGAGCGTCTGGCAGGTTTCAGGGCTGGTCATGCTGAGCGGACCCCAGAGGCTGGAGCCGCCACGCCCAGGAGCAGCTGAAGCTGTGAGTGGGGACAGCGTGGAGGAGACTGGGGGCCCCGGAGGCCCGAGGTCTGCTGGCCCGTCTGGACCCCCCTTCCATCACCCCGCTCTGTAACAGTCGCTGCCCTGCTGACAGGCTGTGGGTGCGGCGGGCCCTGGTCCTTCGGGGTGAGAGTGTCGCGGAGGCTTTCGTGAAAGTGCGGGCCAGGCGAATGAACACATCAGCCGTGCCCCGCACCGTCTGAGCACCCGCTCCCCTGTCCACCCTCTCCGGGACTCCTGTCGCCGCGGGGCAGCCCCTGTCAGGCCCTGAGAGCCCACCGCCGGCAGCGTGCAGGCTGGGAGGTACCTCTGTGCTTGTGCTCCCGGAACAGGACGTACTCTCCTCGGCCGGCAAAGTCGTTCTTGTGTTGCAGCAGGGCCTCCCTGACCGCCTGGTAGCCATGCAGGACCACGACGGGGCGGGAGCCCAGGTGCACAGTGAACACCGGCCCGAAGCGCTCGGCCAGCTGCGAGACCGGCAAGCGGGGAGCAAGGTCACGGGGGGCTGGGGAACGGGAGGGCCATGCTTCACACTGACCCCCCGAGTCCTTGCTGTTGACCGAGAGGACCCAGAGGGACCCAGGGACTGTCTAAGCGCAGCCTCGCTGGGGGAGACCCTGCAGGGACTTGGTTCCAGTGCACCTGTGCCCCCAGCCATACCCACCTGGCTGTGGCTAATCCCCCCACCCCGTGGGTCTGCTTCTCGTGTCTCTCCCCCGAAGCCACTTCGTCCACCTCTGCCCTGGCACCTGCAGTGTTTGCTGTTTCCAGTCGAGGTCATGGGCCCCGGGCACTGCAGGGAGACCCCCGGGAGCCCACCTCCCATGGCACATGGAGCCCTGTCAGTGCCCCCCCGCCCCGAGCGAAAACCCTCTCCACACCTCCCCTGTGTTCTGTGCAGTTCTCTTATCGACTCCCTGAGTAGATTTATCAACTCAGTTGTTTCTTCTTCTATTGTTTATCCTCACCTGAGGACATTTTTTTTCATTGCTTTTTAAAAAGGAACAGGGGACAGAGAGAGAAGAATTGACTGACTGGCTGGGGCTCAAAGCTGCAACCTGGCATGTGCCCTGACCGGTAATCAAACCCGAGTCACTTTGGCCCACGACACGACGCTCCAACCACATGCACCGCACCGGCCGGGACTCAGCTCGTTTAGCGTTCAGGTTTGTCCGCTCACTCACTGTTCCCGGCAACCGTAGGGGAAGGTACGGGCCCACTGGCCACGCACCTCACTTTTCCCTGTTCTTCGGCATCTACGGAGAACTCCAGGTGGACGCCACGCACCGAGTTGGCCTCACCCAGCCAGCCGCCAGTGAGACAGTGAGCACGCGGCTCAGGCAGGGGCCTCAGTGAGCATGCGCCTCAGGCAGGGACCCCCCTCGGGCCGTCTGCAGCCTACGCCCGTTCCAGGGCCCCAAGGCCAGGCCGCCCCGTTAGCTGGGTGTTTTGAGTATCACTCCTGGACACTGCTGTCCGTTCAGACCATACAGAACAGTTGGTCTGCAGTGTGTTGAAAGCACAAATACTACGTCTAACTCCCCAATTCTCCTTCCCCAAATCAACCGCACTTCCCTCACCTTGGTGAAGGACTTCGGTATATCGCTGAGTTCCAACTGAAAAATATTCCCGAAGAAGGGCAGCGGGAAAGGGCCAGGGGGGCAGCTTCCAGCGGCGGTGCGCCTGCCTGCAGAGGGAGAGGAGCAGCAGGGTGGCCACCCACACCAGCAGGGCAGCCGTGACGCCCAGGACAGCCATGCCGCCTGTGCGTGTGGCGGGGGTGTCTCTGCCCACCCCGGGGAAGGCCAAGCTTTATAGTGCGCCCTGGAGGAGGAGGAGGACCAGCATCCACTGCCGCCGCCCTTCTCCTCTGGCCCCGGACGCTGGTTTATGATTAGCTGCTGTTTGCCGTCCTCCCAGGGCTGCGCCTCTGGCGGCATCTGGGCCTGTCAACACTGCTGACGTCTGCGTGACGTCAGTGCTGACTCGAGGGTCCCCGGACCCATGGAGAAGTTTTATGTAAACTCATCTGAGCCGAACAGAGGCTACACCTGGGAGCAAGATCTCAACAGACTGAGGAAAATACTTGCAAGGATGACAGTGTGCAGCTTCTTTTCAGCATTTGGGTTCAGGTGGAACAGAGGGGGGTTGGGTGAAGGTGGGATGGGGCAAGGCAGGCCTAGGGTCACAGGAGAGTCAGCGAGATGGTGCTCCTCGGAGATGTCTGGGGAGACGATCGCTCGGGCATTTCCAAGGTGTGGTGACAGAATGCACACGAACGGTGGACGGGGCTGCTTAGCAAACATGACCTTTCACCAGAGAAGCTGTAGGCCTGAGGGGTGACTCCCCACACGGCCTGCCCAGCGAGGGGTTGGTGACCGGGCCGCCCTGGCAGCTTCCTTGCGTTAGATTTTCCGGAAGCCCCTTTTCCATGCACATCAGTAAACCCAGCGTCCAGAGTCACCCGGACCTGGGGCTGTTACAGGCAACCCGGGTTCCCAGGATCTCCCAGAACAGACACCTGAAGAGGTTAGGCACGGACAGACAGCCGGGGGCATGGGCCAAGAATCCGACCCGGGTCTCCACGGCGGGTGGGAATCCCATCGTGGAACGACACTGGGGTCTTGGGGGCTCCAGAGACAGAAACCAAGAGAGTCTGATAGGAGAGCTCGAGAGTGCAGAGTCCAGCTTCAGTGGCAGTGGAGAGGCTGCAGCGCCTGGAGCAGGTGGACAGCCACTGTCCCGGGAACTGCAGTGCACGGCCCACCCGTGGCTCCGGGAGGTGGGCAAGCAGTTCGGCCTTTGTGCCCCAGGGGTCTGCAAGCCCTGGAGATGGTACCTGAGCTACTGTGTTCCAGGCAGGGATTAAAGAGTTTGTTTTTTTTTTTTAAGATTGTATTTGTTTAGTTTTAGAGAGAGGGGAAGGAATAGACAAAGGGGGAGAGAAGCACCCATGTGTGGTTGCCTCTTGCACGCCCCCTACGGGGGACCTGGCCCGCAACCCAAGCATGTCCCCTGGCTGGGAATCAACCATACGATCCTTTGGTTCACAGGCCACACTCAGTCCACTGAGCCATACCAGCCAGGGCAAGAGTTGTTGATCAACCAAGAAAGAAGTACCATATTTTGCCGTGTATAATGCACACTTTTCTGTCCAAATTTTTGAGGGAAAAAATAAGGATGCACATTATACATGGGTAGTACTAATTCTACATCTATACAACTGTTTTTAATGCTTTTATGTATGCTGATACATTACATTAAAGGTGTAACTCTAGAAAGCAATAACCATATTTGTATGCAAAATAATACCCTGGAATATGGTAATCAGTCTTGTTGAACTTGGGACGAACTTGCAACAAAAGCAGCATCAGCCAACAGTTCGACAAAATGAAACCCAGAGCGACGTAGCGTTGTCCACAGAGTAAGACGCGATGCCGACTGCCATCCGCTTGAGAAGACGGGTGATGCCGGCGTCGTTGCCATATGGTGAGCAGCACGACATTTCTCTTCGTACACTTCAGGCGGGAGAAATTATTAGAAAAGGTCAAAACACTGCAAGCTTTAAGCTAAAGGTTATTAGGTGTGCTGGGAAGCGTGGCAACAGAGCTGCTGAGAGGCCCTCTGGACCTCCCCCCACGGAGGGTGCCGTCGGACCGTGGGGCAACAGGAGGAAGGCTTCTCCAGGTGCCCAGGCGAAAGGAGGCAGCGCTCGGGGGGTCTCCAAAGCGGAGAGAGGTTTGAGCGTGAGGACGACTTGCCAAAAAACTCCCAGCAGCCTATGAGAATCGAGTTTTGAGATTTCATTCTTATGTTATCAGTCTTTGGAAGACCTACCACTTGGAGCTGTCCCACATCGCCAGCGTGGAGGAGGCCCCACCCACACCCGACGTGCCGTCCCCAGAACCGCGGACGCCAGAGGAGCAAAGGCCGCGGCTGTCGGCAGCAGGGCCCGGGAGAAAACACACGTCACTGCTGGTCCAGCCTGCTGTGCAGGCGGGACCAGGGCCCACCTGTGGTCGTCTTTAAAAGAAACACGTTTCCGGAAAAAGAGATTCCAAGCACTGCTGTCCACGTGCGTGAAGAAGGATGGAGGAATGAAGAAGGCATGAAAGTCTGTTTCAGCAGAGTCTGCTCACGAAGGCCTGGAGGATTACTTAAGAAACCAGCTTTGCTTGTTTCTTACCACTCAAAGCCCATGTTACACAAACGGCAAAAGCAATCGCGGAGGACGTGAAAACCCAGCTTGCTGTGATGCTTGGTGGCTAAGCAGCCACCTACAACCTCTTAACGTGTCAGTAAACAAGCCCTCTAGGGCCCTGATGGGGGGAGAATGACGTGGTGGATGCCGTCAGCTGGTAACGACCTCGCACGTAGCTACAGGCAGGATCGAGGAAGCATCCACTGCCCGGGTTTGTGACCGGACCCTGAGCTCATGGAACAGTATCAGGAAGGAAGTGGCTGTGAAGTGGTTAAAAACGTGGCATCAGCAGCGCTGTGGATGGCGCTGAGGACGGTGAGGTTGACGGGGATGAGGAAAGGGACCCTAGGAAGACACTGGTGATGCAGAAACTGAAGGAGACGATACTTCTGATTGTGACAGTGATGAAGACTTCTTGGCCTTCTATGATGTGTAAATATCAGGAATTTGTTACGGGTACATAACATTTTTGGTACCTAGTATCTGCTCTTGTGTTTTGTAATTCCTTGGGTTTTTTTTAAAGATTTTATTTATTTATTTTTAGAGAGGGGGGGAGGCAGGGAGAAAGAGAAGGAGAGAAACATCAGTGTGTGGTTGCCTCTTGTGTGCCCCCACTGGGGACCTGGTTCACAACCCAGGCCTGTGCCCTGACTGGGAATTGAACCAGCAACTCTTTGATTCGCAGGCTGGCACTCAATCCACTGAGCCACACCAGTCAGGGCTGTAATTATTTGTTACACAAACTTTCTTATACCATAACGTGTTCAAAAATAAATGCTAAAATTCCTTTATAACACACAAAAAAACAGGTATCTAAATAGAAATAAATAATTGAATTAAAAAAACTAAAACAGAAGATTTTTTTCCTGGAAGTTTGGGCCAAAAGCATGAGTGTGCGTTATACATGGCAAAATACGGCACTAGCAAAATCACCTGCTGGGCTGCAACTCTTACCCGTCAACCTTTCCCCCAAGCCCCTTACCTGCCCTTCCTTCTCCTTGTGCAAAGGTCGGCTTGAAACAAGATGTGAAAACGGTCCATTGGGGCCCATCACCTGCCGCCTTCTTGGGTGGCTGGCCCTCTGAATAAAGGGCCCCTGACCATCCCATCCCAGCCTCTGCCCACTGGGTCAGCGGGTGACCGGCAGCAGGAACGCCGGCTGCTCGGGTTTCGAGCCCACCGCAAAGCCGTCCTCAGGCGAGGGGCTTCTCGGACACGGCTCGGTGCCACGGGAGACGACATGTGGAGGGAGTAAGGGAACTGCTGCTCCCCAAACAGACGCAGGGGGACAGTTTCAAGAAGATGGGGCCGGGGAGATGCCTGTGTGCGATGCTACGTGGGCGGGGGCGGGGGCTCTGGCGCCTGCACACAGTGGGACTACGCACCTCTCCGGGCGCGCGCGCCTCCCCAGCACGTGAACTCCCCACCCGGGGCGGTTTCTAGCACCCAGACGAGGAAGGGTCACAGAACAGACGGGCTTTCTTGCTGGTGAGCATGTGTGCGTGAACGGCACAACATTTGAGCCCCCCACAGTAAGTCCTGCAGACGGCAGCGTCCTTCAGTCTAGCTGGCCGATGGCTGTAGAAGGGAAAGCGTTTGGGGGTTGATGGGCTCCTGCCAGCTGCGGCCACGAGGGGACCGCCCTGTGCTCGGACTCGGACTCGGACTCGAGCTGAACAGGGAGGGTCTGGGTTAGGAGTGCGCGGGTTTGTCTGGGGTGGGAGCCGCGTCAGTTTCCTGCTGATTGCCCCCAGGGCAGAGTGTCCGACCCCGGGTTCGGTTCCCTGAACATCTGATCAAAGGGGAGTCTGGCAGCCCCAATTGCACCTGAGTCACCAGCAGCAAACTCGTGGGCCAGGGATGGAAATTCACGGCCTGAACTCGACCCCCCTTCGTCAGATCAGCTGGCACAACCGGTGGAGGCAAACAAGGGAGGGAACCGTTGAGCAATTTTGAAAAAGTTAACCTCTGATTATAAAAAAGGTATTATTTTATTGTAGGAAATTAGGGGATGATTATTCTTCAGAATCATTTCATCGAATTCTTTAAAAATTACATTAGAATTTTCCTTAGATTTGCTGTAAATCAATGAGCTGATTCGGGTGGGCCCTGTGTGTTTGAGGTCTTACCTGGACGTACCTGGGAACACCTCAGACTCCAGGTGACTTACGTCGTCTGTCTCTAATCACTTCCTTCGCCCAGGCCTGACCCACACTCCTATGTCGGCCTTGTGGGGGTGCAGGAGGGGGGTCCACCTGAAGAATAAAAGGCTGACGTGGGAGGCAGCCCACCCCTATTTAAGGTCCCAGAGAACAGGTTCTCGGGGAGGCCCGACCCCGGCCGAAGCTCCGGCAGGGTCCCCATCAGGAGGTTAGAGGTGACGGCCAGGGGCAGCTCCGAGAAGCGGGAGGGGACCATCGTATGACAGAGCTCCGCAGGCCGGGGCTCCTGTCTTCTAACCGGCGACAGAGGGGAGATCTTCGTTTCTGCGTCATGATTCTGTGCTTTTCTATGGGCCGTGCGTGTTTGTGTGCCGCGGAAATCTTCCATGCTGACAACGGAAAGATCACCTGGCGGGCTCCTGTCTACTTAAAATCGAGGCCACGCCCCACATACTGAATTCTAGCCCAGTTCCTTCTGCTGGCGAGGCAGCAAGCCCTTCCTCACTCCGCATCTAAAGGTGCTGTCAGGACCTGGTGCTGGCTACGTGACTCTCCTGTGTTCGAAAGGGGCACTGAGCTCGGGCGGGACGGGGGGTCCCGGCACCCCTTCGGTGTTCTGCACCTGGAGCGGGGGACCGACGCAGCTGGCCCGCGGGTCCTGCCTCTGTGGCTCCTGCTCCTGTCTTTCCCGTGGCCACTGGGAAGGAGGGGAGGACCCGTTCCCAGAGTGGAGCCTGAGGGCTCTGCTCTCTCCTCTGTCTGCTAGACCTGCCCGGGGCCGATGCCTGCAGGGTCCACGCAGCCTTTCTCCGGGTTGCTGGTCCCCCCACCCCCCGTTGGCTCTGATGGGAGGGCGTGAGACAGACTGTGGGGGTGGGGCCAGCAGGGCTGCACCTGCTCAGCCCCCAGGACGTCTGCGTATCAGCGGGGGCGGGGCCGGGGGCGGGGCCAGAGTCAGGTGCTAGCAAGCAGGCGCAGCAGCGCTGGTCTGAGGCCGGGTTCCGGGCTCTGCGGTTCTGGGGCCTCTGGCCGCAACACTTCTGGTGCCCGAAATGCACCGATTTCTAGGCCCAGAACACATGTCTGTGGAAGACGATGAATGACACTTTTGAGTGCTTCCGTGAGAAGCAAGGCCTTTGGTCTTGCATCTTATTTAATGGCTATTAGTCTGTTCTGGTCCTTCATTCCTCTGGTGTGTGTGTGTGTGTGTGTGTTAAATAGGTATTCTCAGGTATGCTGCTTTGCTTCCATAGTTTTGGAAAATATATATATTCATGTAGATCACATTGTAATGTAATATAATGCAATACAATATAAAGTAATGGAGTATAACATCATATCATATGATGCAATGTAATGTAATAAATATAAGATTAATATAAAACATAACTTTTTATGCAATATACCACTCCACTTCAACTACCAGAAATTTTAGTTTCAGAATATTGGCTTTAAGTTTGTTAATAGATATTTTCTTATCTCTCATAAACCAATTTCAGCTTCCTATAGCCACCTCGTCAACGATCTGCCCTGAAACAGTCACTTTGCAGTGTCTTCGCCCTTCGCCAGGGGAGCACACGACGGACGCCGCGGGGGCAAGCAGGGCCGGCAGCGGGGACGGGGTGGGAAGTGTGTCAGGAGCGCGGGCCTAGGGCGCCTCTCCTGGATCCTGGAAGCAGCTCTGCTCCGTGTGGTGAGAGGGTTGAGACCCCGGACATCGAGGCAAGCAAGCGTGCAGGGTCAGTGCACTCTTGGTTAAAACAGCGACCTTGACAAAAGCCAAAAGCCTTTTCCAAGTACAACAGCAGCAGAGAACACACACTCCGGTGTCCAAAGGGCACGCCACCGTGGGCCGGGAACAAGGTCCCTACTTCAAAGGGAGCAGGGATCACATGTGTCTGTCCTCCGACCCGGCACCTGGCGCTGCCTCTGTCTCGGCAGGCGGCCGAGCCTCCCAGTCCCCCCTCCGGTCCGTGGTGTTTGGTGGACAAGTGCACACTGAGGCCCCCAGGAGGGGCCTCCCGATGCCGCGCGCTGGCCATCTCCCCAGGACTCCGAAGGAGACGCCGGCTCACAGCCTGGCGATGACGGGCCTTTCCCCGCGGGAGGCACACACACGTTTGCCTCAGGAGACAAACCTGAGACAGAGAAACGGCCCTTGTTCAGGCGGGAGCCCGGAGCGCGTCCCGACGAGCAGGCGCAGGCGAGTGGCGTCCCTGACGAAGAGGAGGGCGCAGCCACGTCCCGTGCGGGAAGGCACAGGTGCACTTCACATGCCCCAGGGACACCAAGTCTACACAGCACTTCAGTTTTGTGAAATCTTTGTTTATTTACTTTTGGAGGGGAAGGAGCGCGAACTTTCCCTGCGTCTGCAGACACGTGGAAGCTCGCTGCGGCGGCGGCGGCAGGCCACGCCCACCAGCACTGCAGGTTCCGGGGAGGAAAACCCGACCGCCCGGCGGGGCTGGGCCGCAGCGCAGGACGCACTTTCACGGGGTTGCGGGGGCTGCAAGGTGGGCCCTCAGGGGGAGGACAGGGTCTGGGGGGGTGGGGGGCAGCCACCCTGGGAGACCCTGTCGACCAGGGAGGGGCTCACAGGGCAGTGAGGCCTGGTGCCCCCAGGACGCCGACTGGGAAGAGTGGGCGTGGTCAGGCGCAAAGCGGCCCCAGAGCCACCCAGCGAAGAGGATACAGAGAAACCTTTCCCCGGGAGGCCATGGTCAGGAAGGGGCAGTCATAAAGGGCTGGGGGGGTCACCTGCGCGGGGGAGCATGAGTGTTGTGGGGACTTGGGCACAGGACCTGAGCCGGGGGAGGGCTGTCTGGCCACACACGGACAGTGGCGGGGGACTGGTTCATAGGGAGCCCGCCCCACCCCGGGCGAGAGGTGTGGGTGAGGACAGGTGGAACACTCAGCACCCACGTCAGACCGGGGTGGGGCAGAGCAGGGCCCAGAAACGGGGCCTGGGCGATGGTGGGCGTCTGAGGGATGTTCTCAGATGAATCAACGGACGGACGGAGAAGCTCACGGGGAGTTGAATGGCATCCTGTTTAGAAATGAGGACAGCGGAAGTCCCCGGGAGTCTCGCTGGTGCCCCCCAAGGCCAGCTCACGGCCACCACCTCCTGCGGCAGGGGCCGGCGAGGTCTTCCGCCCCGGCCCGAGCTCTGGTGCCCAGGCTGCGAGGAGCCCACCTGTGTTAGAGGAGAAAGACGAGCTTCGGGTCCTCAGCAGTTCCTCGGACCCCCCAGGGTCTCTGGGCCCTGGACGGTCCGACACCCCAAACCCAGAGGGCCGGACCAGAGCTGGACAGTGAGCTGGGGGTGCACGAAGCGGGCCACACCGTGCCCCCTCCCACTGCCTGCCCAGGACCCCGTGAGGCTGACCGGACTCTGTGCCGATGACAGAAACCCAAATAACAGCTGCGGCCCCCCTAAACGCCACGCCCACCCGTGAGACTCCACAGTCACGAGCCACTCCGACTGGACAGCGAGGGCCAACGCCCAAGCCGGGGACGGGAGTGAGGGTTCTGGACACACACACAGAGGGGCTCTCAGGGCCTTTAAATGTAGGTGCTGCCCAGAGCAGAGCCGCGGACATAGGCGCAGTACAGCAGGGCCAGCACGAAGGACAGGGCGGAGCACAGGGGCGCACCCGCCGCGCTCAAGGGCGCCCTCTCCTGCTCCTCCTCCTCCTCCTCCTCCTCCTCCTCGGGGCCACGCTGCGGCTCCCAGGCGTCGTCATAGTCCTCCTCCAGCACCAGGTCCTGGGGCACACTGGGCCCCTCGACCTTCTCCTCCATGGGGACAGCTCCGATGTCCTCATAAACGCCTTCCGAGGGCAGGTTCTCCAACATTCCAGAACCTGCAAGGGCCACACCAGAACCTCTAGTCCTGAGGCTCCCTCTGTCTGCATCCACGCTGCCCGGCCCCTGTGGGGTCTCTCAGGAGAGCCAGGAGCCTCTGTTCCCCACTGGGGTGCACATGCCCCCCACCGGGGGCACACTTCCCCGAGCACCCAGGACCGGGTGTGCTGGCCCCAGAGCCTGGCTCACAGAGCTCCCCAGCAACACAGCTGACAAGGAATGGGCACCCTCAAGGCTGTCCCCCCACCAAGGCATCCCCAGAACTACGAATCCTCTCCTCCAGACCCTCTCAGAAGCAGGGCAGAGCCCAGGGCCCCCTGTCCCTCACCAGTCGTGAGTCCGTGTGGGACTGAGCACGCAGGGCAGGGACCGGGACAGAGAGGGCCTGCAAAGGGCCAGGGTCTCCAAGTGCAGCTCTTCCCAACCCTACAGGGCCCAGGCCACCCTCGCCGGCCTCACCCACCACCTACCCCTGCAGGCTGCTCTGCGGCACCACTGCGCCCCCAGCAGCAGGGAGACGATGCCCAGGAGGGTGCCCAGGATGATGCAGAAGGTCATGGGCAGCGTCCCAGCCTTGAGGGCAGGTAGTGGGGTCAGGTGAGGGCCTGGAGGGACAGTGAGAGGTGGGTCCTCCCTCAGTGCCTGCCTGCAGGCCGGGGGGATTGTGACCTGGGGCCTGAACCTCTAGGGAGAGGGAGGGGCCCTGTTCTGCACCCCCAGAGCTGGCCCAAAGGTCAGACGGCTGAGGGCAAAAGTGAGGGGTACAGCAGGGAGGGGACAGGAGGGAGCCCACTGCCCTCACTCTGCCTTGGGCACAGTGTCCGAGAGGCCACAGCGTCCAGGGGCCAAACCCCCTGTTGCCCAGGGAAAGGCCCTGAAGGAGAGACTGGGGGGGCCGGGCCTGCGAACCCTCCTTCGGCTCCGCACCTGGCAGTGACCTCCGAGAACGGGTGTCTCCAAGTGGCGGTCCTGCTCTCGCTGGCCTTGGCCCCCACCCCTGCACTGGGCTCCAGGGGCCCCTCCATGCCCCCCCCCCCGCCACTGCAGGGCTCCTCTGGGTCAGAGCCAGACAGGAACACTCAGACTGGGGCCTGAGGAAGGGCCCACCTACCTGACGCTGGTGGCCAGACCGTGGCCCCCCTATCACCTGCAGGACAAAAGGGCCAAATATTGGGGTGAGGAAAAGAGGCAGCCATCGCCCTGAGCAGCCCAGACCCTCAGAGCAGTGCCCCAGCCCCATCAGCCAGAGCCTGTCCCATCATCGGACCCCCATGGGGCAGTCTATGCTCCCCACCCAGAGGGACCCGAGTGAGGCAACCTCAGGGCTGGGCCTGGGGGGGGCACCCACAGGGGGCGGACACTCTGGAGGAACCCTCCTGATCCCCCTCCCCAGCCCCCAACAACCCTCTTGCCTCCTGCCCACTCACCGGAGCAGCGCACGCCTGCGTCCTCCTTGTGCCCACAGTCCGCGTGTCCCCAGGGCTCCGCCGGGCAGTCCCACAAGGATGCCTCGCTGCCCCGGCAGCCCACCTCGTCCAGCCACACGGGCCCTAAGCCTGGACCGAAGGCGGCCCCTGCCAGGGCGCTGACAGCCCCGCCGCAGCCCAGCTGGCGGCACACGACCTCCGCGTCCGCCAGGTCCCAGGAGTCATCGCACACGGTGCCCCAGGAGGCGGCGAGCCAGAGCTCCACGCGGCCTGAGCAGCGGTCTTCACCCCCGCGCACGCGCACTGCGCCCTCCTCCGGAAACGGGGGCGTGGTCACCACAGGGCGGGACTGGGATGCCGAGCTGACCGTGGCCAGAGTCGTACCTGGGCAGCTGCCGGTGGGCGGGCAGTTGAGCGTCTCCCTGGAGTCCTGCGTTGTTTTCTCGGGTGATCCTGGTGGGTTAAGGAGGGGCCGTCTGGAGCGAATGCCCTGAAAATCTTCGGGAGGAAGCTTGTGGAGCCCGAGGGACCCCAGGCCCCCCCCATGGGTCACCCCTGGTGTGCCAGCCCTTCCGGCCCCACCCCCGGCCCACAGGCCCCACCTGAACAGGTGACCCAGGCCTCCTCTCCGCGGGTGCAGGAGTGCGGGTCCCACGGGGCGGAGGGGCACTGCCACAGCGTGAAGCTCCGCAGCCTGCGGCACTCAACGCTGTCCACCCAGGAGACGCCCAGGCCCGCGTGGACGGGCCTGTTCTCCAGCCAGCCCTGGCGCCCACAGCCCAGCTGCTGGCAGACCACGGACAAGGAGGCGTCCCTCAGGGCGTTACTGCACACGGCGCCCCACGAGCCGTTGTAGAACACGTCCAGCCACCCGGCGCAGGGCTGGGCGCCGCCCCGCAGCCTCAGGGCCACCGACCCTGGAAGACAAGCGGGTGGGGCCAGGGGAAGTGTCTGCAGGAGGAGGGGCCGCGGCTGAGACGGAGGCCCGGGCACCCCACAGCAACACAGAAGAATCTATTTGCTAAAATGATCAATTTAGCTCTTGATCAAAACTAAAGGAATTAGCCCACAGCGCCACGTTCTGACTCGGCACCAGCCCAGGCTGGCGGGTGTCCGCCGACTGTCCCGGCCCCGTGACCAGCGGGATTCGGAGAGGGGACGCAGTGCAGAAACGAAAACGCAGCCATCTGCGGAGAGCTAGCCCTTCAGACCTGTGCTCCGAGGGCCTGGGGGACCCCGAAACCGCCTGGACCAGGGTCCACACAGGCGGCTGCGTGTGCACTGCGTGTGGCGGGGTCCCCAAAGCTAAAATGAGCCTAGAGAACCCAGGGGCAGGGATGGCTCGTCCCGCAGCATCACGGGGCTCAGAGGACACAGCCGGGCTCTGTCCCGGGCCCTCCAACCCTGGAAGGGCGGGCCCTGGAGACGCGAGTGCTGTGGTGTCACCCCCGCAGACAGCGCGACCACCGGCACCCCCCGCCCCGCGGAGGGACGCAGCTCCTGGGCGGACCTGAGCAGAAGGCGCCGGCGTCCTCCTTGTGCGCGCAGTCGTGCCGGCCCCAGCCGCGCGCGGGGCACTGCCACAGCGCCGCCTCGTGGCCCCCGCAGCCAAGCTCGTCCATCCAGATGCGCCCGGCGCCCGCCCCGAAGTGAGCGGCCCCCGGGGCGCGGAGGGCGTGGCCACAGCCCAGCTGCCGGCAGACTACGTGCGCGTCCCGGAGGTCCCAGCCGTCGTCGCACACCGTGCCCCACTCGCCGGCATGGAGCACCTCCACGCGCCCCGCACAGCGGCCGGGCCCTGCGACCAGCCGCACCCGGTGGCTCCCTGCGGAGAGAGGCAGTAAGGGCGGATCCAGCCCCGCCCCCCCGGGCGGATAGGGAGACCCGGGGTCCTCACTCACCGGAGCACACGACGCCCACGTCCCGCGAAGCCCCCGAGGACGCTAGCTGGGACGCAGACACGTTGCACTGGGTCAGGCGGGTCTCGGTGCCCAGGCAGCGCACGCGGCTCAGCCCCACCTTGCCGGCCCCTCGGCTCGGCGCGGGCGCATCATAGGCTCGTTCCGCCTCTCCGCACCCCAACTGCCTGCACACGACACGCGCGTCCTGCAGGTCCCACGCATCGTCCAGGACGCGGCCCCACACACCGTCCAGAGACACCTCCACGCGGCCATCACAGCGGCTCTGGCCGTCCCTCAGCCGCAGGGCATGGAGGAGATCTAGGGAGGCGGGAGGAGGCAGGGGCGGGGCGGGGCGGACTGTATCTGCGAGAGGACCACCACCTCCCCTGAGCCCCGCCCACCCCGCCCCGCCCCTCTGCCCGCCCTTCCCCCCACCCACCTGCGCAGACCACGGCGGCAGTATTTCCCGGGGCACAGGCGGGGGCCCCCAGGGTGCTCACGGGGCAATTCCACAGATAGGGCTCTGTCCCAACACAGTGGAACCTGTCGGGCCAGATGGGAGCATCCCCGCGCCCAAAATGGCCTCCTCGAGGAGTGGCCACCACGCCGCCGCAATTGAGCTGGTGGCAGAGGACAGTGGCATCTGCCAAGTCCCAGTGGGCGGCACAGAGGGGTGCCCAGGCCCCCTCCACCTGGAGCTCCACGCGCCCCTCGCAGCGACTGCTGCCGTTGACCAGCCGGAACTCTGGGGTGGGGGGAGAGGGCGTCAGGCCGTCTTTGACCCGAAGATCCAGCAGGGGGCGACTTCCTCCTCTGCCCCGTGTGGTGGCCGCCCAGCCGCAGCCCGGCTCTCGCAGCTGGCCCCCCACCGCAGCTCAGTGCTGGCCAGCATGGCGCAGGTGCAGCGGAGCCCACACTGCACAGGGCCACCTCGAGGGGGTGTGCACAGTCCTCCAGGGCCAGACTCCAGCCACTCTCTCTGTGTCCCTTCTTCCCTCAACCCTCAGCAGCGATGCCCTCTCACAGAACCCGACCCCGGCCTGCTGGAGGCACCTTGGTGAGCCAGGCCAGATCCCCCGGGACGAGTCCCAGCGCCCCCTCCATCCTCACCTGAGCACCTGAGCCCGGCGTCCTGGCTGTGCCCGCACTGGTGCCCAGGCCCCCGGAGGCAGTGGAACAACAGGGACTCGTTGCCCACGCAGCGGAAGGCCTCCGTCCACACGGCCCCGGAACCCTGGCCAAAGTGGGCGCCCCGGGGCGTGGACACAGCCAAGCCGCACTGCAGCTCCCGACACACCACGTGGGCCGTGGCCTGGTCCAGGTCGTCGTCACAGACGGTGCCCCAGGTCAGGCCACGCTGCACCTCCAGGCGCCCAGCACAGGGGTGCTCGCCGCCCACCAGCCGGGCCTCGGTGTGTCCTGGGGGAGGAGACATGTTCTCAGTGAGGGGCAGCTGCCCTCGGGTCAATGGCTCAGGAGCCGCCCGGTCCCACAGGAGGCTCTGCGTCCAGGCAGCCAGTCTGCCGTCAGCCCTGCGTGCAGAACAGAGCGGGGGTCCCTGGCTGCTTCCCGGGACCGGAGGTGAGGGCCACCCGCTGCATTTCCTCTGAAGCGGCAGGCGGCACCGGTGTCCCCCGCCCGCCCGGTGCCAGAGAGGAGGAGGGGCGGGCGGGCGGGGAGGCGGCCTCACCTGAGCACACCACCTCCCTGTCCTGCTGGAAGTCGCAGCCGCTGCGGAGCCGGTTGTTGAGCCTGCAGTTTCGGATGGTCGGCTCGGTGCCCTCGCACGTCATGTACTTCTGGCCGCCGCCCGCGTCGTGGCGGGAAGCCTGCAGCGCGGGGCCGCAGCCCAGCTCCCGGCAGAACACGGTAGCCTCCTCCTCGTGCAGGCCGCAGAGGCGATCCACGCTGTTCGCGTTCCTGATCTCGGGGAGCCCCGAACAGGGGCTCCGGCCCTTCACCAGCCGGATCTCCCGGAAAGTTCCGTCTGCAAAGCGCAGGCCACACTCAGAGGGCGCCCCCTGCTGGCCCCTCCGTCGCCTGGAGGCTGCGGCCTACGCCACAGCCAGATACTTCCGCGCAGGCCTAGCAGCTCCCTCCAGGCCCCCACCTGGGACCCGGGCTCACAGCCCCAGGGGCAGGCCCTGCTCCTCCCTCCATGCACCGGCCAGAGGGCGCCTGCTACGAGGATGGGGCGGCTTTCTGACCCAGCATCACGAAGGGCCCCTGGCTCCGAGGGCCCCACTCAGAGGGCCCATGCCTGTGCTGTCAGGCTCTTGACTACTTTATCGTTTTCGAAGGGGGCACCTGCCCCCTCACACCCCAAGCAGAGGGCCCACTTCAGAGGCAGGCGCTATGAGGGGCCTCGGGAGCTCTCGGCCACCTAAGGGCCCACAGAGAGCTGAAGACCCTCAAGACAGACCTCCCTGTCATTTGGGTAAGAAATCCTGATTGGAAACCCACAGTGGCCCCTCAAGCCTCTTCAAGTGTCCAAAAGACCAGGGGGTCCCCACCCCAGCCCCCTGTCCACTTTCCTCTCCTCCTCGCTTCAGCGGCTGTTCCGCTGCTGTGTTTGTCACTCTGTCTGTCCCTGGGGAGCCCGGCTCTGCACAGCAGCATTTGCCGGGCTCCTCACAGCCGCTCCCCCAGCCCCAGCACGGTGCCTCTCGAGGACACGCGTGCTGGACGACTAAGGGAGGGCCCCTGGCACAGGAGGAAGGAGCAGCGACGAGAGACTGCACCGTCCCAGGGGTCAGGCCGGCTCCTGTGGCCGGAAGGAGCCCGCCCACAGCGCCCACAGGCCTGCCGCCCCCCGCCCCACCCCTGCGCTGACTTACTCGAGCACAGCACGACCACCGTCCACTCGTGGGGGCAGGGGCTGCGCGTCCACGCCCCGAGGCTGCACTCCCACAGCGAGGACTCGCCGCCCCTGCAGGACACGTTGTGGAGCACGGCCGCCGTCTTCTCTCCGGGCAGCGGGACGTACTTGGGGGCGCCCACGGCCCAGCCGCAGCCCAGCTGCCTGCAGACCACGGATGCCTCCGCCAGCGTCCACTCCCGGTTGCACACGTGTCCCCACTGGCCCTCGTGTTGGACCAGCACCACGCCATCACACGGGCTGTGTCTGTTTGCCAGCCTCAGGTTGCCTGGCCCGCCTGCGGAGGGACCCCCGGCCTCAGAGGGGCTGCACAGTCCAGCGCCAGTGGGGGGAGGTGGGGCCAGAGCTGCGTGGTGGCAGCCTCTGCATTCGTCCGGGGCCAATCCCAAGGCCATGGGAGCACCCCCCAGCCCTGCCCTGTCCAGACCTCTGATGCCTGCCCATCGACCCCTCAGCCCCTGGCACCCCCCCCCAGCCGAGTCTCATCACAGCCCCTTGACCCTCCCGCCTGGAGCCCCAGGCCTGAGCTGCGGCAGGAAAAGAAAACAGTGTCCGAGGACAGCCATGTGGGTGGGCCAGGTCACCCCAGGCCTCGCACCTCAGCACCCCCCAGGGCCGCCCTCCACTCACCTGCCCCCTCACACAGCCCAGGACCCCCCGAAGCCAGCCCACCCACTGTGGATCGGGGTTGCTGGGACAGATGCAGCCATGGCCCCTCAGTGCACCCAGCCTCTCGCCCAGCGCACCCCCAGGCTCCGAGCCCTGGGGTGGGGGCCCTGCTCAGGGCTGGGACAGGAATCCCCTGCATTTCGGACGCCCCAGGACGCCCCACCCACATCTGGGCTGAGTGAGGCCCAGGCAGCGGGTCACCCCTCAGGGTCTGGGCAGCTACAGAGCCACTGCTTCCAGAAGGTTCAGCGGATGGAGGAAGAAACTTACCAATGGGGCCTGCCCAGAGACTGAGGAGAAGGGGCCCAACTCCCAAGGCCCAGAGAGCCGCCCTCATGGCCCCTCGGCCCTGGGGCCTCAGCCGACACCTGCCGCTCAGCTGGGGCAACGGTGGGGGTGGCGGCCGGAGTCGAACCCGAAACTGCAGAAGCAAAAGCAGCGCACGGCCTCCCGGGACCAAAGGAGACGCGGGAGCCTCTGCAGAGAGCACCAGGGGCCCCACTCCCGTCTGCGAGCAGCGCAGCCAATGGGCTCCGCCGCCCAAGCGCTGCTCAGCTCAGCTCAGTGCGCGCAGGGCCCCCGGGCTGGGGTTTCCGCTCAGGCTCACGAGCTGCTGACGGGGCTGCCGCCTCCGAGCCGGGGGCAGGCGGGTGGGCCGACCTGCCCCCCGAGGCGGCAGCCCCGAAACCCAGCCGAGCCCGGCCGGCCCACCCTCCAGGGCGCGCCCTCGATCCCTGGTCAGGGAGCGTTCGGGAGTCAGACACCGAACACATGAACACGAGGAAAACAAGGGGATGCTCTCTCTCCCCCTCTTCCTCTCTCTCTCTGCAAAAAGTAAACACCAGGCCTGGTGGCCTTTGCCCCCCACGCAGACAGTGACAGAGTGACACCAGACACCCTGCAGGCCAGCAGGGCCTGAGCGGGGCCTGCAGCTCTGGGAGAGCGAGACTGGCCGGGACAGTACCGCACGGGCTGCGGAAACTCAGCTGTCACTGGACCTCAGAAGGCCGACACCTGTGCCCTCGGCGGCCGAAACAGGCGGCCACCTGCTGGAACAGAACATGCGAGGAGAATCCAGAGTCTCCTGACTCCTGTCTCCTGTCACACGAAGCTGATCCATCCAAGCTGACCATGAACTCGGTGGTCAGAGACAAGGGTGCCGCCGCCGGGCTGCACGAGGCGCCGGGACTCACGGACGCCCTTCAGAGCGGCGCCCACCGAGTTTTCCCCGCAGACGGCAGAGGCTTCTGACGCCAGTGGAAGAAAGAGAGAAGTGCAGCAAACACACAGAGGTCGTGAGGTGAGCCTAGGGCAGGCATGCGGAGACGCCGGGGTCCCCACACGCTTCGGGTGGGGCTGGGGTGCCCTGCACCTGCACCCCTCCTCCTGGGTTCACAGCAAAGAGAAGCGAAAAGCCGTGTCCACACAAAACCTGCTCCTAAGTGTCCGTGGCAGCGTCACCCATCATAACCAAAGAGACAGAAACAGCCTCAACGTTCACCGAGCGATCGACGGACACACACGCACGGTACGTCCGTGCCGTGGGGTGCCGTCCGCCCCCTGACAGGAACGGGGTCTGGACACAGGTCACGGCAGTGTGAGCCTTGACAGCGCCACGCTGAGTGAGAGAAGCCAGACACAAAAAACCACAAACATGATTCCTTTTCTGTGAAACGTCCTGAACCGGCAAATCCAAGACACAGGCCGCGGGCTGGCGGTTGCCTGGGCTGGGTGGGGGCAGGCGTGGACAGGGACCGCTAACAAGCACAGAGGGTCCTCTGGGGGCGCTGAAATACTCTGGAACTGGCAGTGGTGAGTGCTGCATGATTCTGAATGTGCAAAAAAAATGCTGGATCAAACAGCCCTGAAGGATGCATTTGGTGGTACGTGAATCAGCTCAGTGACGCTGTTAGTATTTTTTAAAGAACCACATGGATGTCAGGGAACTGAACACACAAAACCTGAAAATGGCTTTAATTCAGGGGACAGACTCAGTAGGACAGTGGAGACGGCAAAGATGGCATCCGAGACCTTGAAGACAGACCAGCAGAGTTTACGTGCTGTGGACACAGGGGAAGTGTGGGAAGCTGATGGAGCAGCAGAGGCCCCGGGGACAGCCGCGCAAGGTCTCGTGGTCTGTCACTGGGGCGGAGAAGACAGTGTCGTGCTGAAAAACTCGGGGGAAATAAAGATGCCTCAAACTTCCCAGATTTGGTGGAAGACATAAACTTACAGATTCAGGAAGCTGAGCAGACCCCACCCAGGAGAAACCCAAAGAGATTCACATTGAAGCCATCATAATTAAACTTTTGAAAACTAGAAACGAGGGAGAAGAATCCCAAAAACAGCCAGAGAACCGTGACGCATTGTCGACACAGGAGGTCCGACCTGCGTGGCTGTGTGCTTGTGGCCTGTGTGCGGGCCGGAGGCCGGAACGTGGGCTCCAGTGACGGAGGGGGGCGGTCGGAGCCCCAGTCCTGTGTCGGGGAACTGCCCCAGGGAAAGGGAGGGGAACAAAGACACCCTCCACCCTCTGTCGAAGGAGAACTGAGAGAATTGGTCACTGACAGACACGCCCGAAAAGCAAAGTAGTGGTGGGAGAAAACACTAGCGGGGAGGTGGGACCCCCAGAAAGGAGGGGGGTGCTGGTGAGGAGAAAGGGGGAGCCCCGGGCACTGCTGCTGGGAATGCAGGTGGGTGGGTGCAGCCCCTGTGAAAGGCAGTGTGGAGACACCTCAAAAATCACAAACGGAGAAGCTGCCTGATGACCCAGCGGTTCCACTTGGGGGATCTGTCCTAAGATTCCCGGAACACTGACTCAGAAGGAGACGCGCGCCCCGTGTCCACGGCAGCGTCTTCGACACTCGCCCAGTGATGGGGGTGGCCCGGTGCCCGCCGACGGGCGAGGCATCCGGAAGGCGTGGAGCACTCACGCCGGGCTGTAAAACAGGGTGAAACCTCACCACCGGCGATGGCATGGATGGGACTGAGGGCATTGTGCTCAGTGACATAAGCCAGCCAGAGAAACACGGACACTGCCTGCAGGGGAGGGCGACCCTCCCGCACAGGGGGGCCCGGGCCCGGGGCGGCAGAACCGGCGCCGTGCGCAAAGCACCCCGACGCCGCCCAGGCTGGCTGTCTCCAGTGCAAAGTCAGTCTAACATTAGAGAATCAATCACTAATTTGCGACATGAAAATACTAAGGGAGAAAAATCATGTTATCAACTGAAGAGATGCAAAGAATTTATATAAATGTCAACACCCAGTTACGATAATGGCCTTTGCAAACTAGAAATGGCAGAGAACTTCCTCAATCTGATAACAAGTATCAGCAAAGCCTCACCCACAGCACACGCCCTACTTTCTGACACCGCAAACAGCCCAGAACCCACTCTCACCGGGACGGGGCCTGTGGTCTTCACCAGGACGGCGAGCCAGGAGCGGCGAGGTTGGAGGGCCCCGCCACCCATGGACAGTGCCCCTGGGAGTGAAAAAAGTCCAGAAGAATCTACCAAGAAGTTAGTAAAAATTCATAAGAACGTTTAACGAGCTTACTGGACACAGTCAATAAACGAGAGTCACTTGTTTTTCTGCACACAGGCAATAAACAGGAAGTGAGTTCTTTTAAATAGCTAGCTAGCTATTTAAAAACCAACAAAAATATGTGCCTAGGAATAATGTAACAAAAGCTGTGGAAGATCTCCATGCACAGAACCGAGAGGCACTGGCGGGAGGCTCAGTGGACGGGAATGCACCAAGTTCATGGGCTGGAAGCCTCCACGGGCAGAGCTGGGAGCCGCTGGGGGAGGGGCCTGGGCCTGACACGGCGATTCTCAGGTTCTCACGGAAACACAATGGGGGGGGACAGCTGTCCACGTCCACACAACAGGACCGAAAGCCCCACACGGGTTAACATGATGTGGGGCTGAAGCGTGTTGGCTGGGAGTGTGGGATGGAGGGATGGCAGGGACCACGTCACAGGTCACAGGAGTCTGGGGGAGTCCTGCCCAGTGGGTGCGAGCAGGGGTCAAGAGGCAGGGATGCTGGCTGCTGAGGGGAAGAGAGCGTGGGGTTCCTCCCCTTGTTCACAGGACAGGGGGCTGGAGCCAGTTTCCAGGCTGACGTTAGAAGCCGGGAGGAGGAGATGGGGCAGGGGAAGGGTCCTCAGGGTGGGGGCAGGAGGCCCCCCCTGCTGCTGGGCAGGAGGCCCCCCCTGCTGCTGGGCAGGAGGCCCCCCCGGGGCACATAAAGATAAGGGTCACTGCAGAAAAGGCAGGAAGTGGTGCGCCACCCTGGCTTGTGTTCCAAGAAGGGTTGCAGCTCAGGGAGCCTGTGGGGAGGCTGGCGGAGGGGGGGTGGGGGGCTGCTGCAGGGCGGAGGTGGGGGCTCCACAGGTGCTGGGGGCACCGTCACTGCGGGGGGCAGGGTGTGGTGGGCCCAGGTCTTAGGTGCTCACAGAGGTGACAAGGGGTCCCCTGGGGGTGACTTGGAAATGGCAGGAACTTCATCTCCACGCCTGGACCTGGAGGGGGAGCTGAGGCAATGGGGGCCGGGTCGGGGTGGGGGGCTAGGTGGCTGGGGAGCAGGGCCCCAGAAGCAAGAGGCCAGGGGGCCAGCACCTCTGTCAGCGAGCTATCCACAGATAGCCCTGGGGTCCCAGGAAGAACATCAACCACGTGGCAGAGTCATCGACAGGAGGGGGGACTTCTGAGACTTCAGCAGCCTGAGACGCACGATGCCCAGACACGGCCCGGGGAGAGCTCCGCAGCTCCCCGCCCCCATCTTTTTGACGGGCCCCGGGGAAGGTGCACCTGCGTCTCCCAGCACTTAAAACTGCCCCCGTCAGAGCCGGCCGGAACCTGTGTGAACTGCACCTGAGACCGGGCACCGCGAGGCTCATGAGCGACTCCCGGCTGGTGGGGAGCTGTGTGCTGAAACACAGGCTCTCCCTCAGGACCAGGGCTTGGAATGGGAGACGTCCCCTCGTCCCCTCGGGTGCAGCCGTTCAGGGTTCAGGGGTGAGGCAGAGGCAGAGGCAGGCGGCCGGCCGGGCGCCGCGGGCAGCATGAGCAGCGGGGCTGGGTGGAGGCCGGCCTCGGAGCTGACCCTCCACTGGACCTCAGCCCCTCGCGGGTGGAAGCCGCCGCCCAGGGGCCCCTTCAAGACTCCCAGTGACGCACGTCCTGAGGTTCCCAGGCAGGAAGACGGGTCTCGGGCAGAGGCCCGGGGTGCCCAGTGCCACGGCTGCCGTGCAGGCAGGGCTGCTGCCTCCGGCCCGTACCTGCCGGGAGAAGCTGCCCCGGGCTGTGGCCGTGGGCCTGGAGCTGCTCCCTCCGAGTCTCTCCGGGCGCGTCCCGTCTGCTGACGGAGGGACGGCCCCACCTTCCCCCGGCCCTCGAGAGGTGACTGAGGAAGTCCCCAAGTCCCAAACACCCAACCCTCCGGGACGCCCCTCGGAGGGCCGCACCGGATGGCCGCTGTCACCAGACAGGAGGTCACCCCGGCATTACCTCCTCTTGCTCCCACGGTGCCGAGCGTGCCCTCCTGCCTAGGCCTTCCCACCAAACGCCAGGCTGCCTGCGGGGTCGCCACACGCGCTTCCTGGCTCCTGGGCGAGCTGTCCGTGCGTGCCCTGCACTCACCTCCTGGGGAGGGGCCCCAGCAGCCCCCGACCCCTCGCCTCCTTGGTGGCTGCCCGGGCTGGCGCCCGAGTTCCCGTCCCTCAACACCAGACAGAGGGCCCAGGCTCACCACCCAGCGCTGCCACCTCCACGGTGACCTCCCCAGGCCCCTCCCTCCTCAGACGGGGCCGCTGTCCAGGCTCCCCCTGCAGCCCGGCCCTCGTCCTGCCACGCACACGTCTCCTCCCCTCGCCCACACCCACGAGGGGAGCTCGGGGCCAAGCTCTGAAACCCCCGCACACCTGCTCCGCCCACACCTTCCCTGCCCCTGGGAGCGGGACCTGCCCTTCCGGCCGTTCTGGCCAAACCCGGCTGCTCCCCAGCTCTTCTGTTTCTCGAGCCCCACACTCAACCCGCCAGCAGCCGTGCAGGACCCGCTCTGAGAATACACGGCAGCTCCCTGCACCCCCGCCGTCCGACCCCACACCGCCCCCACCTGCCGCCGGGGTGAGAGCGAGGGCTGCCCGCCGGGTTCCCTGCAGGGTCTCGTCCGCACGGCTGCCCGACCCGACCTTCCACAGACAGCTGGACCCCACCACGCTCCACCCCTCACCCCCGAGGTGCACGTCCCGCCCCGAGCACAGCCGGGCCCGTCCGACCTGCATGGCCCTGTACACCCAGGTCCCGTCCACGCTGACATCCCCCCTCTGGCTCCTCAGCCCCCTCGCTTCAGACATGCAGGCTCCCAGCCGTCCCTCAAATTCCCCGCAAACACTCCCGCCCCCTGGGGACAAGCAAATCTGGGAGAGAAAGAAGTTGTAAAAATTGGAAGAAAGAGAGGAGTGGGTGGACGGGAGGGTGGATGGACAGATGGGTGTGTGGACAGCTGGACAGGTGGATGGACAGATGTGTGTGGTGGATGGACAGATGGGTGGATGGATGGACAGGTGCGTGTGGGGGTGGACAGATGGGTGGACAGATGGGTGCGTGGGTAATCAAGATGGCGAGGGAGCGGTGAAAACCTTGAGTTATAAAACCCCTAGAAGAGACTGGAAGGAGAAAGCCTTTGTGATCTCAGGTCCTCGAAGACTTTTCAGACTCAACACCGAGCGCACAGCCCACGAGGAAAACACGGACAGAAGGGACTCCGTCACTTGAAGAACGTCTGATCTTCCAAGGACACTGTTAGTAAAATAAAACACAAGTCATGGCTTAGAAAAAACACTTATAAATCCAATACCTGATATAAGATATGTATACGGAATAAAAAATTTCTCAGAATTCAATAATAAAAAAATCAACCAAGAAACCAAAGGGATGACAGACTGGGACACGTCACCAAAGAGGGGGCAGCGAGCTCACGGACAGACGCCCAACGTCACCGGGCCGGGGGACAGTGCAAACTCTTTCCACCCTCACCCGCGGACACGCGCCTGACTTCAGAGAGCAGAGGGCAGGGAAGGGGAGAGAGGGAGAGAAACAGCGGCGTGAGAGACAGAGGACGACCGGCCGCCTCTCCTCACGTGCCCGCAGCCGGGAGCAAACTCCCGCCCCAGGCGCCTGCCCTGACCCACGACCCTTCGGTTTACAGGACCATGCCCCACCCACTTAGCCACACCGGCCAGGGCGGAAAATGCGAATTTAAGCCACAAAAAGATACCACTACGAACACTTTAAATAACATTTTTTAACACTCAGTGCCAACTGGAACAGCAGCTTTGGAAAATATGTAACAGCTTCCTATAAAGTTAAACACACACGTGCCACATAAGCCAGGGCTCACATTCCACAATAAAACTCCATGCACGTGTTTACACTGACTTAACGCATAATCGACAACCCTGGGCTGGCGGACTCCGGCCGGCAGAGTCCGCCCGTCGTGACTGATGACAAGGACAAGTGCGCAGGCGACAGCCGTTCTGTGGAGGAAAGGGGGGTGGCACGGCCACTCGCTCAAGAGGAGAGCGTCCCGACCCTTGCCAAGACGAGCTTTTGTTGTTTTTCTCGGGTCTTACATCGCAGGAGAATTTATTATCTGTTACATGGAGTATCGGTGTCCACATCTCAGGTCCGTTCGAGGAAATGGAAGTAACGTGCAGGGTGAAGGGCGGCGAGCTGCTCCGCTCCGTCCTTGGGGGAATTCACACGGGCTTTGGAAATGACCTTGAAGACAGACAGCACACATGTGTTGTTTCAGACCAGGGCGAGGGAGTTTCAGCAGGAGCAAGCCGTAACCGTCAGTGTGCCTTTTCCAGGCCTGGTTCCCACGGGAAAACCCGGTTTGAGGGTCTGGCTCCTGCCCACCGCCTCGCTCCTGTGGGCTTTCCATCCAGAGCTGGGCCACACCCGCCAGACCCAAACAGGCCGGTCCCCTGCACCCTGGAGACCACCCAGAAGTCCCTCAGCAGGGGTGGGGGTGAGCCGTGGTCTCTCCACGCAGCGGAGTGCTGTTGTGCCAGCCCGGGGCGGGGCCGGGGGGCGGCAGCGGACAGCTGACCTGACATGTTCAAACCCCAAACGCCAAGTGAAGGTGGCCGGGCTGGACAACGCATGTTACTCTCAGGCCGTTCACAAGCCGTTCTGGGAAAGGCAACGCCGTAGGCGGACTTTTGATGGAGAAAAGGTTTACCTACAAAGGGACAGGGTTGGGGTGTGGGGAGTAATGACACAGCTCTAGGTTATTACCGAGGCGGCCCTGCCCGCCTGAGAGGGCCGGGAGCCACCCTGCCAAGAGCCTGGTGACAGACTTTGTCCCGCTGGGCCTCCCACAGCTGCGCCCCCCTGGAGGGCCGCTGCTCCAGTCACTCCTCACCGGCCACGCGGTGACCGTCCTGGAGAACCTGGTCACCATGGTGACCGCCCGAGCCAGCTTCTTCCTGGCCAGCGTGTCGGGTCTGGGGACTCTCTGCACCCCAGTCACCGTCCGCAAGCCGCTGGCTGACCTCAGGCACCGGTCGGGACTGGCCCCTCCTCCGCAGTCCTCACCCAGCTGCTCTCCTGGTCCAGCCCGGCTGCTCCAAGTGCTTCCCCCGGCTCCCCCTCCCGCACTGGCCACCACGGCCTGTGACCAGCACCTGGCCACCTGTTGCCCTGCACTACCTGGCCATCACGGACTCATGACTCTGCCTGCATCTGGCCCTCGGTGCCTGGGTGGGCGGCTTCCCGGCCTCCTCCCCGTCCACGGCTCTCATCTCCTGCCTCAGGTTCCCGCTGCACTGCCCCCGCCCCCATCAGGGGGCCGCCCCTCAGGTCCAGGTGGGCACCCTCCTCCCACCCTCTAACCCAGAAACGGATGACTATCTCCCGTGGGCCCCTCCGCTCCCCTTGCTCATTTCTTTCCTGTGGTTCCCATCAGGTCTCAGAAGAGAAGGGGGCTGGGGGTGTCTACAGCCAGCAGCCCTCAGTGGCCAGGGGCTCAAAGCCCAGTCGTCCCGCTGCCCCCCCCCCCCAGCAGGCTGGGATGCAAGCAGTATCCTCGCCCATCCTCAACAGTAGTACAATCTAGACGAACAAGCGTGGTTTTATTCCCACAGTGCTTCCTTCTGAATCATCTGGAAAGATGGAAGACATTTATAGAGGTGAGTGCTGATTCGCCCACTCTTCACACACTGGCTGGGCACTCCCGTGTGGCCGGCAGAGCTCTGGGAAGGTCTCGCGGGCAGGCAGGCAGGTGCCACAGCAGAGGCGTCTGGCCAGGAGGTGCCTCTAGCCCGGGTGGCATTTGAAACCAGAGAAAGAGGCGGCTCTGACCCTTTGGGGCCAGGAGGAGGGAGGTCCCGGTGCCCGCTCCTGCAGCCCCAGGCCCAGCGGCTGGGCTGGAACCCTGCTGTCCAAGGTGGGACTGGACAGGGCACCCCCCCCCCCCCCCCCCGCAACAAGACAGCACAGTCCCAGAAGTGCCCTGGGTCCCCCCAGGCGGCGGCTGAGGAGGCCTGCTGGCTTGGGCAGCTGGCTACAGGCGGCCTTGCCACAGAGGGGCCATGTCCCCTTCCCCAGACCTGGGCCGTGGGGGCGGCCTTGCAGCCACTGTTGGGGCTGCGCCGCAGGACTTGGAGCTGGGGGTGCGCAAACTCCACGGTCCCTGCCCCTGGGACATCCCCCCAGGGGCAGAGAGGAGGTTGAGGAATGTGGGGAAGGGGGACAGCTGGGGGTGAAGTGAGGACAGGTGCGGGCCCAGGGCCGGGCCTTCACTGCAGATGGAGACGTGGGGAGGTGGCAGACCCCTGGGGGCTGCTGGGCGCGAGCGAGCGGGCGGGTGGGAGGGCGGGCGCGGGCTGGGAGGTGGTAGTGCTGGGAAGGGAACGGGGCCGCGAGCTCCTGGAACTGCCTTTATCTCCTCCCTTCCCGCTCCGGAGGGACGAGCCTCTGTGTTTGCCCGCCCCCCATCCTAGGGCGGAGGCCTCGCGCGGATCCCAGCTGCACGGCTCGGCGCTCGGGCGGAGGGTCTCTGCCACAGCCGGCGTCTTTTCGCTCGGCTGCAGACCTTGGAGCAGCCCTCCGGCCCGCGGTTCGGACCAAGGCCGGTGGAGGGTAAGGCCGGGCGGCGGGATCCAGGCACGGGCCCGGGGCCGGGGATGGAGACGCCGCGAGGGGCTCAGAGGGACCGGGAGGGTCCAGCGGCGACCCGGATCGCTCGCCGCTCCTGAAGCGGGGCCTGCGTCCCGGCTGGTCCCTGTCTCCCGTCCCAGTAGGGGGCAGGGTTATCGGGGGAAGGTGGACCTCAGGGCCGGGGTCGGGTCCGGACCATCCCCGAGGTCCCCGCTTGCGGGGGCGGAGTCTGCACCGTGTCCCCAGCCACGCGTTCTCCGGGATTCTGGCCCCGCGCCCGGTAAATGCCACCCGGAAGGGCCGGGCGAAGGCTCCTGCGGTCCTTTCTCTGGATCCGGATCTGGGCCTTTGGGGGCCCTCGGCCCCTGAGACTACGGCCTCCGAACGCAACCCCCACCCCAGCGCGGGTGCGCGGGTCCTCCCAGAGCCGCCCGGGGCGGGGAGCCCAGTCTCCACCCCCCCACCCCCCACCCCCCCGCCACAACGAACTCCCCTCTCGGGCGCTGAACCTCTCGCCCCCACCTGCCCCTCCCCAGTTACTGAACAAGACCCCCGCCCCAGGCCCGAGTCCCCAGTCCGCGGGCCTTCACACCCCTCACGCAGCCCGCCCAGCCATGGGGGAGGGCGGCGGATCCTCTCACGGACCGAGCCCCAGCCCCGGGCCCTCCGCCCGGTCCCCGTCCCCAAGCGCAGCGCCCCGGGGCCTCGGAAGCTCAGGCCCTTTACTCTGTCCTCCCCCAGGTTTTGCCCCGCGAACATGAACTGGATGGCAGCCACCTGCTGGGCTCTGCTGCTGGCTGCCACCTTCCTGTGCGACAGCGGCGAGACCAAGGGCGGCCGCGGAGGGGCTCGTGGCAGCGCCCGGGGAGGGCTGCGCGGGGGCGCGCGCGGGGCCCCCAGGGCGCGCGTGAGGCCAGCGCCCCGCTACTCGGGCTCCTCCCTGCGCATGGGGGCAGCGGGGGCGGCGGCCGGGGCCGCAGCGGGCCTGGCTGCAGGTTCGGCGGGGAGGAGGGTCCTGGGGCCCTGGGAGGGCGGCCTGGAGGACGAGGACGCGGCACCCGAAGGCAACAGGACTGGCGTCTACAGTTACCGGGCCTGGACGTCGGGTGTGCGGCCCGCGTGCGGCCTGCACCTCTGCCTGCTGCTTGGCGGCGCCCTCAGCGCCCTGGGGCTGCTGCAGCCCTAGGCCCGGCCGGGCTCGGGGCAGATCGGCCCCGGCCCGTGCAGTCCCCGAGCCCCGAGAGGCTCCCTGAGTGGTGCTGCCAGGCCCAGCAGGCGAGGCTGCCTCCTGTTCACTGTCCTGCTCAAGCCCCCGCCCCCAGTCTCCCCACTCCCACCTGACCCGGGGCCCAGGGGCCCATCAGGCCCAGGACGCCCACTGAGCACTCTCGGTCAGGGTCCCCCCCCGCCAGAAGGGCAGCGAGTGCCCTGCGGTCCCTGCACTGCCCCGGCCAGCGGGCTCCCAGGGCTCCGGGGCTTCCCCAGAGACAGGTGGCAAGACCAGGTGGTTCGGGCCACTCTGTCTCTTCTGAACGCACCCCGGACACGTGGGTGGAGACGGTGCTGACCACTGGACAGAGGCACAGCCTGAGGACCGTGGTGGCCTCCCCCACAGAAGCTGCCAGAATGGACCCCGAGGCACTGAGGGTCTGGGGGGAGGAGAGGTTTGCTCACAGCTGCCGCGTGGAGAAGAATGTCCGGTGCCGACTGCGTCTGTGGACCTCGGAGCCTGGAGACACGGCCCAGCTGTGGCTCTGAGGCCGGTTTCCCAGGAACGCACCCCTGCCCCGGGCTCCGCTGTGCCCCACTCCGAGCAGACGCTCCGTGGGACCCACTGCCATGACTGCCTTGGAGCCACCACGCTCTGCCTCGAAACAGGCCACTCAGCCCTTCTTGGGACCCACCTGGGAAAACCAACGTTCCGCCTGAACTGCAAGTTTCCATTCCAGAGCCCTGGCCTTCGCTCCACGCTGCAACTGCCGCTCCCACTGAGGGGCCCACCGGCCGCGGTCCTGGCAGACGGGCAGCAGCACCCCAGTGGGCAGCGCCCTGCAGGAGGCGAGGCTATGCTGTGCACGGAGGAGGCTGGGAGCCTGGCCGGACCCAGGACCCACATGGCCGCATGCAGGAGGCTGGCAGAAGGCACAGGCAAGGAGCCCAGCACCCGGCACACGTGGGGCCATGAGAGCCTCGCCCGGCAGCAGGAAGCACCGGGGAGGAGCCCCTCCAGCACCACAGGGGAGTCTGCACACCACGAGGGCCTGGGCCAGGACCGACACCTCTGGGGTACACGGGATTTGCCTATGGCACCCCACACCCCCACCTACGGGCCAGCCCTCAGCCTCCTGAGCAGCCAGTGGCCCACCTC
This sequence comes from Phyllostomus discolor, assembly GCF_004126475.2. Lineage (NCBI taxonomy): Eukaryota > Metazoa > Chordata > Mammalia > Chiroptera > Phyllostomidae > Phyllostomus > Phyllostomus discolor. Next base: position 175,044,926 of record NC_040907.2, on the reverse strand, counting down.
CCTCGGCCTGCTGGGGGCTCGGCTCTTCGCCACACCCTCCGGCTCCCATTCTCTGCCTCCGGGCACCAGACATTCTCCTCCGTGCCCCGCGGCAGGGCAGCTCCCCAGGCCTGGCCCCTTGGGACTTCACCTCCCTGGTGCTCTGCAGGAACCTCCCAGAATGCACCCTCGCTCCCCGGACCACAGGGCCTCTGGACTCAGCTGACGGACAGCAGGGCTGAGACGCGCTCCTGCTGGGAGCCTGCCCTCTGCTCTCCCTCGGGGGCGCTGGGCCGGGGAGGGTCTCCCCAGGCTCTTGAAGGCCTCCGGACTGGTGCCTTCCTCCTGAGACGGGATCGCTGAGCCAGAGGACAAAGCTCCCGGCAGCCTCCTGCGTCCACACTGCCAGTATTCTCGGGGTGCAGAGAGCCCCGCTGCCTCGCCCCGTCTGTCCCAGGTGATGTTCGATGTTACCAAGGGCCGCAGGGGCAGTGTGACCCCCTGCCTCTCTGTTTGCAGGTGGCAGGGGCGTCGAGTCCCGCACAGGGAGACCTGTGAGCCCAGCCTGGCTGCGCTCGGCCACTCGGATGCCCCGCCTCGCCGTGACCGGCTGTGTGGCCTGGCCACTGGCCTGCTCCGGGGATGAGGGGACAGCACCTTTGTCAGGAGTTCATGTCACCCCTGACTCTGGGTACACGGCTGATGTGCGGCACAGCCCTGAACCTCTGAGTCCCACCCCCACCCCCAGCGTCCACCCCCCGCCAGTGCTCAGGGTTCTGACAGGAGACAGAGGGTGCTCAGGGCAGGTCGCCTCAGGAAGGTCAGTCCGTGAGGAAGCCACGCGGCAGCAGGACCTGGAGGGACGCCTGCAGGAAGGAGGTCACCGGCAGCTCTGGGGCGGTCAGGCCACCTCCAGACACAGAGCAGCTGGGCTCCTGGCCAGGGGAAGCCCCCACCCTGCCCTCCCCTGCCCCCGGGCCCCCTCAGGAGCAATGACAAGTGCCGGGAGGGGCCTCCGGGAAGTGCCACTGTCCCACTAGCCAGAAGGTGCTCAGAAGCAGCGGGAGCCCCGGGTCCCCGCTGACCACACCAGAGGCCCTCCCGGCCTGCACACGGCACCGAGGAGACAGGCCAGACTCGGCCCCGTTCACGTGTGCGTGTGCGTGTGCGTGTGTGTGTTTCAGTGGTGCTGGGAAATAAACACTCTGCTGGCGACGACGACGGCTCCTCATTCCGGGACCCAGGGCACCGCAGCCCTTGGCCGCTGACCCGGCCCCATGCCGCTCCCCGCAGTGACAGGGCCCCACACAGCAGCCCAGGGGCTGCAGACACACGGCGGGCAGGGTGACAGCAGACAGGCTTTCAGTCTCACACGTTTAATGTACAGATCACACTCCTCCCAGGACAGCGCCAGCTCCTCCGAGCGCGACAGTGAGCTCGGGCGAGTGTCCTGGCCGGGCCGGGCTCACGGGGCTGACGCCATCGCCCATGCACCGTCCCCTGGAAGCAACAGCTGCCTGGCTGTGCAGTGGGGGCGGAGGGGGGAGGGCAGCAGGCTCCTGCAGCAGACGCTTGAGTGCGCAGTGGCCGGCCGCAGCTTCTGGCCGAGGGCACCCTGAGCGCCAGTCCCGGACGTGACGGTCTGGGACACCCCGTGTCTCGGGGCCGAGGGCCGGGCGGGGTCTACGGCGGGGCGCTCTGCAGCACGTCCCGGTCCAGCATCACGGGGCCCAGCAGCCCGCTGCGGAAGGCCCGCAGGAAGTCGTGGGCAGCGGCGGTGTAGTTCGGCTGGATGACGTTCACGTTCCCTGGGGGGATGGGGTCTGGTGGGGGAGGGGCCTCCACGCAGGGCGGGGCCCGGACCCCGTCCCACCTACCCTCTGTGACAGGGGCTCTGGGGCGGGCGTCTGTGGAGCTCGGGCCCCGGGGTCTCCTCGGAAGGGAGATGGAGCGAGCCCCCCGCGGCTGCAGGGGAGGGTGGACACACAGTGCACCCAGCACCGCCCGGGCCACGGTTGGGGGGGCTGGACAAGGGCCCCTCCCCGTGCAGAACCTTGGCTCTGGGGGGTTGGGGGGGGGCTGTCCCAGTGATACCCGCCCCGAAGGCCAATCTGCACGGGGCCCGAGCCTCACCTGTGCCCGTCAGCACCTTCACCTTCTGCGTCTTCCCCAGCCGCACGGCCACGTGTTTCAGCACGCTCCCCACGTCGTCACAGGCCCCGCCCAGGCCGTAGTGCTGCACGTACCTGCACGGGAGCCATCAGCCAGCAGGAGCCGGGCGGCCTGCAAGGCCCCACCCGGCCCCACAGAGGCCCCTGTGGGTGCGAGTGACCCCAGTGCGTGGTGGGGACTGGACCCTGAGGGCCCGCCGTGGAGTTGCTGACCTCTGACCTCCAACCTCCTGGGTGGCCATGGCCAGATCCCCCACTGGAGCCCTCGGTGGCAAAGAAACGACCGTTCTCGGCTGTCGTCCACCCCACGCAGAGCAGCCCGGGGTCGGCGCAGCGGGCCACTCCACACTCAGGCCGCACTGGGGGCTCGAGCAGCCACGCCGGCCACGGTGAAGCTCAAAACGCCGCCACCACGGCAAGAAGACGCTCGGAGACCCAGACCAGAATGCGGACCCGTGAGGAGCCCCGCTAGACGCCAGGGTCGGCAGCAAAGACGTCGGACGGGCGCGCTGACCACAGCGCACGTGCTCGCAGAGCGGGGACGCCCGAGGTACAGAAGGCGACGCCCATGGGACTCACAAAGGGGGCTCCACGGAACACGCCGGGCGGGGCTGACCGACACGTGGCCACTGCCCTCCTGGGCGGGCAGAGCGACTCCGGAGAACCGAAGGCTGCGAACCCGACAGGAGCCCAGCAGCGGCAGGCAGCCGCGAACTCGCGGCTGAGAAGAGCGCACCGGGCCCACCGTCCCGACTGCCCAGGAGGGTGAACGGAGAAAACCTAACAGCGGACACACACCCGGCCACAGATTCTCCCGAGGTGGGGGGAGACAGGACGAGGCACATGCCTCCCCAGGACGGAAAGAACCGCCACTCAGAGCTCCGTGCACAGGGCAGAGTCCCTCGGGAACAAAGGCAGAGACAGTCGCCTCAGACAACTCAACTCGGAAAGAACCAGCAGCGTCACACCAAACGCCAGAGGAGACCCCGGCGGAAGCAGCAGCCACCGAGGGGCAGGGCCACGCACAGCAGAGCGGCGGGCCCTTCGCATCCCTCTGTGTGAGCCGCAGCGGCCACCGTGCGCCTGGGTTCGCAGCCACACGGAAGCCAGGCCCAGGCCGACGGCCTCCCGGAGGTCAGGACGGAACCAGGAGCAGACTCGTGAGGCAGCCGCGCTGCCCGCGGCGTGTTGTGGCATCACTCAGAGGGTCTGCGAGCCGCAAGACACCCGCTCCAAAGTGAGGTCACAAAATGTGGCCAACGAGCCTTAAAAAAACAGCCACGGACAGACAGACAGACAGACAGAGACCCAGAGAAGGGGGCGAGAGAGAGAGAGACCCACGGGGTTTGGAATGAAGACACAAATGAGCTCCGAGGGAGGGCCCCATCAGGACAGAGAACTCTCTGAAGGGTACACGGGGTCGTGTCGGTGACACACGCATCGCATCGGCGAGAGGACGTCGCCACGGGAGCGTCCCTGCGCTGACGGCGGAGCAAGAGCTGGTGCGCTGCGCGGAAACCGGACGCGCCAGGCGTCACCAGGGACGCCAGGGCCTCTCAAGAGCCGGCCGTGAGGCAAGACGCCAGCAAAGCAGAAACGGGGCAGTGACGGAGGAACAGTGCTCAGTGGGGCCCTGGAACTCAGAAGACAAGACACAAAGCCACGAGACCACAGCCGGCTCTCTGGGGAACATCAGGAAAAGTGGCCGCTGTCCTGGAGGGGACGGAGGAGGGACGTGCGTCCCGCTCAGAGGTGACAACAAGCAACCTTGTCTGTGCAGGGCGCCGCTGCCCGGCAGTGACCCAGGGTGCCCCCGCGGACAGGCCCCCACGGACACGCCCCCGAGCACGTCCGGAGCAAGCAGCACACGGTGCGGCCCTGTCACGGGAAATTCCAGGAAGGGGCAGAAGGCAGGCGGGCCCGGGGTGTGGGTGGGGCAGGAGGGAGTGCGAAGCAGCTTCGCAGATGCATCCGTGTGTGAGAACGGGTCACACTCTGCTCGACGCACAGGCTGCTGCTGTGCCCGCACACCCTAGCCGTGCCCCTTCCTGAACCGCGTCCGGAGAGGAGAGGCCCCGCCGCACTCACCCAAACAGCTGGTGCCTGTTGAGGGTGTAGAGCAGGTAGTCAGCCAGGGTCTCCTCCCCGACCAGGTGGTCCCGCACGGTTCCTGGAAGCAGGCCACCGAGGGTCTCAGCTGGAGGCTGCAAGGGGCGGCCGTGCCCCCAGCCTGACCACTCTGCCCGTCCGCACAGGGAGGGCACTAAGGGTCGTGGTGCCGGGCCCCAGGTGGGGCCCCGAGGGCAGCTCACCACACAGGGCCAGCTTTAGGCCCGTCTCCACACTCTCGATCCGAGGAGCCAGCACCCCCGGGGTGTCCAGCAGGAACATCAGCGGCCGCTCGCACACCTGTGGGTGGAGGAGGGCAGGGCTCACCCTCAGGGAGCCTCCAGCAGCCTCTCCCACCAAGCCTCCCGCCAGGTGGCCCCCCCGCAGGAGACACGGGAGGGCTCCCCCACAGCCCCGTCTTCCCCTCCCAGGAGGAAGGGGACACGCGGGGACGCTGAGCTGTGGCTGAGACGAGAAGCGCCATGCGGCCCTGGCCTGACCGTTGTGTGACCTTGGGCTCCCATGTGCCTGCTCGCTCAACTGAAAACGGGAACAGGCGTGCCCCCCCGCCCCCACAGGTCTGGTGAGGCTGGTGCAGGGCCTGGTGCAGGGCAAGGGCCCGGGGGGAACGGAGACGGAGGGGAAGGGCGGGGCGGGCACGGCCCGTCTGTGCGTGCGGAGCCCTGGGCCCAGCAGCCGAGGCCCTACCTGAATTCTGGACATGACGGCTCTCGTGACCCCAGGCTCACCGCCCACCCTGGTGGCTTTCCCTGCAGGACAGAAAGGGGCTGTCAAACACGCACCACACACGCCTGGCACGGCAGGCGCAGAATACGCAGCAAGGCGGGCGGAACCCTGCGAGCGAAGTCCCGGACGGGCTGTATGCAGGGCTCGGCCCCAGGTCGGCTCACAGCCAGGGCCCAGCGTCTGCCCCCCACCCCCGCTGGAAGGCACCCCGACGCCCACTGGAGACAAGACAGGAGGGGCCTGACGGGGAAGGTCGGGCCACAGCTGCCCCTCCCAGCAGCCACCTGTCTCCCTGCTGGACCGGACCCTGTATGCCCTGGCCGAGCCGCCAGCCTACGCCTCTGCCCCACGGCTCCGCCCAGGGCAGGCCTGTCTGGGGGCTGCCCGGACCCAGGGGTCAGCCTGTGCTCTGAACACCGGCTGCCCAAGGTGTGGCCCAAGCAGGCTCTGCACCGTGGAACCAACTGGAGCGCAGAGGGACTCGTGTCCACTGGGGGAGGGACAGGGGCACATGTGGTCCGCCCACACGACGCAACGTGTTCAGCCGTCAAAGGAGTGAGGTTCTGACTCCTGCCACGGCGTGGGCGGACCTGGAGGACTCCGTGCTTGGTGACACAGCCCGTCCCAGAGGGACAGATGCCCATGACCCCTGCTCACGGGAGCTGCTGCACCCACAGGTGCAGAGACAGGAAGGGCACTCTGGGTCGTTGGGGCTGGGGCAGAGGGGCTGCTCAGTCACGCACCTTAATGCCACCGACCTTCCTAAGCCGCAGGGAAAGAATAATAAACTTTAAAAAGTAGACAGCAGTGACCACGTCCCAGGGAGCGTGGGGCTGTGTCCGGGGAGCAGCACCAGTGACGACCAGGGTAGGCGCGGGGGTGACGCCTGCACAGACAGGCTTTACACTTTGGAACGCTCCACAGAACAGGGACGGGCAAGGGTGAGAGGGCTGTGGACGCTCCCACGTGCCTCGTGATCGGAGAACCAGGTGGGGCATGGAGACACCTGGGGCCCCCAGGGGTGACCCCCGCAGGCTGCCACGCCAGGAGGCGCTCCTGCCTGCCCCCAGACTCCATCGGCTGCAAGGCTCTGGGTGCAGTGGGTGAACAACTTAAATAAACCGAAAGGCAAAATCACCGAGGTTTAGAAAGGCCATGTGTACAAGGGGCAGAGAGAGAACAGGTTCTGTGCAGAGTGTCACTGGGAGGACTGTCTACGGTGCAGCCGAGCCTCAGGCTGCCAGCCGGGTCCTACGGTGGCAGGAGACCAGCCCGAGGACAGAGCCAAGGAAGGGCGTGGCCGCAGTACCTTTCCTGAGGTGCTGTCTCCTGAGCGAGTTGATGAGTGAGGACTTGCCCACGTTGGGGACGCCGATCACCATGATGCAGAGCTCCACATTCTGCAGGGGCAGAAAAGCCACCGTCGGGGACGCCAGACCCCCACCGGGACCCACTGGCCCACACCGAGGGACCTGGAGCAGGAGCCAGCCGAGGGGAGAGGCCCCGCCCCCACTCCAGCAGCAGAGCCCCGAGGTGCCAGGGCCCTGTCGGGCCCAGGGGTGGAGCAGGTGAGCCTCAGGCTCCTGAGCAGCAGGGGCTGTCCCAGGGCCAGCACTGCCCCCAACCAACCTCTCCTCGGTGATAGCGGTAGCTGCTCCGCACCAGCTCCGTGACCGCCGGGATGACCTGCAACAGACACCCGCAAGGTGCTCACCTGGGACACCGGCACCCATCCCCCCCCCCCCGTTTCTGGACGTGGCGCCCGAGGGCTCTGTCCGCATCACAGACTGGGACTGCACTCTGGTGGGGGGCCCCCTGTGCCCTGTCTGTGCTGGCCTCCACCAGGAACGAGCGGGAGAGCCCCCCAGGAGGGTGACAACAACCCCCTGTGACAAAGACGCGTGTCCCCAGTGCAATTCTCCAAATCCCACCAGCAAACATGAGGTTCTGGACTCGCAGAAGGCCGTTCCCCTCACAGCCCAGCACGCGGTCTGCAGCCCGGCTCCGCGCTGTCACACCCAAGGGCCCTCGGCTCCGGGCGCCGGGATGCGAGTGAGCCGGGACGCCAGCGAGTCCACGGGGGGCCGCCCCGAAGCCCCACCTCTGGCGAAGGTGTGCAGCGCCTGTGGCGTCTCCAAATGCCTTCAGCAGATGCGTCCGGGTGTAGAACAGAAAGGCCTACCTGCTTGATGTTCTTGTCCTTGACGCAGTTGGTAAAAATGACATTTTGTAGGCCTTGTCCTTCCAAGTGCTGTATGATTTTCTGAAAGAGATATGTACTTGCATTTTATTTTTATTTTTATTAGGTTTTATTTATTTTAAGAGACAGAACGGAGGTAGAAATGGAGAGAAACGCCAATGTGCAAAAGACACATCGATCGGTTGCCTCTCTCACGCCCTCAACTGGAGACCTGGCCCTGACAGGGACTCGAACTGGCGACCGGTCGGTTCACAGGCCGGCACTCAGTCCATTGAGCCACACCAGCCAGGGCTCCATTTTAAATACCAAATAAAAGCTGGGCTGGTGTGACATTGAAGTCCGAGGACCCGAGACTGCCGGTGTGCGCTTGGGCTCAGAGCCACCGCGGCTGGGGACTCGGGGAAGGACGGGCTCAGGCGGGGTGGACCGGGTGCCATGGGCAGCACACACGCACTGTGTGAGGGGCCTGGAGAGGGCAGCCTGGTCCCCGCCGGGGCCCAGGGCAGCTGGCTGCGTGAGGACAGGCAGGAAGGGCCCCGTCTCAGCCGAGGGCCGGGCTCCTCGGGGAGGAGCCTCAGCAGACACGGCCTGCCGTCTGGGGACTGTAGGCCCCTAATAACATGCGGCCGGACTGAGCGGTTCTGAAGCCCCCTCCAGCACCGCCATGCAGCCAGGCTCCTGTCCCTCTGGTGTCCTCCCCACTCACTCCTGGGGGCCCTGACCACCTGGCACAGAGCGAACTCCGCTGAGCTGGAACCCAAACCCGTCGCAGAGCACGCGGAGACTCTCAGAGCCCAGGAGTGACCTGAGGCCAGTGGGCGTTCACCGGTCTCAGCATTCGGGGAGACCGGCGCTGCCCTGCGCAACCAGCTGCTGCCCTGCACGTGGCTGCTGCTGAGGTGGACAAAAGGTCAGCTCGGTCAGCTTCAGTCACGCGCTTCGACGAGGCAGATGAAGACACATGTGAAGCCACGCTGGGAAGTGCATGAACCCGTGGGGACGCCCCGCCCAGAGCACAGACAGCCACCCCGGGGCCTCGGCCCTCCCCTCCAAGACCTCGTGTGGCAGCACCTGGGGGCGAACACGCTGCAACCCAGGCTGGGCCACCTCGGGGCGCCCAGCACGATGCAAGAGTGAGCGTCTCAGGGCAGATGCAATCGCTGGTGATGCTCAAGTCTCCACAGAGGAGGCCACAAGAGCCTTCGCTCAGAGCAGGGGCGGCACAAGCTGGGGCTCTCGGGGAACGGGCGCCTCCGGCGGCTCAGCACGAGGCACGTCCCTGGAAACCTGTGGCAGGGGCTGTGGCCAGGGCGTGAGCAACTCAGGTGTGCAGAGAAACCCGAAATGCATTCTCGCTGCTGCAGTGCAAGGAAACCCTCTGCCTCACAACTGGGAAAAGAAGGACTTCAAAAGACCCGGGCTCTTCGCAAAGCACCCGGCCACAGGGCGTGAAGTGGAGATGCACACTCACAGCAGAGCCCCGTCTCCCCTGCACCCCGGGACCCGCGGGAAACGGCCTGCACCCGTCACCTGTGTCCCTGGCCCTGCCTGGCTCTGGAGAACCCCGCTGGCTCCTCGGGGCCTCCCCCACCTTCCCATCACACAGTGGGCAGGAGGCCACCTGCAGGCCGGGCCAGCGGTCTGGGAGGCTGTGGAATGGGTAAGTGTGGACACGAGGGGGAAGCAGACATCACAGGAGACCTACAGCCTCACGCAGCCACTGCAACACAAACTAACTAAAACGAAATAAAACGTGACAGTCAGCTCCGGGGCGCAGGAGCCATGTTGCAAGCGCTCAGCCTCACGTGCAGCCAGAGGCCACCAGGGGGCGCTGGGCGGCGGCGGCAGCGGCGGCAGCAGCAGCAGCGGCAGCAGCAGCAGCAGCAGCACATCCTGGCACCGCCCCGGGGGAGGATGCGCACTAGGGGACCGGGACCGCCAATCAAACGTCAGTGGAGCTCGCAGACCAGGGCGCAGCGCCTGAGCACGCCTGCCGGGCAGTGGGTCTGTCTTAGCGGTGACGGTGACGGCGGTGACGGCCTTGGGAGCGCAGCCAGCCGTGCGCCAGTGCGGCCGGGCAGGGCCTCACCTGCTGGTCCTTCAGGTCGGCCAAGTCCATTTTGTTGAGCACAAGCAAGTGAGGCTTGATCCCCAGGGTTTCCTTAAACAGAGGGTTTCGGCCTGAAAGGGGGATGTGGCAACATTAAGGCAGAAATTCCTTCAGAGCGTGTGCCGGCCCATTGGTCGGTCCACCTGGTCCTCTGGCCCAGCTCGCTGCTCCCTCAGCGGGGAACCTTCAGAAGGAGCCCATGCCCAGTGTCAGGGCGGGCGAGCACGCAGCCTCAGCAGCCTCGCGTCCCTGAGCCGGGGCTCTGGCCCAGCGCTGCCCTCCTCAGGTGGCCACGGAGCCCCCGAGGCCGCCTCCTGTTGGCCAGAGGCCACCGGCAGGGCCGTGGCCCTGCACAGCTTCTCACACGGGAACAGCGGCAACAGAAACAGGAGACAGATCCGTGGAATGTTTTGCATGCAGACCACTGTTTGTCCTCAAAAGTTCAAAACGAATGGCCTGGTGACCCGAAAAAGTGCTGCCCAGACATCCTCACTGGTGCGCCTCTTCTCCCACCACCACTGCCACCCAGGAGACAGGCCCCCTCCCCGGAGGCCCCACTGAAGCTTCCACCTCTTCACTCCCATCGCTGGGCCGCTCGTCTTCTCGGCCAGGGACCCTGGGCTCACTGCAGGGTCCCCCTCGTGTGACACTGACGGGAGGCCTTGGCCTTCACCTCCTGAGCACTCAGTCCCCTCCTGGTGCCTCACCTCTGACGGAGTCTGGCAGGCCTGGGCTGCAGGCAGCAGGCACCTGCTGCGTCCTCACCCAACACACAACGTCCCACTCCCCTCCCTCCGAGGCTCAGCAACCCTGCACCCACTCGAAACACGAGAAGCCTCCAGGGCCGAGGAAGTCAGGCCTTCTTGCCACATCCTGGGTAAGAAAGGCAGGATGTCTAGAGACCAACGAAGATGACCTCCCACCAGAGTGCTGAACAATGACCACAGGTTTTGTTATAATCAGACGCACAGCTGCCAGTAAACACTTCTGACCGGCATGAAGCAGGACATGAATTGTTATGCTTGCCTACAACATGAAAATCAATACTTTATTACAGACTTTCGCACAAGCCTTTGAAATGCTGAAAACTGTCCCTCACCCTCCAGTCTAAAGCTGGTGTTCTAACAATGCTCAAACCAAAACCGTCATCACATAAAAAGAATCAAAATGTGGCTCAACAGAACAAAACCCAGGTCTGAAAAGTAAACTGCTGAAGGAACAAGAGCATCGCTCCTTGCTGATCTGTGCCTCGGGCGTAGTACGGGCTCCGCTTCCCACCTGGGGAACCCCCGGCTGGCGCCTGACAAGCAGAGGCCTGGGACACATGACGCCACTAACGTATTGACGGGGAACTGCCAAAAGCAAGGGCCTGACCCCACACCAGAGAATCCGATTAAGTGTTCTGGAAAGGGGCCCAGGCCGATCCTCTTAAAAAACCTCCTGGGGGAATTTCAACGTGTAAGGAGGGATGAGAACCACTGCTTAAGATGCCTGTAACCAGGGCAGGTGAGGCTGCTGGCTGCCGTGGTGGCTGAGGACCCGAGCAGGGACCAGGCCAGGGAGGCGGGCAGAAATAGAGCCAGGAATGAGCCTGCAGCCTCAAGCCCTGCCCGACTCAGGAGCAGGGCCTCCCCTGCACCACTACAGCTCTGCACCAACTCCAGCGGGGTCCCCCCGCCACAAGCCAGTCCCCAGCACCAGCTGCCTGTCCGACCGTCCAACTTGGCTCCCCCTGGATGCGGCGTCAGGCCCCACAGGGTCCAGGCTCAGACCCCCAAGGTGGCCCCCCTGCCCCACCTCAGACTCCAGTCACAAATCCAAGTTGTCACCCGGTCCCATGTCGCCCCCCTCGGGTTCAACCAAGAGCGGATCGCAGGACTCAGGGGGATGTTGGCCTCACCAGATCGCCGGGTCACCATAGCAGGGCACACAGGCAAACGGGCAGGCAAGAGGGTCTGGGGAAGGGGCGGAGCTTCCGCGTCATCTCAGAACTGCCACCCCCCAGGCCTCCATGTGCTCACCGGCTCTCCCAGCCCCAGCCCCAGCCCCAGCCCCTCGGGGTCTGTGGGGCTTTGTTCCACAGGTGAGAAGGGTGGACTCCTCAGCCGTGGTGACCGATTCAACCTCCAGCCCCTCCCTCCCCGGGGGCCTGGGGGTGGGGACTGCACCTTCCTCCAACCCCCATGTCAGGGGGGGTCCTGACACCAGCCCCCTCCCGAGGAGCTCTCCAAAGTCGCCTCATTAGCATAAAAGACACTCTTATCTCTCTCATCACTTTGGAAACTCCAAGGGTTTTAGGAGCTCTGGGCCAGGAGTGGGGACAGAGGCCAAAAATGTATTTCTTATTATGAGTCACAGCATCACAACCAGCAAAGGATATCCGGGCATCGTGGACCTCGATGATGCAGTCCACCAGCTTCAGGCTGCTCTGCATCTTCTTCAGCCCTGGAAAACAGAACACCTAAGCCAGGTGTCCATGGCTTTTTGAGAGCACTAGCACATTTCAGCTGATCTGTCAGGAATGACACACCACTACAAGCACCCTAAAAAAGAGTGCACCTTCAGCCTCTGGGCCTCTCCATCAGGTTCAATGTGAGCGCCCTGCCTGCAGGGCCGCCAAATCTGTCTCCACCACCTGAGGCTTTGGTGCCTCTGGGTGGGAGATTTAACCTCTGTGGGTCTTCATCTGGGCCTTAAACCGGTGATGCTGTGAGGACCTGAGCTGCAGCCGACTCACCCCTAACCAAGAACAACGCAGCCGGCAAAAGTAACAAAGCTCTTCCGCCCCCAGCCCCGCCCACCCCACCTTCGGCAGCCTTCTGCCCAGCGACAGCGACACTGCAGCTCGGCCTCCCCTCCACAGCAACACTGCCACTCACGCACACCCTCGAACGTCTCGCTCCTTCTTCCCACCCCACCTGTGCCACCCTCCCCCCACCCCGCCCCCGCGTGCATAACATTGAGCAGCAGCCTGGAGTGGTTCTGAGCGACCTCGGGGGCTGGGGCAGGACAGTGGCAACCACGACACGGAAAGGGCTGGTCCGGCCCTAGACGTGCTCTTAGGACCAGATTCTGATACTTAGAAGCTCCTAGACAGGTTCAGGCAGAAGATTAGAAGTGAGTCTACGTTTTAAGGTGCTGCAGGGATCATAACTGAATACAACTTGCGAAGTGCTTTCCTACCCAGAGTTCCTTTAGTCCTCACAATATTAAGCAGGAATATTACTTGTTCTTAAAACCCGACGTGGAAACAGGCTTCGGGGAATAAAGTGGCAGAAGGGTCTTGCTGGGGATCAGGGATTAGTTCATCCCGGGTCACCCTGGGTCACCCCGGCCGCCAAAGCCGCCGCCTCCCGACGCGCTCCAGGGCGACCAGAGAGGACCCGGGCGCCGGGAAGCTGCCACCTCCTGCCAGGACCTCACCCTTGGCCATGTGGCCCGGGAACCAGCGCGCCACATCGCGACCTCCCAAAGGGAAGCTCTCCCGCCAGGCGGCCCGCGCGGCGTTGCACAGCGCGCGCGGAGTCAGCCTCATGGCTCCGGGGCCCCGAGCGCTGCGCCGTGCAGCGCAGGGAGTCGCTCCCTCCACGGACCTCTCCGCCCAGCCCGCGACCCCGCCCGAAGGTTCCGGCACTCCAAGGTTCCGCGCACGGGCGGGGCGGGGCGGGGGGGGGGGGGCGCGTGCGCACAACGCTGCCTTGGGCTTCAGACGGCGCTCAAGTGGGTAGGGCCCGGGGCTGGGGCGGGGCTCCGGGACTGCCGCAATCTGGTCCCTTTTTACCAACTTGGTTAAATTTTTCAAATATTTTAACTTTACCGTATAAATGTATTATCCTGCTTTTCAAGTACTACAGGTTTTAGTGTAACAGACATGCCCTCTGCAAGTGCGGGCTGCTGTTACTACACAGAGAGCTCGAGGCCGACACCGTGGAACCTAGTCCGGGCGCGCATCGCTACTCAACCGCACACGGGGTTACGAGACTGTTACTCTAACGGAACTGTTGAAGCGAGCTCTTCAAGACCCAACACGCTCAGGTTCTCAGCGCGAAGACATCATTACTGCGGTCTGGACGGCCTTAAACCTCCTGACACTCAGCGCTAAGTGTCCTTGGAGTTGAGACAAGCGCGCCCACCACCTGCGACAAGCCCTGTCCCGTGGCTTCTGGGCTCCTGATGAGTCAGACATCGCGGAGGGCTCAGCCCCAGCCCTCAGCCCCCAACCCCTGGGTCCTGCCTTTGCCTCCTGGGATACAGAAATGTCTCCCCGAGGCTCGTGGCTTGATGAAACTGTGGGTGTCCACAGTACAGATCAGTGCACCTGAGGGGAGCAGCCTTGGTTCACAGCCCTCAGACAGTAAGATTAATTCTGGGTTCCGCTCACAGCGCTCTGACTGGCAGCTGTCCAACAGAGCTATTCCAGTGACACACAGCAGTGGACACACAACTCCGGGGCAGGGAAGACCCCTTTCTTGGAGGGGCCACTTGACCGAAGACAGGAAAGACAAGGCTCTGTGCCAACACTCACCCCGACACTGCCCAGTGAATCCCCAACATGCTCCCCACACTCACCCTGAAACACACAGCTAGCTACCCTGTCCCTCTGCACTCGAGGTCTCACTGTTTGTTCTCTTCTTTCAGAGATCCTCAAGACACAGCATCTCCTGGGACCTCCCATCTTCTCACCCACTAGCCCTCTGAGCAGCTGCAGGTGAACAACGGGAGGTCTGTTGGCTATGCTGCGGTTCCAGCCACTAGTGAGAACTTGGGAGCACCCGGACAAGGGGCAACCACAGCACCCAGAGTCCAGGGAACACAGGGGCGGGCAGGCCGTGTACCAGGGGCACAGAACCCTGCAATGACCTGAGCCTGGGGCAAGGCAAAGACAGAAGCCACGGAAGCTGCAGCCCTGGGTGTAAGGACGACTCTGGACACAGAGGCTTTAACATGCTTTATGTGCAGCCAGCAGCATCCATGGCCAGCACACCTGTGTCTCACTTCTCCAGGAAGACCTCCCAACTCGGCTGCAGTCCAGCCCTGGCCAGACCCAGCAACAGCTGTGGAAATGACAGCACTGACCATGGCTACAACACATTCCAGTGTCCAGCCAGGCTGAGCAAAGGGAAGGATGGTGAGAGCCTCCCCCAGCACAGAACCAGCGGGCAGGCTCAGGGCCTGGGCAGCTGCACCTGGGGGTCCCGCAGAGCGATGAGCCGGTCGGCCTCCCTCCAGCCAGAAAGCAGAGCCCCGTGTGTGGTGGAGTAAAAGGTTCGGTGTGTGGCTTCTCCTGCGAACAGGACCTGGAGCTGCAGAGAAGGGGGGTTAGAACAGGGTGCCTGGGTCAGTGGAGCTGTTGCATTTGCGGCCAGGTGTGACTTGGTTTTTCACCGAATCCCACACCCTGATGCAGCCACAAAACAACAGCAGGTGCTGCTCGTGGGAAGTGGCCTCAGACGGCAAGCACTCAGGATTAAACGAGACCGAAAAGCAGAAGACACAGCAGAGGGCCTGGGAGAAAACGTTGAGAACATCCCCCGACACTCAGACACACACACACACACACACACACACACACACACACAAAACACAGAGATGGAAATCAGGAGAGAAAAAGATAAGAACACTTGAGGACCAGTCCGAAGTCCACCACCCAAACAGCAGACATCTCAGAAAAAGATAAAAGAGAAAAGCAGAGAGAAGATGACATAATTCACAAGAACTTCCCAGCTGACTGGGGGGATCAAGGTGAGCCGTGTGAGAGGAGAAACACCTGCCGAGGGTGGCAAGCCCCCAGACTCAGTGGGAGTGGGAGCCTTGCGCTCTTCCGAGCTTCCTAAGGGTTGGCACATGGGACACAAGGAAGAAGGAACTCCAGGTGGCTCTGGACTCCCCTCAGAAACGCTGGAAAAGGTTCCAACCCCGAGGGGCGTGACGCTCACGCTAGGATTTTATGTGCAAAGTGGGCTTTTGCAAGGCTGCAAGTTCTTGGAGACTCCTCCCACAGAAAAGGGGGTCTGTGTCCTGCCCCTGGAATCTGGATAGATTGGTGCCTTCTGACCCCCACACTTGGTCACAGGAGGCCGTGCAAATGTCCTGGGGCTGGCCAGCTGCAAGGAGCCCAAGCCACACAGAGCGGCCACAGCAAGGAGCTGCTCCAGGCAGTGTCCCAGGCAAGCTCTGACCTTACGCTATCCTAGCCTGCAGCAGCATGTGAGAGGAGACTCGGGTGACCCCAGGCAGGGCCCTGAGTCACCCACTGTGGTCAAGTCTTCCCACTGAGACCTGAGACACCGTGGGGCAGAATGAAACCACCCCACCGTGCCCGCCGATGGGATCGTTGTTCCTACCACTGGGTTCCGGGTTTGTTGCCTAGTGACCAGGACTGGACACCTGAACTGTAAGGGTAGAAAAAAGGCACTTTCACACAGGCAAACTTTCTCTAAAAATTCACCTTCCATACACCCCCTTCTCAGGAAGCTACTGGAATTAACAGCCCAACAAAGTGAAGGAGCAAACCCAGAGAGGACAGAGAGGGGACAGGGTCCGGGACAGGAGGAGGCACAGGGAGCACCAGGTGACAGTGGTGAGGGACAGAGCTGCGGCGGGGACAGAGGGTGTGGGCTAGACAGAGCACGGGCTAGGCGGGGTTTGGGGCAGGGGCAGGTGGGACAGAGCAGGAGGGCTGCAGGGCTGGAAGGGCCAGGCTCCGGCTCTGCCTCGGGAGCCGAAGCTGACAGTCACCAGCGCCCACGGTGACGCGAACAGCTAGCAGAGCCCAGGCCAGCTAGCAGAGGGCCCAGAAAACAGCCCTGCACACGCTCACTCACACACGTGCCTATACACACTCACCGGTACACACGTGCTCACTCATGTAAACATGCATGTGCATCCACACTCACGTGCCTCACTTGTACACATACATCCGCACACTTGCTCACAGGCGCATGCACACACACCCACACACTGACACCTACAAATGAGCAGGGAGAGACACCATGCAGTGCAGCGCGGGTGTCGGCGGTGCCCAGAGCCAGCCCGGTAACACGAACACCAGCGGTCTCACCAGAAGCCGCCGGCAGAGCGCTGGGCGGCAGAGGGTGGAAGAAACCTAAGCCCTTGCGTGCCAGTGGGAGCGGGCAGTCGGCAACGCCGGGCCCGGAGGTTCCAGAGGTGGCACCATCGGTCACACAGACTGAAAAGTGGTGACACGGCTCTCGGAGGACAACGCTGAGTGTCGGGTGACGTGTTCATTTTCATGACTAAATTGTTCATTCTAAACGTGATAACAGTGCTTTTGTTACATGTTTTAAGAGGTTGTCCTCTGCCTTTTAGAGATGAAATATGTGCAAACAAAACGTCGCCAGGGGCAGGCTGAACAGCAGCAGCGCGGGCACAGAGGGGCCCACACCCCTGGAGCCCAAAGGTTCTGCCCGCTTCTGTGCACTGCTGACGCCTCCCACAACCAGATGTTCTACGGAAAGTGGTGGGAGAGCCTTGTCTGGGTGTCAGGCCTTTGCAGTGCGTCTGTCCCCAACACCACAAGGTTACAGGTTCGACCTCCGGTCAGGGCGAGTGCAAGAGGCAACCAATTGATGTCTCTCCCTCTACCCCTCCCCCCGGCCCCTTCCTCTCCCTGTAAAGTCAATAAAAATATCCTCGGTGAGGATTAAAACCAAGCTGGTCACAGAAACCTGTTCTTCATAAGTTTAGAGACCAGAGTCAGCCAGAACAGCCTGGAGCACCCTCCACCGGCCTCCTAAATCGTGAGGCCGTGTTAGACGGATGGCTCTAGAAGTCTCGGAGGCCTTCAGCTATGTGCATGGATGATTCTGGTGAAAGTGATGCATTTAAAAATTATTCTTAATTTCAAAAAGGGGTTCTGAGTCTCAGGGTCCCAGCCCCACCCACACTCCCTTGGGTTCCAGAGGCTCCCGGGGACACGGACCGCCCAGGGCTCACATCGTACCTGGGCCTTCTCTGTGTCCGCAGGGAGGGGCTCAGCCAGCAGGTCAATGTCATCCCCGGTGGTGCCCACGGCCACGTAGCTATAGGAGCCCCTGGTGTACGGGGCGCTGTGCCAGCGAGTCCTCAGCACGCTCTTGGGGGCGGGAAGCTGCGGATCCCCTGAACCACAGAGACGCCAGGTGTGAGCCCGGGACTCCCGCCCGCTCGGCTGCGCTGGGGCCTGTATTTTCGAGGCTGGCCAGTGTAAAGTGAAAGAACCTACCCGGGAAGGAAGCCTCGGAAGGTAGGAATGACAGGCTCTCCCTATCTTCTCCGCCCTGCCCCCCTCAGGACGCCACCAAGGGGGCAGCTGCGTTCCCCCCCTGCGTGACCGCGGAGGTCACTGTGCTCTGTCCAGCCTCTGGGGCCTCGTCTGCACGGCCCTGATCAGGGACAGCTGCACTTGCTTTGGTGGCATATTTTAGAAGAAGGAAGCGGAAAGTGTTTGCAAAGCGACTTCAGTTCCTCAGAAACGAGAACCCCGGTGAGTGGCCCCACCGACAAGAGGAAGGGTTGCCCCTGGAAGTTCGTGGAGGCAAACCCGGCTCTTCCCTGCTGGGAAGCTCAGCTCCCGCTGGGAGATCAGCCCACGCGGAGCGCTGGCAGAGAGCGCCGTGGCTGTGCTGGTGAGTACCTGTCACCCTGCGAAGCAGGCGGGTCAGAGACAGAAGCACCTCCTCATCCGACAGCGTCTCCATGAACTCAGACTCCAGCCCGGCAATGAACCCGCAGAGCACGTGGGCAGACCTGCGCGGAGAACACCCACTGAGACCACCCACGTGGGGCCCAGCCCTCCGCAGTCCGGGGTCTCTCAGCCAGGACCCAGCCGCCATGCAGGCAGCCTGCAGCACCCACACACAGCGTGCCCCGGGGGCTTTCCCCGAGCCAGGGCGCTGCAGGTGTGGGCCGAACTCCTGGGCGTCCTTTCGTCACACTGGGCGGCTGCAGCGTACGTGTAAGAGCCGCGGTGGGGACAGTGCTGTCCCAGAGCTGCACCGAGGCCGCGGCAGCCTGCACGGGCAGCAACCGCCACTGCGCACGCGCAGTAAAAGAAAGCCGCCGTAGCAGAGAGCGTCCTGCAGGAGGCAGCAACAGTCACTCGTTGTGTTAAGTCTGGACTCCGTGGCACTTGTCTTTCTAAGGTTCCACGTGACGAAAGGGGAAGAGGCAGGAAGCATTTCTACTGCGCGGGGACCTGCCGCCGGCCGTGGGCTCAACCAGCCGCGTCCTTCACGGAGGCCGTTTTAAAACTGCTCACTACCCTGGTTGGCGTAGCTCAGTGGATGGAGCGCAGGCTGCAAACCAAAGCATCGCAGGTTCGATTCCCAGTCAGGCCACATGCCTGGGTTGCAGGCCCTGGCCCCCAGCAACGGCACATGGATGTTTCTCTCTCTCTCTCTTTCTCCCTCCCTTCCCTCTCTAAAAATAAGTAAATATTAAAAAAAAATAAAACCACCCACCGACAAGCCGGGCTCGGGCTTAGGTGTGAGGCAGGCGCTCTCTGGACGCCCAGCAGAGTGTTGGTCACCAGAACAACCGCAGGTGTTTTCTGCGGATGATAAAATCTAAGCCTTCGAGCAAAAGTCAGAGTTTTAGAAGACCCACGCCTGCCACCAGCAGCTGACTCGGGCCTCAGTACAGACTCTTCCGAGATCAGCGACGACACTAAGTCAGTTCCTGACGCCGCACCGCGGAGCGCACCGACATGCGGATGACCTCACGGCCGTCATTCCAGAACGGCCCCCTGAGAGCGCGGGCCGGCGAGAGATCCACGGGCGTGAGAGACCTCGGCCGGACTTCAGCGGAACAGAGTGGACCTCTCAGACCCCACACGGCAGCCAGCCTTCGGGGGACAACTGCTGGGTTTTGGTGCCTCGTCCCAGAAGACCCACAGTTATCAAGGCATTTGGACAGCACCCTCCCCCACCGGCCCGCAGGGGGCCCAGACCTCCTCCAACTCCGCCCAGAGGGGACTGCGCCAGAGACACAACGCCATCCACGGGCAGAGCCGAGGGCCTCTTCTCACTGCTCCACGTCAGAAATAGTTACTTTTCATGAAACATATTAGTTATGCTAATATGAAATAGGTGTGCTCTCTCTGTAAAAAGGAAGCATTTTGAAATTTCTCAACTTTAAGCTCCAACGTGGTGCATGGGTAGATACAACTCACAGGCACAAATGCTCTTTGGGATCCTTGACAATGTTTAAGAGTGTAAAAGGGGGTCCCGAGGCCACAAAGTGTGAGAGCCACTGTCCTGGGCCACGGCATGTCCCACGAACACCCCCAGGGTCACCAGGACTATCAGCCCCACGAGGTCCTGACCACAGAGCACAGCTGTGGGGCCTGAAGCCGGTGGCCGTGCACACCAGTGACCAAGCCACTGCTCACCCACAGCCCTGGACACAGGCCCAACCCCGGGTGTCAGCTTGATCTTCAGCGCAAAGGGGGCACGCAGGTCCCCTCACAGGATGGAGCATCGCCGTACTCTCACGGCTGCTGGGGACGAGCCTGCACTGCCCTTCCTAGCCTGAGTCCCCAGGCGGGGCTCCCCAGGCCTCCCCCCACATCTCTGCAGGGAAGCCTGGGACCACATCTACCGACTGACCACACGGGCTACCTGAGCCTTTTAATCTTGCCAGAAAAATCAGTCCCTCCCCCCACCCCCCAACGATTCGCATTCTCCTCCCTGGGTGGGCACCGAGCCCATCGACGCGGCTTTGCTGGCGCTGCGTGTCTGGGCTGCACGACTCGGCCCGAGATTCGCGAGGACCGTTTGTTCAGTTTCTGCGTCGGCTTTCAGAGCTGCCTCCCGGTCACAGTCACATCCAGGTCTCAGACTCCTGTGATGACAGCCCCAGCTCCCGAGCGCCTCAGCTACCACTTCCTCACCCATGGAGCATCCTCCGTCCATCCACCACACACTCTGGGCCCCAGCGTTGCTGACCAGCTGCACACGGCGGGGGTCCTTCTGTCCAACCAGCCCGGGGTGCCTGTCTACCATCGGCGCTTTGGGGCGCCCTTGGGATCCCCACCATTAAATCCCCAGGCCCCTCCCGGTGAATCGACACACTGCTGGATCCTCAACGAAACTGTGGCTGACGAGCCAGCCCCTCCCAGCACACGCTCACGCCTGAGGCTGCCTCGGAGAAAGGGGGAGTGCACGTACCCGAAGGCAGGCAGGACCCAGAAGCCAACCAGCTTCTTGACCCACGTGTCCTGTGGCGCGGGGGCAACGTCCTCCAGGGGCGACGTGTCCTCCCACACCAGCTGGATGTGCTGGCAGCCGGGCTCCCAGAAAGGCTCCTCAAACTCCAGGTAGATCTTGTTGTTGGTGCCAAAGCCCATTTTCCTGACGACCTCCGCCTTCTCCAGGGGCAGAGGTGGCTCGAAGAAGGTGTCCAGACGTTCTTTAAGGAAACCTGGAATTCACAATTGGACTCAACTCACAGCACATCACTCTCCTAAACTGGGGTAGACAACCCCAGGAGCCCCCCCCCGCCGAAGCCGCCCAAGGCCTCAGAGGCCTCCCAGCACACGCTGCCTGCTCGGGACCGGGAGAGGCCTGCCACCGGGGCTCACGACCCCGGGGGGCAGGCCTGCAGTGCCCGGGCATGAAAGGCCTGGCGGCCACCTGGACAGGCCCCACCCCAAATGCCCTGCAGGGACGGAGTCTCGCGTCCATTCCTTCTGCCTCTGAAGCCCTGCAAAGCACATGTGGCTCAGGATCTGTGGGGAGAAGCCATGAGAGGCACAAGCCTCAGAAGGCTACATAAAAACTATTCTGCCTGGAGAAAAAAATTAATTTAGCCCTAAGTCAAACAAAAACAGGATGAAACATTCACAGCAGAAGCCACTCTCTTCAGACGCACACGACCTGCAAGTCAATGCGACGAGGTGGCCAGCCCAGAGGAAGCAAGGCGGGCAGCGGAGAGGACCGGAAGGGCTGCCACATCGGCCGCAGCCACACCCCACCCCCGTCCAGACCCTCAGCGCAGGCCCTGCTCCTGGATTCACCCCACAGGTACGTCCGCACGAGCGTTCTTACACACACGTGGAAAACGTCGTGTGAAACAGAAAGAGGAAACACGACCTGCAATCCACCCACGTTAAGCAATGAGACCCACATACAAGGGCATTCAGTGTGGCTGTGAGGAGCAAGTGTGACATGACATGACAGTCATAACGACACACCTGCTGATCACCGCAGGGGCTCAGGAAGCACCCGCAAATCTGAAGGAGCAGAGCCGTTGGGGGCGGGCTCTGCGGTGGACCTGTGTGTGCTGCTGTGGGAACAATGGCAAAGAGACTAAGCCAGCCCTGGCCAGTGGGGCTCAGCAGCCTGGGCATTGCCTGCAAAGCGAAAAGTCGCCTGGACAGATTCCCGTCCAGGACACAGGCCTGGGTGTGGGCCAGGTCCCCTGCCTGGGGCACATGCAAGAGGCAACTGATTGATGTTTTTCCCTCACATTCATGTTTCTCTCCCTCTTTGTCCTTCCCTTCCCCTCTCTCTAAAAATAAGTAAGTAAAATCTTTTTTAAAAGATTAAGAAAAGAAAGAGAGAGAGAGAGAGAGAGAGAGACAGTGAGAGGGAGGGAGGAAGAGAGAAAAGGCCACCAGAAGGGCAGAACAACATGTTGATGTGTCTGGATGACCCCGCTGGTGGGACGTCCGGGAGACTCTTCATCTTGCCTCAGCTCTAGCACCTGCTAGCCTTGTGAACTCGGGCAATTAGGTGACTTATCTCGGTTGACTTTGGCCCAATACTGTGGGGCCTGGTAAGTCCTCAGGATGGCAAACCTGGATTTCAACGTCTCCACCTTGCACCAAATTCTCAACTCCTACTCAAAGCCTCTGTCGAAGGCGTCAGCTCTAGACGCCCACAGATCACATACTTGACCCCTTCTTTGGCGACTGCCTGGAGCTAGTCCTGAGGTGTGGCTTTCACCCCGTCTCTCAGGCAGACCTCCGTCCTTCCCCTCTGCGGGCGGGCGGGTTCCCAAACTTTCAATAAATCACCCCCAAAGGAGAGAACAGCTGACTTGCCCTTTCTCAGTGAAACTCCTGTTTGCAAAGCATGCAGACTGCTCCAAAGCACAATAGAGTAATTCTCTCCAAAACTCAGAATGAAAAATGGGAGCTTAGTAGCCAAGGAAGCCCCAGAGCCAGCTGGCGAGAGGGGGCGGGGGGCGGGGGAGGAGGGAGAAAGCCAGAGGCAAGGTGGGGGAGGGGGAGGGGGAAGACCTGGCTCAGAAAGTGGCCTTACCCAGGGGCACGGTGACGACCACGTGGTGTGCTGGGAAGCAGCCCCCGTCCTCACACTCCACCAGCACTGGGAACGTCTCCCCGGCTTCCGGGAAGGACCCATTCCAGTGGATCGTCTTCACAGGCTTGTTAAAAACCATCACGTCCTGGGGCAAAGAGGCCACCAAGCAGTTTGTGACTCCTTGGTAGCCCCTGGGGGAGACAGAGTGTCATTGATTAGAAGACCTGCCTGGAGGCAGGACCTGCTGCAGGCGACCTGGTGCCCACTTGGGGCACCGGACAGCAGAGGCGGCTGGGCAGGGGGCAGGGAGGGCCTGGGGCGGGGCTCGTGCCAGGCTCCACCCTGTGGCTTCTGAGTCACCCCGGGGGTATCAATAACAGCCTCCTGGCTAAGGGGAGGGTTCGACGGGCAACGCAGGCAGAGAACAAGCGCCCCTCCGGTCTGCCCAGCGCCCCTCGCGGCACCCCGGTTCTGAGCATGCAGACGCACAGCGGCCCTCCCCTGTGCGGGAACGTGGGCGACACCAGGGAGAGTCCAGCCGGACAGTCCTGGGAGCGTCTTCCAAGGGCCCAGGATGGGGACCGCCACCCTAATGCAGCGAAGGGCCCCTCACACTGTGCTGAGCACCTAAGGGGCCTTGTGAACACGGGGTGGGAGTTGGGGGGAGGGTTACAAGATGAATTTTTTTCATCGCTTTTTCTTGGAAATGTTTCCTCTTTCTTAAATGAGCAAAACCAGGGAAACAAATGACCGGCTCTCTGAAAAGGGGAGACAAAATGTCCCCTTGTCACTCCCACGGCTCCCCTGCCTCCCAGAACTCCACCTGAGGTAGATAAAGGGGGCCTGGGGGACGGGGAGGGGGCAGCATACCCGGGAACGGTGCAGTCCAGCCCTGGCAGCACGGTGTACTCCCCAAAGGGCCCGAGGGCCACCAGGTCCATGCTGTGGGTGCCGCTCACACAGCACTCCACGTTGAAGAAGTTGTTCAGAATGGCCAGCTTGAGCTTTTTGGCCTCCTCCGCCTCTGGCCAGCCGGCCACACGCTGATGGATCTCATTCTTAAGGTACTCCCCGACGCTGGGCACAGGGGCCTCGGCCACGTGCAGGAACTCCCGGGACTGGTCCAGGAGGCTGTAGAACAGACTGCCCATCTCCGCCACCAGCTCGAGGCTCACCCTTCCCCCCGAGCTGGCATAAGACTCAGAGGGCAGGCCCACGTGACCTCCAGTCTCTATCTGCTGGTTCTCCTCTGACAGCTCCTGGTGCCCCAGAAGCCCGTGCTTGGCGGCCAGCTGGAAGACAGGGTTGCCCTGGGAGGGCCCGTGGATCCAGTGAGCACCTATCTCCACCACACCACCTGGGAGAGGGCAGAGATGCCGCCTTAGGGTTCTGTCCCCACGAAGGAGACCCCTGCACCCTTCTCCTGGACCACAGCCAGCCCTGCCTTTCCCAAACATGCTCTGAAAACCAGCCCAAGGGCCACAGGTCCCTGAGGACCACAGTCCCTCACCGAAGGGCCCAGTTTAAGGAGAGCACCTGAGCGAGGGGGGCGGCAGGGGGCGGGGCTGGCCTGCACCTACCTGAGGACGACTCTGGAGGGGTGCCCGGGTGCGGAAGCCCGGCCTGGGAGCTCGTGCAGGCTGCAGTGGGTAAAAGCCTAGGCTACCTTCCCGCAGGGCCGGCCCTGCTAGCTACGGACAGCTGAGTCTGGGGGAACCAGTGAACTTTGGGGGATTAACTGGGGGGCGGCGGGGATTCACTCGGGCAGGTAAGGCTTCCGGGTTGGTTAACCCCGGGCGCAGGCGGGGCCAGGAGGCGGCAGAGGTCGGGCGGCACAGGCAGGGATGCGGTTGGGAGTTCAGGAGAGGCCGTTACCAAAGCTGCGCTCCGAGCGGATGCGGCCTCCGGCGCGGGCCGTGGCCTCCAGGACCCGCACGTGCGGGAAGGCAGGGTGACCGCAGAGCCTCTGAGCAGCGCCCAGCCCGGCGATGCCGCCGCCCACCACCAGCACCCGTGGGCCGCGACCCGGGGCTTCCGTGTTGCTGCCGCTCGACTTCATCGCGCCGTGCCAGGCAGTCCCCGCGGGTCCCCGCAGCTACGAGGTGCAGATCGCGCGAAGAGAAGACTCGAGGTAGGCTGAGAAGGGAGGGGATGGGATGGGGGCGGGGCGGGCGGGGCGGGGCGTAGAGGAGAAGGGGCGGGGCGGGGCTGGCGGGGGAGGGGCGGGGCCGTGCGGGAGCCTGGAAGCGGATGTAGCCATGTGATTTAAGGTACCTATTTAGCTAATTCACGGGGCTTCGGACTCGGCGGCCAGTGCTGGACGAAACCCCAGGCTTCATGGAGGTCAGTGGGAGGAGGCAAAAAACAGACATATAAACATATGACAGTTTTCTCCAGCGAAACGTGCGTGCAAGGGGTGTGTGCACTTCCAGAGAAGGATGTGGGGAGACGTGCTGCCGTCTCCCGAAGCTGTCTGAAAATTCCTGCGGAATGCCCAGCCTCAGGCTGACGGCGCTCCTGACACCGAGCAGTTTCTGTAGCTGGTCCTATAGGCCACCAAACCGGTCGAGGTGCCCCGGCAGCGGGGCACGGTGGCGTGCACGCTGCTCGCTGGGCCGGAGGCCCTGCGCGCCTCACTCCCCACCCCCCACTCCGCCGCCTCTGCGGGAGCTCGCTGGCCAATCGGAGCTCGCGGTGCTCGCGCTCCATGCGGTCAGGGCTTCCATGGCGGAACGTGCGGGTCCCGCGAGGCTCACCGCGGGTCCGGAGGCGCCCACCGGGCCACTGCACGTCACCAGGCACAGGCAAAAGTAGCACAAAGTCCCGGGAGGAGCCCCGGTGGCTGCGGGGACCCTGAGGTGGGTCCCGGGTGAGCAGCACCACCTCCCAGCGAAAGCTCTGGGCCTAGGGCCAGCTCCCCAAAAAGCTGACCGCCTGACCCCTGGCTTTCCCACTCAGCCTGACATCCCACAGCGAGGAAGGGCCCGCCGGGCAGCCGGTGAAATAGCGAGTCTGGACTGCGGCTACCCTGGCCGGGCTTGGCAAGGGGGGCAGTCCTCCGTTCGCGAGGAACTTCATCCCTCATTGTCTGAAGCAGTCTCTGGTTGGGAAGGTGTCCTTCCTCAGAGGTTCCCTATAAGCCTGGGCCATGTCCCCCCAAGGTTTAGCTGAGCCCAGGGGGGCACCGGGCTGCTGCCAATGTCCCAGGTGTCTGGCCTACCACTGGGGACACTTTCCTGAGCTGAGCACACTGACCGCTGGTCTCTGGGTCTCTCCCAGGTACTCCCAGGGTAAGTGTCCCTGGAAATCAGCACACCCCGCTGCACGGTTGGTTTCCTGCGGGGAAGGGGGCCTCCTTGCATGGGCCTTGGCTGCTCCAAGTAGACCTATGCCCTCCCTCCATGTGGCTGGTGGCTGCCACCACTCCTTTCGAGGGCGGCATTGCTGTCCTTGGGCAGGCTCTGTTGCCTGTGAAACTCTCCCGTGTCATTGTTTAGGGTCTTCTGTCCTTTACAGCCAGTGCCCACCCTGCAATGAGCCCTAGACAAGGTATCGGTTGACACTCCACCCCAGGCATGTGGCATCACTGTGAGTTGGCAACCCAGGCACATGCCCAAACTTTCGACTCAACCCACTGAGCTACGCTAGCTGGGCTCTTCCTGTTGACTGACACCCTCCTGCTCTAGGAAGGCAGGGACCACTTGGCTGAGTGCCTGCTCCACAGTCTCCCCATGGTGGCCCACAGGGTAAAAATGCCCCGTCCCACTCACACCTGACCACACCTGGGTTGGAGGCTTGAGTGCGGGTAGGGGGTGACTGGAGAAAACAGTTACACAACGAAGTTGACGTGCTAAGTTTGTGGCCGGAGAGAGGGCAGCAGCTCAGACACCTGTGGAGGAAGCGCCTGAGGCCCCAGGAGGTGCGAGGGGTCATCAGGCTGCGCCGTCCACCGGGTGCTACACCACTGCCTGGACCGAACAGAGCTGCGACCGGCACTCCGACCAGCAACGGGGTCTGTTATCCTCAGCCACGTGCTCTGAAACAGGAGACTCACGTGGCCATCCGTGGTCAGTGCGGGATCATTTTTCCGCATCTGAGGCCTCCAGCAGCAGCTTCAACACACCGAGGACTCACCTCGTTTCGATCTGACTGGCACAGAGTCACGGCTCTTCCTGATGCTGGGGGCCACCTGTGGTGATGAGGCTGCAGCTACCTGTGACACTGCCCCGGTGGCTGAACCAAATCAGGCTGTTCATTGTTTGCAAACAGCTTTAGGGATTAGAATTCTCATACCACACACTGCACCCACTTAAAGTAGACAATTCGCCATTTTATAGTGTATGTACCACAACCAAGCTCAGAACATTTCCATCCTCCAGAAGAAGCCGCCTACCCTTTAACAGTGCTCCACAACCCGTCTGCAGCCCCCGGTGACCACTACCCCCTTTCTCCCTATGGAGCTGTCTGTCCTGGACATTTCATACACACGGCATCATGCTCTCAGTGGCTTCCATCACTCGGCATGTTTTCAAGTTACATCCACAAAGTAGCGTGTAGTATGCATGTATCAGTACGCTTAATTTCTCTCCACTACCAAACAATATTCCACTGTAAATTCTCATGTACCCATTATATGGATATCTCATGTTCTGTTCATCCATTCATGAGGGATGGACAATTTTTCCCCACTTTGGCTATCATGAATGGTGCTGCTATGAACATTCATGAAAAACTTTAGTGTAGACACAAGTTTTCAAAGCGCCTGCTTCCTTTGACGTCCCCACTGGTGGCGTATGGGGCTCCAGTTTCTCCACACCCACACCAATCCTTAGTTAGCATTGTCTCTATTTCCGATTGCAGCCTTCCTGGTAGCTATGAAGTGGTATCTCCCTGTGGTCCTGATTTTCGCTTGCCTGATGACGAAGGATGTTGAGCACCTTTTCCTGTGCTTATTAGCCACTTGTATGTCTTTACTAGGGAAACGTTTGTTCAATCCTTTGCCCATTTTTAATTGGTTTGTTCTTTATCGTGGAGTTCAAAGTGTAATTTATATATTCCAGGCACAAGAGCCTTATCAGATATATGATTTGCAGAAATTTTCTCTCATTGTGTAGGTTGTCTTCACTTTCTTTTCTTTAAGTCTTGTTGTATTTTCGTCCATTACCACTTATCACCCTTAGAGCCTCTCTCCGCCACGCACTGGCCTTCTCCCCACACTCACGCTTCACTCTCCTCATTTTGTCCTTTGAAACACAGAAGTTTTTAACTTTGGTGAAGTCCAATTTATACATTTTTGCTTTGTCACATGTGTTTGTCCCTACGTTACTTCAGAGAGGACAGCAGCCATCCGACCTCAACACCAGCCCTGGGGTGCTGGAAAAAAACTTCCTTTACATCGGGGCCGCCTCCCTTTGGCTGCCTGTCCCACTAACACAGAGGCCCCTTTAGTAAGGGTTGTTGGTAACGGCTCTTTCTGCATGAAAATGTCTTTAGTCTATCCTCAGCTTCATCATGAGTTTTGCTGAACATTAAATTCTGGTTTGAACTTCATTATTGCTTACTTAAGAATTTATCAGTTTTGCTTCCCGTCTGCAGGGAACATCTCTCATCTCCAGCCCCGCATTTGCAAAGCCTGGGCAAGAACACAAATGGGGGGCGGGGGGAGCTGATACTACACGTCCAAACACTTTAAAGTTACAAATGACAATCATTTACATAAATAAAATTTTTCATCGTTAAAATTTAATAAAATCTTGTTTTCGTAAAAAATGAAACTATTCACAACCTAGTACTAATAGCTACCTAGTTGCCAATGTAAAGATTCAGTATTGTGCTTCATGCCTGTTCCACTTAGACCGATACACACATTTCGGAGTGATATGATTGTTTACTGTTCCTCAGTCCCCTTGTGCCTCTGGGCCACGAGACACAAATGCAGAGGAGAGAAGGAGGGGGAGGGGGAGGGGAGGGAGAGGGGTATTTCCCTTTTCCTTGTCGAAGCACTCAATTCTCCGCGCCGCACATTTACGGGGTTTCTACCGGCAGGGGAAGGGAAGAGAAGGGAAATGCTGGGGCTGAGCTTTGGATCCTGAGCGCGGATCCCAGGGTCACAAGCTGTGTTCCGCCCGCATGGAGCGCTGCTTGCATTTGTGGGCCCGACGGCCCGAGTGAGCTCCGAGTCTGCGCCTCCGGGAAACCGAGGTGCGGCCGGAGGTCGACACCTGGGAAGTGGGGGCCACGCGCCTGTCCCGCGGACACCCGGAAAAAAGATGGGGCCAGGGCCGAAGGCCGGGCGAGCGCCCACCACTGGTGAGGAGAGGAAAGGGGGCGACGCTGCGGGGCCGGGGGCGCGAAGCTGCGGGCCCGCGCGCGCGGGTTGCGCTCTCCTGGGGGCCCCGCCGGCCACGCCGGAGTCCCGGACCCGGGCCCGCCCAAGTTGCCGAGGATCGCCCGTGGGCGCTGAGGCCCAGGCGCGGGCGGACGGGCGGGCGTTCTCAGGTGGAAGCAGCGCGGTCCTAGGAAGGTGGCTCTGAGTCCACGCGCGGACCGACCCCTACGGTGTGTCGGGGCTCGCTGGCTCAGAAGCCTCAGGACTACTTCCCAGCTCTGGAGTTCACCCGGCAGCCGGCCCAGTGGGGGTCCGACGTCACAGATGTCGCCTTCGGCCCCTTTAACCTTAACCCAAAGCGCAGCCCCTTCCTCTGCGCTCTCCCTCCGGCTCGGGGACCCGCCCAGTCTCGCCACGTCCCTTCCGCTTCCCGGGCGCGATCTCGCGAGGCCTGCCTGCGAGGGGGGCGGGCCGTGCCCGACGCGGCGGGGTGGCTCCGCGGGCCGCGGGCGGGGCCAGTTGTCCCTGAGCGCCATGGCCGCCCTGCGCGTCCTGCTGTCCCGGGCCTGCGGCCCGCTGCTCCCCACGCTCAGTTGCGCGGCGCGGCGCCCCTTCGCCTCGGGTGAGTGCGGGTGGGGCCGCCGCAGCACCGCGCTCGCCGAGCCCTGGGGACTCGGTCCGGGCCGCGCGGCGCAGGTGGCGCCTCTGGAACTACAGGTGGTGGCCGTCCAGTCCTGCCCGCCCGCGCCCCTTCCCGCCGTCCTGCGGCGTCGCGGAGCCCTGCTCGGCTCTCTTCTCTCACTCCTGTGCCCGGTTCACGACCCAAGCACCAAGTCGTGTCGGTTTGACCCCGAGCTGTCTTTGACACCGCCCCCCCAGTCGGAACCCTGCCATCACGCGCGGGTCTTGTGACTGGCGCCCTGCCGCCGAACACTACTGTTAGACCCGGTGCTCGCCAGCACGCCCTCGGGGCAGGCGCTGTGATCCCTGTGTTCCCTGCCCCAGAAAGCAGCCACTCCGACAGGCAGGCGCTCGCCTCCTGTCCTCGCTGGCTGTCACTGCTGACCCGACGTCCAATTGGGCGGTGCAAGCCACCTGCGCCTGTGTGCGCCCCCAGCAAGGCCAGAGCTCCGTTTTGTTCCAGCTAATTCCCTTCTCCTCTTAGGCATTTGTTGAAAGAACGAATCCCGCTCATTTCTGCCGAATCACAGGCCGCCTCTCTGCTGACGGAGGCGTTCAGAAGGAAGGCTGCTGTGGGCTGCAGTTCATTGCTGTTTTTTTTTTTTCTTTTTAGCTTAAGAAAATGTTCAAACATTGGTAGAAGCAGAGAGTGGTGCAAAGACCACCTGCATGGTGGAGAGCTTCCTGCTGCAGCCACTGTGGACTGGTCAGGGTCACTCTGCCCACTAACGGAGATACATCCCCCTAGTTTGGTGCCTAAACAAATATGAAAACCTCCTTTTCTCTTCTTGCCCCAGGTGCTCGCTTTGAGTACATCATCACGGAAAAGAAGGGGAAGGACGGCAACGTGGGGTTGATCCAACTGAACCGCCCCAAAGCACTCAATGCGCTCTGCAACGGGCTGGTCAAGGAGCTCAACCAGGCGCTGGAGGCCTTCGAGGAGGACCCGGCCGTGGGGGCCATCGTCCTCACGGGCGGGGACAAGGCGTTCGCAGGTGTGGGGGGCCACGTGGTGGCAGGTCACCCAGGTCTGACCGTGGTCACACCCACAGTGTGTGGTGTTGCGGACAGACTTACATGGGTGAGACAGTGTCAGAAAAGCTCCTGCAGCTCGGGGTTTATGTGCATGTGATGTGGGGAGGGCTGGAGAGCTGCTCGGATGAGCTGCTCTGCCAGCACGGTGGGTCCGCTCAGAGCGGCCCAGGGCCTGCACGGTCAGGTGCCGCGTGCTGAGGGCTCACGTGACCGCTGGAGAAGCCCAGCCTTCTCTGAGTCCACCTCGAGTCCATTTCTGGTCCCGTGGTCCCTCCGTAGCACCTCTGAGAATACACGTCACAGTGTACCCCCACGTGCGGGTGTCCGCCCGAGCCCCGGGGTCTGCTCACGGCAGACTGTCAGGAGCTGCTGTGGCGTCTCTGCACTCTGGTGACGGGGCTCCTCTCCCCAGCTGGAGCTGACATCAAGGAGATGCAGAACCAAAGTTTCCAGGACTGCTACTCCAGCGGGTTCCTGAGCCACTGGGACCGAGTTGCCCGGGTCAAGAAGCCGGTCATCGCTGCTGTCAACGGCTACGCAGTGAGTCGGCCGAGAACCCCCTCGCTCGGGGATCCTCATGGAACCGCGCTTGTGAGGGCGCCGTCCACCGGGCATCACTTGGAAAAGGCCTAAGTCTAGTTCCCAGGCCAGCAGCCTCTCCCACTCGACGCGGAGGAGCGGGGGGCAGTAAAGAGAGGAGGTGTCTCAGCATCCGCACTTGTCAGCGGACCCCTGCGATCACAGAGAGCACCGTGACTCCCCGGAACGCTCCTCCCCTCACCTGCGTCGAGGGTGCACACGTTGGCTTTGTGCAGCTTTAACGACGTTCCACCCTGTGCCGCACCTTTCACCTTCTAGCTACCGCTGAAAGCTCTGTGTCCTCTGTGTGATGCTTCGGGGTGTCCTGCAGGTGCGCAGGCCGCTCAGAGGTGCGGGGCTGGCCGTAGCCCGTAGAGAAGTCACACTTCAGTCTGTGACTACTCAGTCAAGCTCCCCTGGGGTAAGCCAGGGTCAGCGAGTGAAGTTTATTGGGACGCCCACGCCCACTGGTTCACTGAAGCCCCACAGCAGGGACCTGAGGGCCCGAGAAGCCAAAGGGCTTGTTGTCTGGCCCTTTGTGCAAGGGCTGGGCGGCACTGGCCTGCAGTGGGTCGCTCACGGCAACGCTGAGCTAACCTTGCGAGGCGGTGTTGGTGTGCGCCAAGCCCCAGACTGTGTTTCCCTGTAACAGGACACTTAAATGAGCAAGTACAGTGGTTTTATGGGGGTTCCCCGGGTGACGCCTCCTGTTCTGCAGCTTGGTGGCGGCTGTGAACTTGCTATGATGTGCGACATCATTTATGCTGGAGAGAAAGCCCAGTTTGCGCAGCCGGAAATCCTCCTAGGAACCATCCCAGGTAAAGCGGGGGACACCGCTGTCATAGGCTCTTCAGGTCACTCCCCAGAGTCTGCCCACCGCGTACGGGCTGAGGGCTTTTCTGTGTGACGAGGGGCTGGGGGTCACCGTGTTGGCACTGGACGGGCAGTGCTCCCTCTGCCCCCAGGACACTTGGTGTGAGTGGTCACCACACTCTCCCAGATGGCCAGGGAGGTCACGGACCAGATCCCATGTCACCTGCTGGTAGGAGGGGCTGACCACACACTGGCTTAGGGTCCATGTAGGTTACAAGCTTGGAACAGGGTGACCAGGGCTCCAGCCCTGAGAGCTTGTGCCCAGAGGTGGCACATGTCACATCTGCGCATGTTACAGTGACCAGAGCAAGTTTATGGCCTCACCCAAGTTCAGCAGCGCAGGAAATCAGACCCCCACACACAGAGGTCAGCAGGAGCAGTGGGCCAGCAGTGTGACCTCTGCCCCTGGGGCCCGCCTGACCAGGGTTCCGGGCCCGTGTCCCGTGAGGTCCCTGTGCTGCAAGTGAGC
The DNA here is from genome assembly GCF_004126475.2 of Phyllostomus discolor. Classification (NCBI taxonomy): domain Eukaryota; kingdom Metazoa; phylum Chordata; class Mammalia; order Chiroptera; family Phyllostomidae; genus Phyllostomus; species Phyllostomus discolor. Next base: position 175,012,380 of record NC_040907.2, on the reverse strand, counting down.
CTGGAGCCCAGGGCGTCTCCCGAGCCAGCCGGGGTGGGCAGGACAGCGTGTCCCATTGGCTGCGGGCGAGGGCAGCCCCCTCGAGCTGCACCGACCACTGGGCTCTTCCGGTCCCAGTGCCCAGGTGTCCACGTCAGCAAGGCAGCGCCTGAGCCTGCTGCACTGTGGGTGTCTCCCTCAGCGGTCCTCTTATGCCTGGGGTCCACCGTGGGGCAGGCAGCTGGGCAGACTGCTCCTCTTTGAGCTGGGGGTGGGTATGTGGGCACATGGCAGGGAGCATCATGGGCTGGCACCAGTAGGGCGCCGGACAGAAGGGCACATTTAGAGTGTCCCAGGAGGCAGGGCCCCGCCCTCAGCCCAGACCCTGAGGGCAGTGGGTGGGGTGAGAGGCAGCCCCCCAGCCAGGCCTGAGGCTGGACTCCCGCGTGAGAGGCACTGACACAGGGGACTGAGGTGCCGGGTGCGGGGACTGAGTGAGGAGTGCTTCTCGGGTCTCCCGCCTCCCCAGCTGCTGGCCACCTCACCCCACCTGAGAGGCCTGTCATTGGCCCCTTGTCACTAGCCGCAAGCCTGTGACCGGCAGCCTCCGCCCTGCAGGTGCAGGGGGCACCCAGAGGCTGACCCGCGCTGTCGGAAAGTCTCTGGCCATGGAGATGGTCCTCACTGGAGACCGGATCTCAGCCCAGGACGCCAAGGAAGCAGGTGTGTCTGGGGGTGCCCCATGGAGCCCCTCTGGGGAAGGGGAGGGGGAGAGTCGCCTCCAGGGCCCCTGCCTCTGGGGCTCCTGCAGACGGTCAGCACAGGGCTTTCAGGGGTCCTGACAACCCAGGGGACCGCCGCCTTTGCTGACATCCCACGTGTGAAAAGAGCAGCTGAAACATACACTCAGGTTACAAAATGACATTAAACCACATCGTATCCCAAAGCTCAGCGTACACAGCGGGGATTGGATTCCCTGAGACCGGCAGGCCCACTCTGTCCCCGCTGCTCGGTGACCTGCAGCATACAGCTGCAGAGCCTCGCCCCGCTTTGGGGACGGGCGGAACCTCCCAGTGTTGCTGCAGCCCCTGGCTGACACCGAGAGCCCCCCGCTCTCGGAGTGTCACCATCACTCGGAGGGAAACGTAACCAGTGCTGTGTCCTTGTCCCCGTGTCGTGCTCAGGTCTCGTGAGCAAGGTCTTTCCTGTGGAGAAACTGGTCGAAGAAGCCATCCGCTGCGCAGAAAAAATTGCCAGCAATTCCAAAATCGTGTCAGCGATGGCCAAAGAGTCCGTGAATGCAGGTAGGGCTGTGCCGGGGGCACAGAGGGGCCACCAGGACCTGTGGGCTCGGTGGCCCATCCCGGACAAAAACTGCTGTGGCTCTCAGCGTTTCGAATGCAGCTCTTTGAGGAGCTCTGGTTTCTAGTTGCTGGCTCGCAAATTCTGTCGAAATGTTCTGAGCTCCCCCTGGTGCTGGGACCAAGCATGTGTCACCCTGAGGGACGGGCGGGGACAGGTGCTGGTGTGCAGGGACAAGGCCCAGACGGCCCCTGACCAGACGCAGGTCGGCTCCGGAGAAGCCGAGTGCCCCTCGGAGCCGGGGTGCAGAGGCTCCCCCCAGCTGGTCGGGGGCCATGAGAATGGCCAGCGGGGTGGCCCAAGGGGCACAGGCCCCCTGGACCCCAGGGGAGCCAGGACAGGGGCTGGACGCTCGCCGCCGCCCTGCCCTCCATCCTCTCTGCTGGCGAGGCAGCTCCGTCAGAGTTCACAGAGCTTTCACATGGCCGTGTCCTCTCAGCGTCGGGACAAGACTGTCCATTTGCTCGGTGTGGCCTGTTGGGAGGACAGGAGCCTGGGGCAGACGTGTGCCCTCGAACCTGTCCGTCCGCCCACAGGACAGCAGCCGCCTTGGGGTTCTGCCGGCCGGGGTGGGGTGAACTGGTACTTGTGGGGCGTCGGACCGGCACGCACGCAAGAGGAGGTGCTGCTGCTGGGTGTTGGTGAGGCCTGGTCACCGCACCTACTCTCCCTCCCAGAGGACACGTGGCCCCCAGTGCTGCCAGAAAGAGATGGCCCAGGCTCCGGCCACCGCACCTCTGCTGCTTTTCATCCTTCATCACTGTTACTTTTTTAAAGGTTGTTTTTAGAGAGAGGAGAAAGGAGGGAGAAAGAGAGAGAGAAACATCAATGTGTGGTTGCCTCTCACCCGCCCCCTGCTGGGGACCTGGCCCACAACCCAGGCATGTGCCCTGACTGGGAATCGAACTGGAAACCTTTCGGTTCACAGGCCAGCATTCAATTCACTGAGCCATGCCAGCCAGAGCCATTATTATTTTTAATACTGTTAAAATACAGTTTCATGGGCTGCCTCAGATGCTCTGTGATTGGACAGTTTGCATTCCTCCTTTCTCACAGCTTCTCACCCCTCCCTCTGGGAGGGGACTGAGCTGAGGGCCGGGCCGAGTCAGGGTACGAGTGTGGGGCTGTGAGACTGTGTCCTGTCCCCACAGGAAAGGGCTCCTCCCAGCCCCAGCCTCTCAGTTCCTAACATCAAGTCTCTGTTTCAGCTTTTGAAATGACACTGACAGAGGGAAATAAGTTGGAGAAGAAACTGTTCTATTCGACCTTCGCCACCGTGAGTGAACACATGCACTCGAAGGGTCTCACGTGGTGCAGCCGCGGCAGCCACGGGGTTTCCTGGTCGGCCTCACCGGCAGACCCCACTCCCCTCGGGCAGAGCTGCTGGCGCCCTTGGCTGGGTCAGCGGTCCGTCAGGGGGTGGAGGTCAGGAGGACGGGCGGAGCAGGGCCGTTTCCTGGCAGGAGAGGCCTTCCGAGGTGGCCCTTAGACGCGGTCCACTTACCCCTCATTTCCTGTCACTCCAGTCACTTGGAACAGGGTTTAGAGCAGTGCTGTCTAGGCTCTCTGCCAGCGACTGAAAGGGTGTCATTCTCCTGATAGTCACTTGAGAGAAGGTGACACTAGGTGTTTTAAAAGACAAAGATAAAAAGCAGCTCTGGCTCTTGAGGAAGCGAAGATGTGTGTGCATGCATGTGCACACACGTGAGCACACAGGGAAGGAGGCAGAGGTGGAGTCTGGACCCCTGCCTCATGGGGCCCCAGGTCCTGCTGAGTCAGGTGACCCTTCAGCGAACGACCCAGTGCGTGCACCTGAGGGTCCATGGGCAGGAGAGTGTTGGACACACCCGGCCTGGTTCCATCTCCGGGGGGCAGGGGCCGGGAGAGTATGTGAAAGCACCCATCCCCGGGCCAGCCCCGCTCGGGCAGGGAACCAGGCCGTTGCCAGGGGTCCAGGTGGTCCCGCCGCAGAGCCCTCCCCACCCCCCCACACCTGACCCACGGGGACGTGTGGCGTGCAGCTGTCCAGCTCTGCTGTGTTCCCTTTCTCACCAGGAAGACCGGAGGGAAGGGATGACGGCGTTTGTGGAGAAGAGAAAGGCGAGCTTCAAAGACCGGTGAGAGCTGCCACCGAGGCCTCCAGCCTCCGCGGAGGAGGGGACACCGTTTCAGGGGCCAATAAACCCTCTGTCTGGAAGGGCAGTGCAGGTGCCGTGCACTTCTTCCTCGGCCCCGGGGCGGCGGCCGGCACGGCCACCACGTGCCCACCTGCGCCGCCTCTTCTCCATCAGAAAGGCGCTCGCAACCCCGCGGCGTGTTGAAGCTTTGACTAGACTCCAGGAGCTGAGGGACGTGTCAGGGCCACCGTCCCTCCGGGCAGCACGTCCCCGGCTGGGCCGCGTGTGGTTGGGAGCCAGGGAAAGTGGCTCGGGGAAGGCTGGGCCGGTGGCCCTTCAGAGAGACGTGCCAACCACTACATGACAGGCTCCGAGTCACATCACGCCTCCCTGCTGATGCTCTGTCACTTCTTCCAGCTTCTGTTTCCGTCATAGTGACGGCATCCACCCAGGACGGAGGTCCTTAAACTCAGCCACCCCCGGCATACCCAGGGGAACCACTGTCAACAGGCATGTGGCTGTTGGAGACATTTCTGTACTCATACATGTTCACACGTCCACACACACACACACACACACACATGTGCACAGGTGTGTAGAGTCCAGTTTTCTTTCTACAGAAATGGGGTTCCATGTTCACCCCTCTGCAAGCACACTGGCATCTTCCTCCGTCTGTCACACTGCGCGCCTGCCTCTCCTGTTCGACCATAACTTTTTTTATCGTGGTGAAATATGTGTACCATAAAACCGACCTTTGACCCATTTTTAAATGTCCGCTCCAGCGGCACTAACGTGTCCGCAGAGTGCTGCGGCCATCACCACGTCCACTTCCCAGGTGCTTCGTGCCCCAAGCAAGCTGCGTCCCCACCAGCCCCGGCTCCCACCCCCACCAGCCCGAGCACCCTCTGCACTGCTTTCTCCCAGCCTCTGGGAGTTCAGTGCGGTGTTCTCGGGGCTGTAACGTGTGATAGTTTCGCTTCACCACCAAACAGTGCTCCTATGGCCTTCCTCTCAGCGGCCCTGAAATGCTGTGTGGTATCAGTGGGTTGCCGTTCACGTTTTCCCGGTGTTGGGTGTTTGCACCGCACGCGGTTCCTGGGTACCGGCACGGTGGGGGACAGCCCTGCAGTGACAGTGCTGTGCAGGCAGGAGAGTGGGCCGTGTCTGAGGCCGAGAAGGAAGCCTGCGCCCACGGGACTCGGGCAGGAGGCAGCACAGCCTCCTCTCAGAGCTGCGCCAGCTGCATCTCCGAGACAGATGTCCCGGCAGCCTGTGTCCGGGGCCCCGGCCTGGGTCCCAGCTGCACGGAAGCCCTGGGATCCCGAGGCCTGTGTGCGAAGGAGGTGCCGGAACAGAACTGAGCCTGGCGGCGGTCCCACTGAGTGCTGTTTGCGGTGGGACATGGAGTTTACACACCAAGGTCCCCTGGAGGCACAGGACACGGGGTGACCGAGTGACCCTCGTTGTAGGAAAGCCCCTCTGCCCCCGCCTGCCGTTTGATCCCCACATCCCAGCACAGCTCAGTGCTCTGGACCCTCTGTCCTACCCCAGGCTGCCCAGTGAACTTCCAGGGGTGGGGGTCACGCCATGCTGGGGTTGCTGGGACGAGCCCCACATCCTGCCACTGGGGAGGGCTTCATGGGTGAAGGGGCAGCTACTGCCCAGGTCAGCCCCCAAGTCTCAGCACGTCCTTGGACCCTCCAAGGGGAGGCACCCGGGAGCCCCGCAGGCTTCCCGCACTGGCACACATAACAGAGCAGCTTTCCCGATGGGCCCCGGCGAGGCCCTGCTGGCTGCCACGTGCCCCCCAGTCCCACCCCTCAGACTTGCTCTGTGGAGATGTCCCCACCTGTCAGGGCAAGAGTGGGAGCCACTTCCAGAGCCAGGGTGGATCTCTGCAAAAGCAAGGGCTCCCCAGTGAGACGTGCGCCCCGCCTGTCCCTGGAGCTGAGCCACAAGGCCCTGGCTGGCATAGCTCAGTGATTGAGCACAAGCCCGTGAACCGAAGGGTGGCAGGTTTGATTCCCAGTCAGGGCACATGCCTGGGTTGCAACCAGGTCCCCACTAAGGGGCACATGAAAGGCAACCACACATTGATGTTTCTCTCCTTCCATTCCCCTCTATAAGTAAATGAATGAATGAATGAATGAATAACGGCTTCCCCCTCCCATGTTCATGCTTAAAAGATGAAACTTTGGGGAAGTTAATTGCAAGTCTCTCCACTCACATCCTGGAGTAGAAACTGCTCAGGCACAACCCCCAACCAGGGTGGATTCGGCTGCTTTGGACGGCCCGGGTGCTGGCCCCGCCGACCAGGCTGCCCGAGGCCGTTCCCGAGTCCACTCTGCCCGGCACGGTGGGGCCAGGGCCGCGTGTTCTGGCAGACTGGGAGCCAGGCTGGGTTTCCATCGTGGCTCCTCCACCAGCTGAGGCTCCCAGGGCCCAGCTGGAAAACATGGAGACGTCTTTGTTTTCTCCAGGTTTTCCGGTGTGGCTTTGTCATCTTCCATGTGCAGGACTTTCCAGGAGCTGTCGGGCCTCAGAGTGTATCATGTCACCACAGGCCGAGGGCCCTGGCCATAGCACTACTCACAAAGTCTGGTGCCTATTTGGGAACAAAGTCGATGGTGTCATTCCGGGGGCGACAGCCCAGCCTGGGCAGTCCCATCTGGGCCCTAGGTTGGGCTGTCTCCTGCCCTCCTGCTGTGCAGGCAGCAGTGCACACTCAGGTGGCAGCTGGGCAGGTGAGCAGGGCCACCTGCAGAGTGACACTTGAGTAGCCTGAGCTCGAAGGGCGGGGGCCGAGGGAGAGCCTGTCCGCAGCCTGGGCGGTGAGTTTGGGGTGGGCTTTTCAGCCACAGTATGACCAGGCCAGCACACCTCTGGGCACTGGCCCTGGCGTCTGCCCCCAGCCTGAGTCGGGGGTGGGGGAAGCTGGGAGAGAGCGGAGACCGGGCTGCCGGCCAAGGGCAGTGTCCACAGGGCACGGGAGCCACCTGCACTGGTCAGATGTTGCTGCGTAAGAAATGACCCCTAGGTTCAGGGCTTCACACAGCCACCGTCAGGCACTCTTCCGGACACTCTGTGTGGGTCAGGAGTCCAGACAGGCCATGGTGGGTCTCAGTGGGTGCTCCTGACTGCCCCCCACCCACCATGCGTCTGGCAGCTGGCTCTGGAGAGAGCCTCGTCCAGGTGCTCCCAGCTCCCAGCTGAGCACCGGGCCTGCCAGCCTTCTGGGTCCCCTCCAGACGGGCAGGGGTGAGCCCACCATCTGGTCTCCCATTCCAGGACACAGGGATCTGGCGGGCTAGGGGTGTAATAGTGGGTGAGGAGCCCTGACCAGAAACACAGTGGGTGTGGAGGTCTTGAACCTGGTGAAGGACAAAGGCACTGAAAGATGCCTTCAGGGCTGGACCACCTCCCCAGCCACAGCCTAGCCCCGCCCACCCTCCCACAAACCCCACCCACTACCCACAGGCCCCGCCCCCTAGCACGCATGGTGGTGCTGAAGGGCGCCCCTCGCTGCTGTCCCCAGAACTGCTTTATGCCCTGGCATGCATGGGGCACGGAGACAAGACTGGTGAGGGCAGGGGACAGGCCCTCAGGAACCCCCACCCTCAGGGCAGAAGTCGGGAGAGGAGTGCCGTGGCGACTCCTGGCCCAGACTGTGCCCGGCGGGGCGAGGAAGGCGGGTAGCTCATAGCGACGACCCCAGGAATAAAAACTAAAGTGACAGGTGCTGACAAGGGTGTGGAAAAACAAGCTCATACACTGCTGGTGAGAATGCACCTGGTGCAGCCACTTTGGGGGCAAGTTCAGTATTTTCTTAAAGAGTGAAATGGGAGCTACCGCCCCACCTCGCCACTCCACTCCGAGGCCTCTACCCCGGCGACCGGAAAGGCCATGTCCGCACAGGGCAGCGCCGGCAGACTGAACCAGCCGCGGTCCCCAGGCCTGCGTGGGTGGGCGGATGGATATGGGGGCACCGCTGAATGCCCGGCGCCATTCGACAGCGAAAGGGAGCGCTGCCACAGCCGCGGCCACCGCTGCCCTCCAGCGGTGGGGGGGGGGGGGGGCAGGCTGCCCTGACACCAGAAATGTGCTGGGTGCCTTCTCTGCCGCGCTGAGCAGGTGCTGGGGCACCTCAGTGACCGGGAGTGACAGGCTTGCCCAAGGGAAGGTGACGGCCCGGGAGCTTCAGATACTGAACCGTGAGAAGGAGGCCCCTTCTGAGCGGGAGGGGGCCAAACCCAGCGGTACCCCAACCCAGCTGACCAAGGGAGGCCAGGGGCAAAGTCTGGGGCCTTGGCCAGCCTGAGAGCCGAGAGATGCCGAGGCAGAGGGGCGGCCAGGGCTCAGCTGGCCAGGGCATCTGTGCCCTGCAGCCAGGTGTATGCGCGCGCACGCGCGGACACATCTGAGTGGGTGTGAGGCTGCGAGGCGCGGTGTAGCTCCAGTGGGGGGCAAGCGCCAGGCGCCCCTCCCCCAGTCTGCGTCTCCCCAGCAACAGTAGCCTCGGTCTGGGGCTCAGCCCCTCCCCCGCCCCGCCCCAGCTGCGGCTGCGAAGCGTCTGGAACCGCATCCCTGCCTGGAGACCGCATCCCGCCGCAGCAGCCCGTCGGAGCCACCCGTGAGCCATTTCCACATTTCTCCCTGTGGAGCGAAGAGGGGGGCGGGGGGCGTGAGCAGGTGACTAGGTGCGTGTGCAGGGGTAGCAGTGTGGGGGTGGGGGGCACGGCGAGGGACCCGTTAGCGGGCAGGCCGAGCCCCGGGGGGTCCTTGCGCAGGGGCGCCACTGATCTGAGCTGGACCGTGGTCCCCGGGCCTCCCTCACGACTGGGACCCCACGGGGCGAGCTGCTGTGTGGACCTACCAGAAGGGCCGCAGTGTCTAGCAGCTCACACGTCCCCCGTCTTCAGCAGAGTGGGGAAGCTCGGGTGGGTTAGGGCTGCTGGACACCCTCCCCCTTGCTCCGTGGTGGCTGCAGCCCCTCTCTGGGAGCCGGCCCCACCCCTGCAGATGTGAGAGAGCCCGCGGGAGCTGGGAGTCCGGAGATGGGGAGGGGGCACCAGTTCCAGGACCCCGGCTCTGGGTGGGGGGGGTAAGGTGAGGGGAGAAGGGGTTTGGCAGAGAACGTGCCACAGCACCGAGAAACGCTGGGGGCATGGGAGCGAGGGGGGAGGGTGCCGTGTGGCGGCTAGAGGCAGCCTGGGGCAGGGAGGGGCGTTTCTCAGAACCACCTGCCGCTCGCAGCCAGGCGTTGGATGCGGGGCCACAGGTGGCTGGTGCGTGGGAATCCAAAGCCATTTGAAGACCTGGGCCTCCCCTACCCGCCCCCCTCTTCTGGGCCTCTGAGGGCTGGACTGCTAGCCTGCAGTCCACCTGTCCTTGAAGTAGGAGCCAAACGCACTCCGGGCCTGTCGGGCGAGGGGTGGGAGGGCACCAGGGTGGGGGCTGGGAGATCCGCTGGGTTTCAGCCAAGCCAGCCCGCCCCCTGCGCTCTGCAGTCACACGCACGCCTGTGCGCGCTAGTGCCCGTGCGCGCTAGTGCCGGAGCGCGCACCTCTCCTGACGCAGCATCCCGAGTGGGGGGCGGTGCGAAAGAGTCTGTGACGTGACCTGCAGCCGAGCTTCGTGGGCTTTCACCTAAGGGTCCGTATCCATCCATCCATCCATCCATCCATCAGCACCGACTTGCCGCTCATCCTGCGCCCCCTCCCCAAACCTCAGAGGAGAAACCTGCACCTCCCCTCGCCGCAGGAGCCATCAGCAGGTGCGGAGCGGGTGACCCGCTGGAGAAGACACAATTACAGCGCGGTGGTGGTGCGGCGGAAAGGGGCCGGCGGGAGGAGTAGGGACGACCCCTCCCCCTTTCTATGGAGTTCTGTCTGTCACGTGAATGAGCTCCGCCAGCCTTCCCGGTGGGTCCCGTGACTCAGCAAAGGAAAGACATGTTGGGGGGGGGGTCCCCACATGCGGCCTAGCCCCTCCCCCAGCATTCTGCCCGGGGCATGGGGCCTGCAACCAGATTCGGAGGGCCCAGAGGGCCCCCAATAGCCACTTTTCTTTATGGAGAAGAGCCATCGCTGGCCCGGCTCCGCTGCCATGGAAACCCCCCACGATGTAAAGTGGATGTCCTGCTGCGTCAGAGTCGGACCTTACGTTTGGCTCAAAGGGGACCGAGCCTTACGGGGGTGAGGGGAGACCCCTTTCCAGTTCATGGCCAGAACCCACCGTTCTGTAAACCACAGCCCGCGTGTTTGAACCACGGGGGCGTCAGCTTCGTGAAGACCGCCCAGGGGAAGGGGGATGGAGCCCCCCCAACCTCCCCTCAATCTCTGGGCACTTGCTGCCCCCCACATGTCACCGCCCCTTCTCCTGCATGCCGGTCCTCATCCCTGGCCCCTTTTAGGCGGGACCTCTCTTTCCTTCCTCGCACTGGATGGCCGGACCTCTGCTTCTATTCTGATGGCCTCCGTGACCACCTCTGCCTCACTGAACACGGATATCGGCGCCTGAGCCCCTGTGGGCGGAGCCCTGGCCAGGCCCCGCCCCCAGCCTGGGGGTGGGACTAGGGGGCCCAGCGTGCAGGGTCCTGACTCGGGGCCCTAGGAGAGCCTTCCTCCTCGAGCCCCTCTCTGCACTGCAGTGGTGGCCCTGTGCAATGTCCCTCTCTGCCCCTCACCCCACCCCACCCCACCGCCCCTGCAGAGCCCTGACCTCCCTGTCCTGCGCCTCTCCTGGGTGATCCTCCTCTGTTCCCATCCTGCTGGCCCACCCCCGGAACCCGATCTGGGGAGAGAAAGAGGCCACCTGAGGGCCTGGTGGGTGCAGGTGTTGGTAGGGCTGTTACAGGGAGAGCGTGTGTGGAAGGTGAGGTCGCCCTAGGACAGGACTTTGGGGGTGGAGAGGCACAGCAGCCTGCAGGGGTGCAGACAGGGGCAAAGGAGGCCCCTGCTCAGAGTCCACTGGCTTCCTTGGGCCACAGTAACAAGTGGCCACGACTGGGTGGCTCAAAACGACATTTATCCTTTCAGGGATCTGGAGGCCAGAAGTTGGACATCAAGGTGTCGGCAGAGCCGTGCTGTCCTGGGGGCTCCTTCCTGCCCCTCCTGGCCTCTGGGGGCTGGTGTGCCTGGGCCTGTGGCTGCATGCCTCCATCTGTGCCCCGTCTTCGAGTGGCTGCCACCCTGTGTGCCTGCAGCCAAGCTCCCCCTTCTTGTGGGGACTCCGTCACGGGAGCGGGGCCCCTGTAATCCAGGGCGACCTCAACTTGAGCGCATCGTACTTCCGAGTAGGGCCACACGCACAGGTACAGGTGCCGGGGTCAGGATGCAGGCAGGGCTTGTCGAACCCTCAACAGCCCTTGGTCCCTCTCAGGTTGTAAACACCGAACTGTTCTCTGTTCCTGCTCTTTGAAGGCTATGTTCTGATGTGCAGAAGTTCATAATTTTAATGCAGTCGTCTTATCAGTATTTCCTTTATTATGGTTAGTGCTTCGTTATGGTATTGAAGAACTCATTCTCTCCATGAGACCCGAGAAATATTCTATATCGCCTTCAAGACACTTCACCCACTCGGGTTGACTTACTGAGAACAGGCTTCCCCCTGTTCTGGGTGTGGTGGGAGGTGGGGATCGGGCCCAGTGTTGCCCCCTGGGCATGCGTTTACCAACAGGTGGCCGTCGGCCTTGCTGTGCAGCCCCATCTCTGTCATGGGCCCACGGGCCGTGTGTGTCAAGTGTCACCTGGGTCTTTGTCTGCCTCATCACCACACGGCTTAATCCGCCTGCTGTGAGATGAGCTGGGCGCCTGGCGTGAGACCCCCGTGTCCTCCTCGAGCTGTCAGGGGTGTCCCTCCTCTGACTTGCGCAGGCAATGACAGCAGTGCTTGTCGAGGTCACACCAAAAAGGCCTGCTGGGGTTTTGACTGGGATTTTTGAGTCTGCAGACACATCTTAAGGGGAGTTGAGATTTTAAAACATGAAACCTTCCAAGAGCCATGACCACGCCTTCCCCACCTACTTAAGGAATTCGGGTCTCGTGTGGTCTCAGTCAGTAATGCTCCGAGCGAGTTTTCCGTGGCTTTCCACGTGGAGGGCCTTCTCGTCTCTCACCAGAGCTGCTCCTGAGCGTTGGCCATTCTGATGCTGTTTAAACAAAATCCCCCCCAAAAAAATTTCTAATTTTTTTGTCACTGATATAAGTAGAACTGATTTCTGAATACCTTAAGTCCATCAACGCACTGAACTTACTTCTCAGTCTTCAGAATTTCCCTGTAGATTCTCTCGGATTTCCTACCTGCAGGAGGTGTTTTACCTGTGATGATGTGCGTGTGACCTCCTCTCGTCCAGGCCTCTCCTCTTCCTTCTTTTCCCCGCCCCTCGGCATGGCTAAGGCCTCCAGCACCACAGTCTGCAGAACTCATAGTAAAGGGCCCTTCTGTCTCCATCCTGATCTTAAAGGAAAAGCTCTTACTGTTCCCATGTAGTGAGGGTTGGTGCGGGACTTCTGTGGGTGACCCTTACTGCCTGCTGTGCTGATAGGTTTTGACACAGTAAACAGCCCTGGCTGGTGTGGCTCAGAGGATTGAGTGCCAGCCTGTGGACCGAAAGGTCACTGGTTTGACTCCCATTCAGGGCACAGGCCTGGGTTGCTGGCCAGGCTGTTTCTCTCCTCTTCCTCCCTCCTTTCCCCTCTCTCTAAAAAACAAATGAACAAAACCAGTAAACAAAAGGTGAACCTTATCAAATACTTTTTCAACTACGACTGATGAAATTGATGAGACGATTTGTCTTTTTTATTCTGTCCACATGGTGAAAAATAGTAATAGTTTCTCAGATATTAAACTAAATGCCATTTCCAGAATCATCCCCACCTTTTTGGTCACATTACCTGTATCTTCCTGGGTTCCGTTCGCTCGCATGTCCTCTGGGGCCTTTGCACGGATCTTCGTGGGGGGGCTGCAGCCAGGGTCTGAGTGCCATGTGATCCCAGCCTCACGAGCTGTTCCTTCGTTCTTTTCTCTGGAAGAGTTTTGTGTGGAACTTGCCTTATTTCCTCCTGACGTGATTGGCACATGTCAGTGGGGACGCCGTCTGGGCCTGGCGTTCTTTGTTGGAAGGTTTTCAGCACCGAGTCGAGTTCTTAGTGGACATAGGATGTCCCTTTTTTCTTGTGATTGACTTAGTTTACTCTTCTACTTGTTCAGTGTGGAGGTCATTGGCTGTGTTTCCCTGAAAGTGGAATTGCCATGCCCGCCCCCCCACCCCCAGGTCTCAGGGGCTTTTGCCCTCCTCCAGGCCCTGCAAACCTCTCCGCTCCTGTCAGGGTCTCCAGCCTGTGTGCGCCGCTGCTACTGCCTCTGTCCGGCGAGCCTCGGGTTTACTCACGAGGTCCTCTTCCGTGACTCATGTTCCTTCCTGCGTCTCCAGGACGGCTGCCAGATAGAACACGGGACGCCCAGTTAAATTTGGGTTCCAAGTAGATATGAGTAACTTTTTATTTTTTAAAAAGATTTCATTTATTAATTTCTAGAGAGAGGGGAAGGGAGGGAGAAAGAGAGAGAGAAAGATCAATGTGTGTGGCTGCCTCTTGCACGCCCCCTACTGGGGACCTGGCCCACAACCCAGGTGTGTGTCCTGACCGGGAATCAAACCAGGGACCCTTTGGTTCCAGGCACACACTCAGTCCACTGAGCCACACCAGCCAGGGCGACAATAAATAACTTTAGAAACAGTGTGTCCTCGACTGCAAGTCTCGTGGCGTGTGCTTACGCCAGCGAGCGGCAGCAGCACCCTTCTCGTCTGCGATTCTGGTCCGTCTGGGTGTGCTGTGTTTGTGTTTGCCAAGTCTGGCGGCCGCACCCTCGGGCTCCCGTCGGGGACTGTTTTCTGTTGACTGGAACCGCCGCCCCTAGAAGGTCCTCTGGCAGGTTGGCCGGTGGGAAACACTGTCGCTGTGGTGTGGCTGGTCTGGGCCGTGGCTGGTCCCAGGTGCCATGCCCTGCACGGCTCTGTGACCCGCAGGGAGCCCAGGGACCAGGAAGGGACCAGGAGCCTGCGGCTGGGCCCGCCTGGCTTGTCCTAGGGAGCCTGGCCTGACCCCTCACAGCCCGTCCCCACTCTGGTGTGAGGTGCACTGGGGCCGGCCCTCCCTGGACCCTCTCTGTCCGGAGGCAGCAGGCGTGGACATCTGCTAGGTGGCCTTGGGCAGCGACCCTGTGTCTGCTTCTGGACAGGACAAGGACCACCTCCCACCATGGTGAAGCTGGGCTGGAGCTTCTCTGGCAAGCTGGGCAAAGACATTGGGGCCCAGGATGGGGCTGCCATGGACAGTGTCCCTCTGATCAGCCCCCTGGACGTCAGCCAGCTCCAGCCGTCGTTCCCTGACCAGGTAGGGTTTGGGGCCAGTCCGGGGCCCTTCCCAGCCCGCAGGGGGACAAAGGGGTGGGGAGTGTGGTTTATGTAGAAGTGGCCCCCTCCAAGGGCCGGACAGCTGGGCGGAAACCCCAGGGCCACATGCGGTCTGCTCCCTTGTCACCCAGGGCCTCCCCTTTGCTCGTCTGTGAATGGGGTGACCTGGCCCCAGGTGACTGGGAGTTCGCTCACTACCTGGAAGACAGTGCCCAGTGCATGGCACTGCCCGGCAGGGGCTCAGCAGACAAAATTCCCACCCTCCCCTTCTGGGCACACTGTGTCTTGAGTCAAGCCCGAGACAGGGTCCTGGGGCAAGTGGCGGGGGGAGGGGAGCTTTCAGCAGGAACCCTGGGGAGCAGAGGTCAGCACAGCCCCCGCCTGGTCCCACGTGAGCTCCGGAAGATGTTCCTAGCTGCGGGGCCAGGGGGTGGCCACCTGTACCCAGGTCTGCCAGCTGTGGGCAGGGGACGGTGAGGACAGGCCCCCGATCCCCAGGCATTGGCTGACAGCAGCTCTCCAGCAACCTGGGCTTCCGCTGCATCTACAACAGTTCCAGCCCTGGGTCCCAGTGGGAAAGCTCCGCCCGGTCCCCAGGGAGCCCACAGATCACCTGCCTCTGCCCCCTGTGGAAGGGCCCTCCAGACTCTGGGAGCCAGAAGAGAAGTCAGGGGCAACTTCCTGGAGGAGGGAGCCACGCTGTGGGGCCGCAGAAGGGGGAGCTCCAGGCGGGGAGAGCTGGCACCCTCAGAGCTGACAGCAGTCCAAAGATGAAGGGGGTCCACCCGTGGCCTGGCCTGGCGCCGTGGCTGCCGTGGACCCAGCAGACTTGCAGCATGCCCCTTCCCTTGGCCTCGGCCACAGGAGCCTGGCCATGGGACAGTCCAGGCAGCTGAGCCCCAGTCCCCACCCTCCCCACCCCTCCCAACGGTGTGCCCTGGGCCATCTCTTTGCACAGGTGGTCATCAAGACCCAGACGGAGTACGGACTGCCCTCCACAGGCCAGTTGAAGAAGTTCCCGGACCTGGAGGCCCAGAAGTTGGCTGGCACCAACTCAGAGGAAAGACACGGGGTAACCAAACCACCCTTCCCAGTGCCTAGTGCTGCCCGGGCCAGTCCCTTGGGGAGTGAGATCAGGGCCGAGGTGCCAAGGCAGCCATGGGCCGTGAGCACCCAGGGCTGGGGCCCTCACTCAGGCGCCTGCTGTCAGAGAAGCTGGACGAGGACTCAGCCATTCAGAGGCACGGTGGGGTGGGGACCAGGGACCGGTGTTGGGGGGCGGGGCGGCACCAGGCTGACCTGGGGCTGGCAGGCCTGCAGCCCCCGCCTCCCAGTGGGCTGTTTCTCTCCCTTGGTGACTGGTTGGTTTTCTACACTGTGCAGTCACTTTCCCTGCTGTATACTCTGGCAAGTATTTCCTCCCACCCTTTTTTATATTTTTTAAGATTTAATTTTTTTTAGAGAGAGGGGAAAGGAGGGAGAAAAAGAGGAAAACATCAATGTATGGTTGGTTCCCTCTCTCGAGCCCCCTACTGGGGACTTGGCCTGCAGCCCAGGCCTGTGCCCAGACTGGGAATTGAACCGGCGACCCTTTGGTTCACAGGGCAGTGTTCAATCCACTGAGCCGCACCAGCCAGGGCTCTCCCAGCCTTTTTTAGCTCCTCACTCTTCCAGTGGTGACAGTTCTCATTCTTCCTGTACTGTTTCTAAAGCCTTCCATTTTTCAGTAGTAAAACCTATTGTTTCGGCGACCGAGATGGCGGCGACCCTGCCCCTAGGCCAGCAGGGCGAGGGGGCTCAGTGGTGTGCGCAGCCCCGCCCTGAGGGCTGCCCCAGGAGCCAGGCTGGGTCTGGTGCCCCCCAACCCCCCTCCTCTCCTTGCCCACCGCAGATGCCCGCAGCGCGGATGATCGCCTTTGCCATGGCGCTGCTGGGCTGCGTCCTGATCATGTACAAGGCCATCTGGTACGACCAGCTCGCCTGCCCCGATGGCTTCCTGCTGCGGGTAAGGGGGGCCGGCGGCCCCAGGCTGGGGTGGGGCCCCAGAGGGAGGGCCGGGCAGGAGCCCCAGGCGGTCTCCTGGGGCAGCATCCCCCTCCCCTGGGGACCTGATCTCCAACGTTCCTGTGCCCCCATGACCGCCCCCCCTCCCCCGCACACTCAAACCCTCTTTTGAAGGAGTCGAGGAAAAGGTGTTGTGGCGAGAGGTTTTACCTCCCTGTACTTGAGAAGTAAAACCTGGGCCCGGAGGTGCAGGGGCTGGGGGGGAAGTGGGGGGGGGGGGGCACCAGCCTTTCCTCGCTCAGCACCTGCCCTGCCCGGAGGCTGGTCTCTGCCTCACGGACTGGGGCCTGGCCTGTCTGGAATGGGGCATTAGCATTTTCTCCATAGTCTGTAAGCAGTGTCTCCCTTCTGTTTTCTCTCTTTAACAAGGATTTTTATCATTTTTAGTGTCTTTTTCTAAAGCCTCTGACCTACCAGCAGTGGACTAGGCTCCCTTCACCCTAACCCCTGGTTTCTGAGACCAGCCCGGCTGGGGCCCGCCCGGAGGGCTCGCTGTGCTTCCCCCGGGGTCCCTGTCTGCGGTGCAGGCGCTCGCGGCCCCCTCCCTCCCTGCCCTGAGGGGCAGCGGCCACCCTGGTTCTGAGGTTCTGAGAAGGGTTGAGCTCCCCGTGGAGCCTGCCCTTCCGAATGGGAGGCACACCTGTGGGGGCTTGAAATTCGGGCGGAAACGAACGTGTTGAGGGCAGTTGTGCGAAGCATCGCCCAACCGCACAAAGGCAGCGGGGCGGCCGTCCCTGGCGGCCCACAAACGTGGCTCCCGCGTCCGGTCAGTTCCCCGCGTCCTCGCGCCCCCGGGCCCGGCCGCAGCGCCCGGGCCCAGCCCCCACCCCGCTGTCCCGCCCGCAGCACAGGATGTGCACCCCGCTGACCCTGGAGATGTACTACTCGGAGCTGGACCCGGAGCGCCACCGCCGCATCATGGCCGCCCTGGGCGCCTACCAGCCCAGCGGAAAGCCGGGCGCCGAGCTGCCCGCGCCCTGGAGGCCCAGCCGCCGCGCCGGCAAGGAGGCACCCAAGGAGGCTCCGAAGGAGGCGCCCAAGGCGGCCGCCCAGGCGGGCACAGCCACGGCCACCGTGCCCCCCGGGAAGCCCGCCACGGGTGGAGAGAAGGACCCCGTGGTGCCGCCGGAGGGGAGCGCGCCACCCCCCACCCCCGCCCCGCAGTGATGGCCCGCGCGCAGCCCGGCAGGTGAGCCCCGGATGGTGGGTGATCCCCGACCACCGCTCAGACCCGGAGACCCTCCTTCCTTCTGCCCAACCACCGCGCCCCCACAACCCGCCCGGCCCGCCAGCCATACCTGGGAATGCTGTTCGTCCGCTTGGCCTCTGGGACCCGGGGAGGGGCAGAGGGGGCGTCAGGAGAACAGGGGGCGGGACCCTCCGCCCCGCTCACCCCTTCCCGTCGCCCCGCAGCGCCCCGACCGCGGCACCTGTGACCACCCCTCTGACGCCGCCCTGCCTCGTGGTCGTGCCCCATCCCCAGGACCCCGCTGATGCCCGCCGCCCGGCGCCCCATGCTCTGTCGCTTTTCTCTGAGTAAAGATTCACATCCACGCCCACCGGACCTCCGTTTCTCCTGAGCACGCTTGTCCCGCTGACCTTTCCCTGCCCTCCCGCCCCACCTGGGTGACCCCGCCTCAACTCCCCACTGCCGAGGGGCCCCTGAACTACGGGGGCGGGGCCGTGAGCTGGGTCTTGGGCACCCGGTTCACGCAGGCAGGCAGGCAGGCAGGCAGGCAGGCAGGCAGAGAGGGACCCTGCGCGTCTGCCTGGGGGCCGGAGCCACCGGTGTCCAGGGCCTGTGGCTTCTAGCGGCTGCAGTGCAGTCACCTCGCTGCACCCACGGGAGCCCGGGGTCTGCCTTGGCACCAGGCAGCACCCACAGCTTCCTGCCCCCAGCCGTCCCCCAGATCGGAGGGGCACATGGGGCCTGTAGGAGGGGTGGGGGTGGGGCCATTGCTGGGGTTTGGGACGGCCAGGCGGCCCCAGCACACCCCCTCCCCTGGCCTTGGAGGGGAGGTGGGGGTCTGAGGGGCCACCGACCCCAGAGCTATCAAATGTTCCCGCCCATCCTGGCGGCTCGCATCCAGCAGCTCCAGAAACAGCCCCCACCATGGCAGCCCCCCACCCCCCTCTGCTTCTGGCCGTGGGGCTCCCTGGGTCTGCCCCAGCCTGGGCAGGCCAGACCTGTGTCCCCCTCGCCCCCAGCACCTGTCCTCTTCTCGTGGCTTTGGTGCTGGGCCCAGGTCCTCCACCTGGCGGGAGGTGAGCACAGGCCTCGGGACTGAGGGTGCAGGTTGGAGGTGGGGGTGACAGAGCCTGGGGAGGTCTCACAGCCAGAGGAGCCAGCTGCTGTGCCCAAGGGCACAGGTGCGCACAGCACGCAGGGGTCAGGGTTCTGGGGGAACCCCCCCAGCCCCAGCATGGAACCCCATGACATGGATGAGAGCCTGGAACGGTCTCAGTGGTGTTCGGGGACCCATCCAGAGCCAGTGTCAGCGGGTCTGACCCAGAGCTGGGCACTGGGGCCAGGCAGTTCCCGGGGTCCTGGTAGGGGGACAACCTCCAGGCCTGGGTGGCAAGGTGGGGGGTGCAGGCAGCACGGGACCAGGGAGCGGTGCCCAGAGGTGGAAGCGTGAGGGAAACTGTGGGCACACTGGTGGATGAGGGGGGCGAGGGGGTGGGAGCAACCTTGGGGGTATGGGGGGACAGGGGTCAGGGAAGGCTTGGCCAGGCCCAGTGACCTTCACTGCTGGGGTCATGTCCATCCTTCCATCCCTGCATCCCTCCATCTGTCCATCATTATTACCTATCCCTGTATTATTGTATATCAGTTCATTCATGTCTGTTTATCATCTGTATGTCTCTCTCTCTGTCTGTGTGTCCTGCTGGCCTGTATCATCTGTCTGTCGTCGATGGAAAGGTTCTTCTGAGTCCTTTGAGAGGTGGTTGCCTCTTCACCCTGAAATACCTCTGTGTGCATTTCCTAAAAACAAGGGCGTTTTCTGTTATAACTCCATACAGTTGCCACAATCGGAATTGAACTTTCATGCCAAACTACTATCTAATTGACCTGCCTTACTAACAATTTGCTAATTGTCCCAATAATGGCCTTTGTTGCGGGAAAATGCGACCCAGGATCTGACCCGGGACCCACGTCTCGGGGTCTCTTACCCTGCCGTCTGGGATGGCGTGGGCTGCCCTGGCCGGGGCAGTTCTGGGGTGTCACTGTCAGCTGGAGAGGGTGTGTTTTAGGGTTGCATCCCCGGAAGTGCGCTATGTCCTCCTCGGTGTCACTGGGACGCACAACAGGTCTGGCGTCCATCCCTGGAGAGGTCAGCCTGGGTCACTGGGCTGGGGCAGCTTCTGACAGGGCTTTTCCCTGGAAAGCGGCCACTTTCCCTTTCCAAATCCGTGCACTGTTTGTGGGAGGTGCTTTGAGACTGTGTAAGTGTCTCGTCCCGCAGCACCGCACCTGGCTTTGCATCCACCGCTGACTCCTGCCGGCACCACAGGCACCGTCTCCAGGGGGCGCTGCTGCGCTCGCCATCTCCTCTCCCGTCTGGAGTGGACTCTGCTCGCAGACTGCAGCGAAAAGCTTTGCTTTCTCCCCCGTTTGCCTCGTCGTTTACTTACATCCGTGTGACCTGTGGCTTCCTGTCTTCCTCCGTGGTGACATCTGGGACTCCCGATGTTGATTTTTATGCTCACTGTGTTGCACACCTGACAGGTCCTGCCCTCTGAGGACTCCGCACGTCTCTGGCACAAACAAGGACGGTGCAGGCGTCTCGTGCTGCCCAGAGCCGGGCGGGGGCGGTTGTGCCTGCTGCCTCCGGGCAGGCTCAGCGGGCAGAGCTGGGGGGTGGATACACACACACACACACACACACGATCTGTATCTCCCTCCTCTCTGAAGAATATGTGTGTGTGTGAGTCCATATGCATTTGTAGACACGATGCACCTAAATCCACACAGTGCACCCACACAATGCACACTGTGTGCATGTGCAAGATACAGGGGTCTCTACGAGCTCACAGTGAAACCCCAGTCCCAGCCCCACACCCCAGAGCCGGTCCTCACCCCGCCCTGTGATGACGACACCCCTCTCCCACTGGAGAAACCTGGTCCCGCTCGTTCTGGGAGTGCTCACTGGCTCAGCCTGAGGATGCACCAGAGCTCCTTTCGGAGCTGGTGGCCCACAGCCCTGGACAGCTGGCCCCCAGCCCAGCTGGACTCTGTGTGGAGGTGGCTTTCATCTGAGCCTCTGCAGCCACATGCTCTGTCCTGAGTCGTCTGGGTCCGTGTGCCCATGCCACTCCCCAGAAACAGTGCGGTCACTTCACTCCACCCGAGTGTCTCTCCTCCATTCCTGTCGGTCTTACTCTGTCATTTTTAGAGTGCAAACACCCTGACAACCTTTTCTCCTCCAACGCCCCAGCGCTGGCTGAGCGTCCTACAACCCCAGGCTGACACTGATCGCCCAGGGAGGAGGGCTCAGCCACACCTGAGCCACCATTCACACTGTCGGTCCCAGCCCACCACACTCCTGCCTGACTGAGCTACTCATTTGGTGGTCCCTTTGGATCCAACAACTCCCTCAGGTGGCTGAGAACTCAGGAAAGCACCACTTCGTAGATGACCAGCTAACTGTAAAGGAGACAGCGTGGGGACAGCCAGATGGGAGAGATGCAAGGGTGGGGCGGGGCCGCTGCTGCCAGTGCCCCAGGTGTGCCCCCGAGGGAAGCTCTGCAGTCTCCTTGATCCAGAGAGAGGCGCCCACATTCTCAGGAGGCCTTTGGTCTCCGCCGGAGGCTGGCAGCCCGCTGCTGAATCATCAGCATCAGCTCGGACGTGATTGTGAGTGACCAAAGGCACTTGGCCCGTCACTCAGGAAATTCCAGGGGTTTTAGGGGCGCTGTGCCGGGAACCAGGGGAAAGGCCCAATCCACCTTTTGCTATGTCGAGTTCACTTAGCAGCCTACGCAGGAGATGGTCCCATGCAGGTGCCCGGAGGCCCCTCCTCCGTTCCAGGGCCGCCAGGCACCCGAGAGCAGCAGACGCACCCCAGTCTCGCCACCGCCCTCCTGCCTGTGGCTGTGGCTTGCCCGCGCTGTGCTGCGGTGCACACCCTCCTGCCAGGAGAAACATGTGCTCCCGTGTTTCCTGGGGCTGCAGATCTACCTTCAGGGCCAAGTTCCCAGAAGGAGTGTGGCCGGCTACGTTACTTAAATTTATGAAGTTATAAAATTCTGTAACTACAAATCTAAAACCAGCGTTTCTCAAGCTTTAAAGCTCCCTTTAAAAGCCCGTTTATCAGTAAATCCAGCAACTCTAGTGTCAGCGTGTGCCCTCACTGATTCTTTAGAGAGCACGCTCTGGAGTTGTGAAGCCGTTTCACGGATGGGACAATCCTGATCAGTTCGGCTCCCTAGGTATTTCACACGCTGACCGCACATGGACACATCTGACTTCCCTGACCGCTCTGAATGTGCAAGGCGGCAGACCTCAAACCTGCCGCATGAAAGCTCTGTGAGCAGTGAGATCTCAGGCTGAATTCATGCACTCCAAAACGAAAACCCAAGGCTGCTGAGGTAGAATGTACACCACTTCCAATTAAAACACGTCCCGGGTGCCACGTCCTCCTAAGAGTTTCACAGGCTTCCGTGGGAAACAAGGCGAATTTGCGAGGCTCCCACGGCCTCCGGGCGAACCTCAGGGAGGCCGAGGGAGCCGAGCTCCACGCCCGCACGCCCTCCCAACGCCTGTCGCCTGTCGCCTGTGACCGTGGCGACATCCAGAGCCCCCCGGGGGGCAGGCAGTGCCCCTGCTGGTGCTCTGGCCGACCTGA
This sequence comes from Phyllostomus discolor, assembly GCF_004126475.2. Classification (NCBI taxonomy): domain Eukaryota; kingdom Metazoa; phylum Chordata; class Mammalia; order Chiroptera; family Phyllostomidae; genus Phyllostomus; species Phyllostomus discolor. The sequence continues at coordinate 174,990,595 of NC_040907.2, read as the reverse complement.
GTGTGAAGAGGCTGTGGGTGTGACCAGGCTCGGGGTGTGGAGGGGCCCCGGCCAGGCGCCTGCAGTAAGAGGCTCCTTCTGCAGCCTCTGGGCGTCCTTCATTTTGTTCACACTCACACTGGACAGAAGCCTGTGTAAAAACGCACAAGTCAGATGCTCTGGAGTGGAACCCCACGCGGCTTCATCGGGTGGTCTGCAAGGGTGACAGGGATGACACGCCACCAGAGGACACGGGCCAGGCCAGCCTCCGCCTCAGCCCTCGGGGGAGGCGACTCGGAGACGCTGCAGGGTGCTCCCCTTGGGTCTCGTCGGCGAGGCGTGTGGCGTGGTACTGTTGCCGGTGGGAGTGGGGCGCGTTCGTGGGATCGTGAGGAAAGTGTTTCATGGACCCACACGTGGGAGACTGTGGCGTGGCAAGATTTATTCAGGCTGTCCCTGTGTCCGATCTCTGTCAGCCCTGCATGGGAAAAGTGCAGCTGTGTCCAGCGAGGCCGAAAGGAAGAGTGTCCTTTTCAAGCGTAGCCCTCGGGCTGCCACGGACCACTGCCAAGTGGTCTCAGCCCGCAGGCCGCCTAGCGCCGCTCCGGGCTGTGCTGCTGCACCCGGCTCCTGCCCGGAGCCCGCACTACAGAAGGCGTGAACAAATGGGGCAAGTGCAGGTCACTGAGCGAGAGAGCCGGGTTCTGGGGGCTTTTTAGAGATTTTATTTATTTATTTATTTTTAGACAGACGGGAAGGCAGGGAGGAAGAGAGGAAGAGAAACATCCATGTGTGGTAGCCTCTCCTGTGCCCTAGGGGACCAGGCCCACAACCCAGACCTGTGCCTCGGAATCGAACCGGCAACCTTTTGGTTCCCAGGTGGCGCTCAACCCAAAGCCACACCAGCCAGGGCGGCCCACGAGCTTTTTCAAAATAACCAATCGACTTCCCAAGCTTTCACAGGCTTCTTCCGATGGGCCCACCCCCCTACCCCCCTAGCCAATTGATGGCTTGCCCAGGCTAGACTGACAGGCTTCTATGGACTAGCACCTCCCCCTGCGCCATTTTGACTCCCATTGCGCATGTGCTCACCTCCACCTGTTCCCTGTTCCCCGCCACAGTCTGGTACCAGCTGGGGAGGGAGGGGTCTCGACCCTAGTGGGTGTCGCCGCGGTCCCCTGGGGTGTGAAGCCGTGGCCTCCTGGCGATGCGGGCCGGCTCCTGCCGCCCAGCCCGTCAGGCTCAGCAACGTGCAACTCGCTGGGCCACCTTCCTTGCCGACAGCTAACCAACCACCGACGCCCGCAGGGAGGGGTCCTGGAGCCCGGCCCACCGCCCGGAGGAGCCTCCCGAAGACGGCGTGAGAGCTGCCGGGGCTTCGGTGGTGCGAGAGAAAACGTTCCCAGTGGAAAACGTGACTCTCGCACAGTGCGTCCGGTGGACAGGCTCCCTGATGAGGGACGCCACGGCGCGGGCGGTGGGTTCAAGGAGAACAAGAGAAATTCCGTGTGCTCCTCGGGGACCCCGGACCCTCGGAGGCCCATGGGGGGCCGTGGCCTTGGGGGCTGGCCTTTCCCTGGTCAGACCACTGCCACCAGCTGCTCCTTCAGGAGCCAGCCTCCCCTGCGCCCCCGGCTGCCTTCCTCACTTCCCGTCGCACCCACCACTATTCTCGAGTCACAGCCCTCAGAGCCCTGGTCCTCAAGGCCGTTTCAAGGTTAACACCTGAAAGTCAGGCAAACACTCGCTGAGGGCCAGGCCCAGAGACACAGGGACGGGGTCCAGGAGGTGGAGACCCCACTCAGGTGGGTCGCCACAGCCCTCACCGAGGTCGCCGTCCCAGAGACAGACTCTACGCTCGTCAGGCCAGCCCCTGGCACAGCGGGTCTCGGGCAGCACCGGTGCCGGGAAGGAGCTGCAGGAAGGTGGGGAGCCTGGGACCTGGGGGCCAGAAGGAGGCCAGTTCCCCTGTGACTTCATGCCTGTGCCACAGAGCCTCCAGAACTGCAGGTCCTGTAGGACTGGGCAGGTCACACTGAGGCTCACAGGTCAGGAAGGTCACACCAGGATGACACAGGCCCAACCCCACGGGAAGGCCGCCCACAAGGGCGGCTGGGAAGGTGTAGGAGGGGCCTCTGCTGGTTTGTGTCTGCAGCTACTGGAGGCCTGGGGCCAGGGGGCGGCAAGGGTCGTTCAGGGCCCTGTGGGCCAAACAATGGACGGAGGCAGCGATCCACAGAGCAGCTGAGCCAGTCTCGCCAGTACCGAGCCTGGCCATGGCCCAAGGGTTCCAGGGGAGACAGGGACACCTGCCCAGCGCTGGACTTCAGGTCTGCTGGGACATCATCTGCCAAGTGCTCATTCAGTGGTGGGTAAACCAAGGCCCAGGCCAGAGCCCCAGGGCCACCCCTCACCTCCCAGGTCCTGCCTCTGCTTGGGCTGGAGCTGCAGGCGTTCTCTGGGGAGAGGCGGGAGGCAGGAGGTGAGGGTCCTGCTCCCTGCTCCCTATGGGTGCAGAGTGATGAAGGCCATGCAGCTCAGAGACGGTGCAGCCTGCAGCTGCTCCCTGCTCTGTCCCCAGTGTCCAGAATCGGTTCTCGGTCACCTTGTAGGGGTGCCGCCTGTTCCTGTGGGATGATCAGAGTCGGCGGTGAGGATGAGGTCTCTGGCACGGCTGCGGCTCCGGGGGGCAGTGTTGAGCCCCAAGCACACCTTCCCCAGGAGGGGGGATGGAGAGAGGCTGGGTCTTCCTTTCAGGACCTGGGCCCAGGGCAGAGCAGGCAGGGTGCACTGGTCTGGAGTCAACAGCCAGAGGCACAGGTCTGTTGGGGTGTCCACACTGAGCGCCACGCAGACCTTCCCCTGCTCCCGCCCCCGTTTCTGGACGAGGACGGCTCTGCTTGGCCACCCACAGGCTCTGGCACCGAAGGCGGGAGCTCGAGTGGGGTGTGTCTGTGCCCCAGTCTCTAGGGGTGAGCTTGTCTCCATCTCCATGTCCAAGAACAAAGGGCAGGTGCTTGGAGGAGCTGCTCAGAGAGGGGGCCCAAGGGCGGTGCCTCTGGCCCCTGGACATACACTGGCCATCCAGACGGGCAGTGACTGTGTCCTCTGAGGGTAGGCCAGTCCTCCTGGCACCTGAGGGCTCCTAGGTGAGCCCACTCCTTCCCTGGCCTCTTCTCAGGGAGTTTGACCAAAGTCCCCCTCCCCAACCTGTCAGGCCAGAGCAGGACACCAGCTCTGGTGGGCTGACAGCAGTCACCTCTGCCCTAGAGCAGGCCATGCAGGGGCCACAGGCTGCCCCACTCTCCACGCCTAAGCAGAGGTGAGAAGCTATGCACCAGCCAGGCCTCCCATTGTCATGTCCACAGTGCGGCCGAGGGGCGGCTGCGAGTCCGACAGGAGCCACTGCCCAGGGCCCTCCATCATCCCCTGGGGCTAGCCTCCGGCTCCCTCCAGCTGCACAGAGACGTACTGGCAGAAACACAGGCCAGGCTGCAGGTGGCTCCGAGCTGCTGTGACATCCCCATAGGGGGGGAAGTGCACCTGCACCAGGCAGCAGGCATAGGCGCAGGAGAACTGCAGCAGGGCCTCCTGGAACAGGGCCTCGCCCTCGGGGGCTGCGAGGAAGACCTGCCGGCAGTCCTCCAGCCGCACGAACACGAAGGACAGCTGGTTCAGGGTCTCGCAGCCCATCAGCACGGAGTGTGGCGCCAGCAGCTGGTTGGCCTCCCCCACCCTGAGGACCAGCTCCCGCATCTTCTTCCTAGAAAACCTTCTGAACCAACACAGGGCGTTAACTGCTAAGGTGATGAGGAGGAGGCTTAAAAACAGACAGGTGGTGGCTGGTAGCAACTGCAGATCCCGGGTAATAGGCCGGGCACAGGAAACCACAGTAAGCATGATGAAAACCCCGGAGAGAAGGAGGAAGAAGATGCCGAGCGGTACCCTGCAGCCCAGGTACCGGAGGCAGGACCTGGGGGACTTGGCCCCGTTCAGGATGCCCACGGCATGCTTGTACACCTCGGGGTCCTGCAACACTTCCTTCAAGGGGTCCGGGACGCTCAGGGTGCTGAAGGTCCCCACCTTCCAAGAGGGCAGGCTGGTCCTGTTGATGCAGTTCACGGTCAGGAGGGTCTTCCCACTGTAGAGAGCAGGGACGGGGTGCCGGCCAGGCAGGGGGCACGCCATGCGGTGGCTGGGCGTGCACAGGAGCCGCGCCACCTTGCTGTAGAAGCTGCTGTCCGTGGCCTCCAGGTAGGTCAGGTGGCTGAGGTGCAGCGGGACCTGGCAGGGCCGCAGCAGGACAGGGATGACCGGCTTCCTGTCCAGGCAGTAGCCGAAGAGGGACAGGTCGGCCTCCAGGAGGCACCACCGGCTCTGCACGAAGTCCTGGCTCAGCACCAGCAGCACCTTCTGGCTCTGATGGATGCACTCGGCCATGTTCTCCAGGACGTTCCTGCCCGGGGTGAAGTCCCTCTCGTGCAGGCAGACCCTCAGCCCTGCGTGGTCGGCTTCCAGGCGGCCAATGAGCCAGTGGGTCCACGTGGCGTCCATGCTGCTGTAGCTGACAAACAGGTGGAACCTCTCGTTGGGCCCCAGCGGGGGGACGGCCGGGGCCATGGCTTCCTCCTCAGAGCTGGACCCCATGGGAGCTGCCCCCGAGCTGCTTCTGGCCTCCTGCAGAGAAAACCACCCTCAGGCTGCAAGAGATCAGGACAGACAGACTGACTATGCAGACCGACAAGGTAGACCATCCATAAAGGTGGAAGAGGGTCCGGAACCCGCAGGTCCGGCCACAAACAGCCCTGTGATGACCTAACAGCCGGCCTGAGCCCCCGGGGACAGGCCCATGACCGCCAGCTCCCTGAATGGCTGCTTCACTTTCCAGCTCAGGGCCCACCAGAAAAGGCCAGAGCACACCCTGACCCCTCTCCAGGTTCCGCAGGCCCCGCCTCCCTCATGGCTCACCCGGAGCCCCTTGTCCCCTGCCAGCCTTTGTGTCCCTGCCAAACCCAGGGCCACGGGCCCGACCCTGGGGGCTGCTCCGACGGAGCTGCCCCTGCTGTCCGAGCCTGGGGTCCTCCAGACATTTGATGTTGAAAGGGCTGGGCCACTTGGAGCCACACTTTCCAGCCTTTCTCTCCCTTCAGACATGGTCATGGGGGTTGCTGTGCACTGACCTTTGTGCCCCCGCCCCAGTCTGCATGTGGAAACTCTAACCCCCAATGTGACAGTGGTAGGAGGGGAACCTTTCAGGGTGATGAGGTTGTTGGGTGGGGCCCCCACGATGGGATTAGGGGCCCCCGGGAGCCCCCTGCACCCATCCCCCGTGAGGACACAGCCAGCCAGGACCAGGAGGCGGGTCTCCCCAGGACCCAGCTGCGCAGCACCCTCTGCTCGGGTCTGCGGCCCGCAGAGCTGTGAGAGACGACTGTCCACTGAAGCCCCCTGGTCCGTGGTTGCTGGGGGCAGGAGCGCACCCAGACGGGGCCTCTCTGCAGCACTTGCACCTGCCAGAGAGCACTCCAACTATCCCCACGCAGCTCAAGACCCTTGAGTAGAAGGCCTGCTGCTCCAACCCTGTGAGCGAAGGGCAGAGCTTGAACGGCGGCGGTTGGGGTGGATCCACTCCTTTCCCTGGCACTCGAGGCAGGGGCTTGCTCGTGTGCCAGCTGCGTTGGACCCAGGAAGCGGTCCTGGCCTCAGGGCCAGCCCCGCAGACACAAAGTGGGCTGTGACCTCACTCTGCCAGGTGGCGCCCAGCTGAGAACCCTCCCCACTTGGGTGAGCAGCAGTGGAGCCAGAGGAGGGGCGGCCAGCCCTGCAAGGCCCCTGTGCCCTCTGGCCAGCAGCTCTGGGAATGAAGGAAGAGGGAGTTCACTTCCACAGGGTCCCCCACCCCCACCTGCTCTGCCTGGCACCTGCACAGGCCGGGGTGATGGGGGGGCAAGGAAAAGGCGTGCCCCCTTAGCCCACCCAGCATGACCCAGCAGCAGCCTTTGCAAGAGCCCACCATGCCCACCCTTCCTGCCCAGCGAGCCTGTCCACCTGGGGCACCACTCCCCTGACTCCCGTCCCTTTTGGAAGGTGGCAGATGAGAGAGGCTCTGAGGGACAGGGTCTCTCTTCACCCCCTGAGTGAGTGAGGGTGGGTGAGAGTAGGCACCCTCCCCTGCAGCAGGAGCCTGCTGGCCCCCAGTCTTCTCACCTTCTCCGGCGAGGTCTGTCATCAAGCGCCAAAAAATGTCACAGGCTCCCAGGCAGCAGCACTGGCAGTGCTCGAGGGGCTGGGGGCAGCCAGGGACCCTCCCCCAGAGAGAGCTGGCGAGCCACACTTTCCAGAGGCTGAGACTAAGGAGCAGGAAATGAAACCAAAAGTGGAAGGGGGGGGGGGGGGGGGGGGTGGGGCCTGACTGGGGGAAGAGGCAGAAAGGCAGGGTGGCCAGGCAGCCTGGAAATCTGACTGCTGCTGACACTAGGTGCTCCCAGGGCACTGGAGCTGGGGTCCCTCCCGTGAGCGGCTGCGACAGGAAGGGCCACGGGGACCGAGGAGCTCCTGGATGGGTGCAGAGCGGCAGACCGGGCCAGGATTGGGGTGGGAGGGACAATTCCAGCCAATGGGCGACCCTCTTCATGTGGCCACGCTCTGGGCTAAAGGCAGGCAGCAGCCTGGGGCCCATGGCCCTCTGGCTCACCCAAACCCACTTACAGCCAGTAAGTGGTGCCTTCACCAGTTCTGCTTAGTAACCCAAGGGACTAGCCGTCTGTGTCCCTCTGGGCCCTGCCTCAGTGTCCTCCTCGGCTCAGCAGAGGCTGTTGGGGGCCTGGAGTGATCATGCCTGCAAGGAAGGGAGGGAAGCTGGGCGGGTGGGAGGGGCAGGGGTGGGTTCAGGGGAAGGCGTCTCTGCCCTTCGCTTCTGTTACCTGTGCCCAAGAGTGGGGTGTCCTCGGGGCAACACACCAGCCCCAGGGTGGGCAGTGCCGGTGGCTCAGAAAGGTGAAAAGTCAACAGCGCTAATTTCAGAATTGATTTTAAAAACTGACCTGTCTTTTCAAAAAAAAAATGCAACACATTCCAAACGGAAATAAACAACAGAAATAGTGTCTACCTTCCAAAATACAAGTAGGGAAATCATTATTATTTTTAAATAAGACTAAAGAAAAGCAGGGTAGGAGAAAAACGAAGCAAAGACCAAGGAGTAAATAGAAAGCACAGAAAAGATCACACAACTAAATCCAAGTATATTGGGAATTATATTACATATGAAATGTGTTTGACATCTCAGTGAAAACGTGGAGATTCTCACACCGGCGAACGAGTAAAACCAAACTACATACTGTCTTAAACACGGGTGACAGAAGGGTCCTGGCACTGGGTCGCTGGGGTGGCTGCACAGAGTCGTCCAGGACGTGTGGGGGCAGCTAGCCAGGTGTGAGCAGGTACAGGTCACTAGGGCGGAAAGCCCTGCAAAACTGGGAAAACAAGGACCTCACCCAGGGCCACCTTTCCTCCCCTAGTTTAGGGGCTGGCCACGTGGTTAGCTCCCTTCGAGAGAGAGGAAACAAAGAAGGGACCGGAGAAGAGCCCGTAAGCACGAAGCCTCTGGACCAGGAGGTTCTGACCCACAGCAGACACAGCTGGGCCTCAGCTGTGTTTCAGCTCCAGGCCCAGGAAAGCAGCAAAGCCAGACACGTGACTCCGTAGCTGACATGCGGCTCAGCTGCGGTGACCAACGACCCCTGGTGCCGACCAGTCAGTGGAGACCACAGCCTGGAAGGACACGCCTGGACAGCTGATGACCAGTCTGTTGAGATCCTCCCCTGGGATCGCCCCTGAAATCCCCACCCTTAGGCCAGAGGGCCCGGAGTGGCTTCCCTCCCCAGAGCGGGCAGGCGCCTTCCCCTTCCCCTCCCCCCCCCCCCCCCCCCACGGGCACGCCACCTTCGCCCTTCTCTCTCCCGAGCTCCGAGGGCCCTGCCTTGGCCTCTGTGTCTTGTCGTCTGAGCCCGGCTCTTCCCCTCTGTGGCTTTTAAAATAAACTTTCTCTTATAGTTTGAGTCTCGGCTCTGAATTCTCCCTTAGCCAGGGCTCCAGGGCCGAGGCTGCCGAACAGAGGTCGGGCCCGACCCCGCACCCCTGGTCTGACTCCTGGTGCCGTTCTTGCCTCACCAATAGATGCACTAAAAACCGCTAAAATGTTTACTGTAAAGTGGTCAATGTTATGTGCATTACATCTCAACTGATGATAAAAACGAGATGGCACGGGAGAGAGAAGGTAGCGGAGCCCACTGGTAACCAGAAGCTGAGGGCCACCCCTGGGCGTGCGCACTGGAGCCTCCACGGTGCAGCCCCGCACATGCGGCTGAGGTCCCGGGAGAGGAAGCGCCACCTGCTGGAGCTGCGCCGGCAAGTCCCTCCGGCGCTCCGTGTGTTTTGTTAGCACGGAGCCGAGAGGACCCTCCGGGGCTGGGCTGGGGCTCTCCTCCTCCTCCTCCTCCTCCCCGGACCCTCTGGGCCTGGAAACACACCCCCAGGCTTGGCCCCCCATCTTCCAGCCTGTCTGTCCTGCTCCATCCTGGCCTCGAATCCTGTTTGACCACTCGCTCCCGAGGCTGGTGGTCACCTCTCCTCCTTTGTCATTAAGGATGGACTGAAGGACCTCAGCCCGCTGCTCCCTGAGCCTCTTTGACCAGGGACTGGACAGCCGCAGGCGCTGCAAGGGATGGGTAGTGGACCTGCTGCTTGCAGGACCCAGAGCCGGCTCCCCCTGGACTCCTGGGTCCTGTGGCCCCTCCTCCTCCGCATACCTCACACCCAGGGCACACCAAGTGCTCCACCCCCAGGTCCCCGCTCTGCCAGTAGCGGTTCTTGGTTCTCTCTGCCAGTACCCCTTCTCGCTTCACTTCCAGGTCCCAGGTTCAGCCTTCCCATGAGGCCCCACAGTATCTCACCCTCTCCCCAGCAGGGGTGCTGCGTCCCAGCTCACTGGCCCTGCCTGGTGGGGCTCCACAGGGTGGACACAGCATCTGTGCAGCTGGCCCAGCCTGCCCCCTCTGCCCACCACACCAAGCTCTCTCTCACCTTCGGGGCCCAGGAAGCCCTGGCTGTGGGAGCCAGGCACTCACTTCCTCCCTGTTCTCAAGGCCACAGCAGGAGGGGCCTGGCACTTCCTGGTGGGTGGCACAGTCAGCTTTCTGCCAAGAAGGGACATCAGGCTCTCGTCCAAGAGTGGGTAGACAGTGTGCTGCTCACAGCCGGGGCCTGCATGGCCGAGGTTGTCAGGGTCACTCGGGGGCTGGGTGTCCTTACCACCATAGCCTCGGGGACGGAGGAGGGGAGGCCCGTGATTGGAGCGTCCCTCTCAGTGCTGCCTCCTCGTCTTTCCTCCTGGGGAAGCCTCTCCAAGGGTTCCTCCGAGGACCCAAGGGTGTCTGCGGTTTTACCAAGGCATCACACGGACAGCTGTGGCAGGTGTCTGAGTGTGGGACCGGCAGGGGGACGGGCCAGAGCTGACCCTGAGGTCAGAGGGCAGGAGGAAAGGTGAGGGGTTCCTTGCCAGTGGGCCTCGGCACTGTCCCGACACAGACCTGGGCAGGCTGGCACTGACCAGGTTAACGGCTAGGCGGGGCCCCGTGAGTCTCAGCCGGACTTCAGAAAAGCTGAAGAGCAAAGGCTGGTCCTGCGAACGAGCCTGGCACAGCGGCTCGGGGGGACTCCGGCACTGCGGCTCCCGGGCAGGAATCCCAGCTGGTGCTGACACGGCTTCACCTCGGCAGGGGTCGGGGTGTCAGCTGCAAAGAGCATGTACGGCCCCTCAGAGAGCCTGGCCAGTCAGTGCTGTCTGTGAGGCCCAGTGCACCCCGCCCTGCGGCGTTCCTGGGTCTTCTTCCCCAATGCCCACAACTCAAAACACATCTACCTCCTGTGATGTGGGTCCTGCCGGACATGAGGGTGGGGCCGGTTCTGCAGACCCGCCCCCCCCCCACCCAGGGACTGCCTCTGCCCAGCGACTGGCAGAGCACCACCACACCAGGCCGCCTGCTTTGCGCCCCAGCCCAGATTTGGTCACCGATGTGCTCTCAGGAAGTCAAAGGCCCAAAGGCCAGGTGTGTGTCCAAGGCCGGCACCTCCTTGCTGGGCACGCTTGCTGCAGCCACCGGCTCTCAGGTCTCCCCTCCCGGAGTGGGGAACGGGGTGAGACGTGAACCCCAGCGTAGACTGCACAGGTCCCAGCCCAGGGCTGTGACCCCGCCCCCCACATCTGCTCCACATCCATCACAGAGTTCCTTTTGCCTTCCTACAAACCAAGAGACCAGCTCACATGGGAGAAAGAAACCCTGGTGGGAACTGAGGGGCTGTGAGAAACTGTGTGTCAAGGTGCACCGGCCTCCAACAGCCGCTGTAGGTGGGGGTCCCCGGGGACCGTCGTCCATGCGGTCCAAGTTAATTCGCTAATTTGTTTGGGGCTCGGGTGCTCCCATCTTCCTGTTTGTCCCTAAAATGGGTTTGGAAACAGGCCCAGCTTTCAGCCACCCCTGCTGGGCCAGGAGTGGGGTTTGTGGTGCTGCAGCTGGGGGCGTGGAACAGGAGCTGGGCCCTGGCCCGGAGTGCTTGGCAGCCCAGAACCAATGGGTGCTGAGCCCGGCCCCACGGGCTCTGCCTGCCAGCCCAGCCAGGTGCACAGCTGGACACTCAGGTGAGCAGTAGTAGCGCCCCCACCCCCGCACACACAGCTGCTCGGGGCTGCGAGGCCACTGCTCCCCATCAGGCTGGGAGGCTCCACAGGAGCCAGAGCCACCCCGTGCCCACCTGGCTCCATGGAATGGGCTCTGGGGCTGTGTGAACCTGCCAGCTCGGGGTGCTGGGGCTGCCAGCGACGAGACGCTGGCCGGCGTCCACGACAGGAGTCTCGGCCTTGCTCCTTCTCACAGGACATCAGCAGTCGTGGCCCATGAGCCTCGTGTGGGATCAGAGGTGACCCCATGCAGGCTGCACCCTCTCTGATCACCAGAGGAAACAGGCCCGCAGCCACATGCCCCCGTCCGGTGAGGAAGGGCTCAAGTTGTGTGGCCCTTGGGCGTCCTGGAGCAGGATGCCGGAGGATATATCAATTAAATCGATAACTGTATCCTCAGTTAAAAATTTAAAACTACTGTAAACATACATTTTTTTATTAACAAATTTCAGGCCTACATACACACCAGTGCTGTGGTTTCATCTGGCTCAGGATGCTGAGTGGATACATTTGTGACAAGTGGCCACTGGCTTGCAACATCTCCATCTGATCTGCTCACCCCTGAGCTGCTAGTCAGGGGGGTGGTCTTCCCCACAAGACCCAGCCCTTGGATAGTGGCACCTGAACTCCCAGAGCCCCTGAGACTAGCACCCAGCCCAAAACCCCAGGGCAGGAAACCCCACGCAGAGCTGGGGTTGGGGGCAGAGCCACTGCCTGCTCCAAGAGGGCCAGAGCCAAGCCCTCTGTCCAGGGCTGCGCTCCAGGGCCTGGCCACGCTCAGGTGGAGGGCCCACAGGTGCTTATCCGCTAATGAATGAATGAGCTAACAGAAGGTGAGATTCTACGTCACACACACACACACACACACACACACACACACACACACTCGGTGCCCTTGCAGGAAGAGCTGATGTGTTCCAGGTGAACAGGCGTCTGAGAAACAGGTGTGTAGACAGCAAGTGCCACCTCTCTGACCTCCTCTCACCCCATGTCCGCTGACCGGGCCTCACTTCAGGGACAGAGCTGGCTGCTGGGAGAAGAGGAGCCAAATGGCCCTTCCACCACCAGCTCGAGTCCCAAGCGCAGGAAATGTGGGGTCCTTCACACCTACCCACCCCCAGACCAGCCCAGCACAACCTCTGAGGCCTGAGACCCCATCCAGGGCGATTGGGCTGGGGCGCTTGGTGGCACTGTCCCCAGAAGCTCGGGGACTTTCTCCCACCTTCCCCTTTCATTCTTTCAGCAAGCAGTGAAACAAGAAAGACACAACCAAGAGGATCAGAGCACTGAGATCTCGCGCTGCTTCCGCACAGTGAGTCCTGGGAGGGTTGCCGGGTCCCACTGGGACCCCTGGACTGAGCTCCAACTCGCCCGCTGGGGTTGGGGCTTTGGGAGGGGCGGACCATCTCCGGAGAGCTTAGGCCGCGGCCCGCCCGGGCCCCGCCCCCACGAGACTGGCGGTCCCGCCCCGCCCCCAGCACTGGCCCCGCCCACCCTAGCAGGCGGTCCCGCCCCGCCATGGCCCCGCCCCGGGCCCGCCCCTCCAGCGAGAGGCCCAGCTGCGCAGAGCTGCGGCCGCGGACACCGGGCTGGTTTTAATAAAGTTGAAAAGAAAAGGATGAAAAGGAGCTGAAACCGAGCGGCCGGACGGCAGCCCCGCGCGCGGGGTGGGGGCGCTCCGGGCGCCGCGACGCCGGCCAGGACTTCAAAGAAGCAATTACCCGGGTCGGGCGGCGGGAGGCCGGGGAGGCGGGGCGGCGAGATGGGGAGGGGCGCGGAGGGCGAGGCCGGCGGCGGGAGGAGAGGCCGAAGGCGCCGGGGAGGCCCGGCGCCCTCCGCCGGGAATGCCGGCCCTCCCCACGGAAGCACGCGCGGGCGGGGCGCGCCGGGTCGCCCGTTGAGTGGCGCGGCCATTGTGCCGGCGCTGTGAGCGGCGACACGCTCAGAGACCGCTGCCCGGTGACGTCTCAAAGGGCCTTTGACGGGGAGCCCCTGGCGGGAGGGCTCACCTGCAGAGAGGCTCTATTGAGCCTTTGAAAGCGCAGCAGCTGCCGGGGGCTGTCGGCGGGGCACCTACGGGGACAATGAATGAGAGGCCACTTGGAAACAGCAGGCTTGTGCCAAGCCCGCAGGCTGGGAAAGAAAAGTGCTCTTCATCAGCGACTCGGGGTTTGAAGGGGACTCTTTCTCCGCCGCGGCGCCCTCATGTGCATGACAAAGGGGCCGCGGGCGCGGGCCGCGAGGCGACAGTCCCAGCCGGGCAGCGGTGCGCTCAAGTGTGGCGGGTCCGTCCCGAAGGGGAACCCGGCCCTACGCCCGGCGGCGACCCGGGCCTGTGCGGGTGCTTCTCCTGGCCCTACGCTGGGGCGCTCCGGCTGCGAAGCCGAGGGTCTCCCGGGAAGCAGGCAGAGCCAGCCCTGGCCACAACCAGGCAGTGGGGCCTGGAGTCACCACCTCCGTCTCTGCCCAAACCAGAACTGCCTGTCCGATAACCACCGAGGAGAATTTGAAGTGGGGGAGCCCTCGAGGCCACAACACCCTGAAGAAGGAAGCCTGGTTTTCCTTCCACCCCCTGAGGTTGCCCTTGGGATCCAGTGAGGTCAGGCAGTGGCTTTCTGAGGCCCAAAGCCGGGAGGCTCTTCTGCACCCTGAGCTGGGGGAGGGGAAAGCAACCTCTGTCACCCACCACACTTAATAGACCCCCAGGCGCAGAACCTGCCCCTACTTCCCCACTGCCTCCTAACTGCTCACCCTTCGAAGGAGGAGCAGGAGGACAGACGTGGGGACTGTGGGGGGGGGGGGTGCGGCAGGGCCGTGGAAATGCTCCTCACCAACGTGTCCACACTGGGGGCACAGGGAAGCCCCCTGGGGAGGGCACCCCAAGTCGGGCTCACTGCCCAGGGGATCTCAGCGGTCTGAGCTGGGTTCTCTGCCCCCCATACCCACCCTATCCTATCCTGGATGGGGGGGTGCCCTTTGGAGCCCTGTGTACCTGGGGATGCACAGGGCAAGGCTGCCTACCTCCTGGAGCTCAGCATACCTCACAGGCAAGAACCTGGGTCCTTCCTTGGGTCTCGTGAGACTGCAGACCACCCAGCCCTGCCCTGGCAGGGTGAGAGGGATGGGCTCGTCCTTGGTGACCAAGAGTCACGTGGCAGCAAGAGCATCAGCCCATGGAGCCTTCAGGCCTGGGACATCCCTCAGCTTAAGCTGAGCCCCTTTTGAACCTCGGGCGAGGGTCCTGCCCCTGCCCCTGACGCCCAGCAAGTCTCCCCTGCAGAGCAGAGGGAGCCCTCGGCCTTGGCCTGCAAGCCTGGCTGCCCGGCTCCTCCCCGTCAGCAGCTGGTTGGACAAGCACCTCCAGGACTCCACGCATGCCCCAGACGGGCCAGTGACTCCGTGCCAGGCTGACGAGCAACAGTCCAACAGGGGCACAAAGCATGAGGCCCCTGCTCAGGCCAGGCCACCAGGGGGGCAAAGAATGATCTAGACCGCAGGCCCTTGACAAAGCATGAGGCCCTGGCCGGTCCAGCACAGCGCAGTGGTGCAGCCAGCGGCTGGGCACCACGAATGGGTCCACCCACGGGTCAGGGACCCAAACCCTCTGAGCAGACAGGTGCCACCCTCCGAGGCACCAGGCAGTGAGCTTCCCGACTAAGTGCCTGTCACCCTGTCCCACCTGGGGTCCGGGAGCACCACAGTGTGCCTGGCCCCAGCCCCAACCCAGACACCGGCCCAGCAGCCTCCCGCCCCCCGGCTCCCAGGACCAGGGCCGAACGCAGTGGGCGGGCAGCTGAGATGCTGCTCAGCCGCTCAGTCTCCAGTGCTCTTTCAGACCACCATTAAAGTGGATGCTCGATGCGTCACAGCCCCGGGTCTCAGGTTGTTTTCCAGCGTTGCCAGCCCCGGGCCACGAACCATCTGCAGACGCACACCCCTGCCTGCTGCCTTTGATCAAGGGGACTTCCGCAGGACCCCATCAGCCCTAATTGGCCCCTAGTCTCTGCAGAGCCCTGATTGCAGCTCCCACCCCCCAGGGAGGGGGGGGCTCTGGGTCGGGTCTCAGCCTCCCTGGAGACCTGAGGAGTGGGGGTCGGGGGAATCTGTGAGGCAGGACAGGTAACAGCCCTCTGATCTCAGCACAGACTGATCGCTGAGCCCCCCCCAACACACACACACACACACACACACACACACACACCAAAACTCACAGTCCCAGCCTGCTCTTCCCGAGCCTGTGATCCCGCATCCCCTCTGGCCTCTTCTCCCACCATGCAGGCCACCCGGCCTTGCCTCTGTCCCCACAATGCTCCTGGCATCAGTGTCCTGCTCAGGTTCCACACTTCGGGTTCCCCCACCCTAGCATGTCCCCCCCATGTGTGGAGCGAGCTGGGGTGACTGCCAGCTCATTGCCGCTCTCATTTACTCTGACCCTGGAGAAGCCACTGTGGAGGGTGGACAGGGCCCAGGTGACCAGGCCTGGGCCTCGTCCGGTTGAGCAGGAGCCATGGAGAGGCCGGCCTGTCAGCTCGATTCCTGTGCTTGTGGGTCCCGGCCCCCAGGGCCTCCAGGGCCTCCAGGGGCTCAGGGCCAAGTGGGCACCACTGCCCTGGCCTGTGCGCAGGCCAGGCTCCATCGTCCTGAGGCAACGTGTGTGGTCTTCCTCCGCTGGCACGGATCGGGGGCCCGACAGGATTAGGTAGGATTACAAGCATCCCACAGAGGCTCAGCGGTTTGAACGGCTCCCTGCGTGTCCTGGCCGGGCGCTGTCCCTGCAGCGAGGTGGGTCAGGGAGAGCCCTCACTTCTCAGTGGGCAGAGGGGCTGTTGTCAGTCTGCTGACCCAGAGACTGGCCGCCGGCCCCTCTGCACTCGAGGTCCAGGTCACCGGGTAGCACCATGGGCGCCAGGCCCAGGACGGGGTGCCTGTGCCCTCCCCGCTGCCCCCCGGGAGCAGCAGGTGGAGTGGCACCAGCTTCTTCTCTGTGGGCCCACCTACTGCCGCCTGCTTCTGAGCCCAGCTGGCTCGAGTTGGTGGAAGCAAAGTGGGCAGGGGCCTTGCTGCCCGGACAAATGGGTTGCTTTTTATGTTGACTTCTGCTTATGTGGTGGAGACCAAACAGGAAACTGAGGGCCAGCGAGACTGAGGGGACAGATCGGGTGTCACAGCCCCGCAGCAGAGCCAGAAGCAGAACCTGGAACTCCACTTGCGCTCCAAGCCTGGAGGCTGCATGCACCACTCAGGGCCTCCCTTCTCACCCCTTTCTCCTGCTCGACCAGCCCTTGTGCTCAGCGCTGAGCTGCAGGGGTCGGGGGAAGGGAGGGCACTAGAGACCGCACAGGCTGGGCGATGCAGAGAGCAGAGCTCAGGGTGGGGGAGGGTCTCAGACCTGGCACCCTCTCCAAGGCCAACTCATGCCCACAGGCCTCAGCAGCAAGGCCCTGCGTCCTGCTCTGTAAGAGGACCCGGGCTGGCCAGGCGTCCAGCCCAGAGGGGTAGCAGGCCGGGGCAGCTCCATGCAGGGGCTCCCAGGCCCCTCCCCCAACCTCAGGATTCCAACAATCTGATGCTCTCATTACTGGGGAAAAAGAACTTCCCTCCGGATGTAGGAGGAAGGAAACAGAAAACCTTTGAAGGAAATTAAAATTAGCCAAGTTGAGGTTGCATTTGTTTTGAAACCCCATGGTTTTGAAAGTCGGTGTGCTGGCCACAGGAGGGGCCCACGAAGGACAGAGGACGGTGTCGGTCCTCAGGCTGTGGGGCTGCTTCTCTTCCCCCGGTGATGGAGCACCGGGGGTGGCACTGTCACCCCATGTCTCACTCCAGGGCCTGCCCTGCTGGAGCCTGCACCCCGGCACCCCTCTGTCCTGAGACACTGCCCCTCCCCCCACGGTTCACAGGCCTCCCTTCAACCACTTCTTGCTTCTCTGGCCTTCTGGAAGCCACAGGAGTGAGGTCTGGAACCAGAGTTTCGGCTCTGACCTCCAGGCCCCGCAGGTCTTCCAGACTCCGCCTGAAGAGCTGAGTCACAGCCTTGGGTGGCCCGAGGTGGCATGGCCCCACGTGCGGCTGATCTGCAGCAGAGGGAAGCGAAGCCGCTGGGGACCTCCTCAGCATAGCCCACCCGCCCAGGGCTCGGCCGGCCGGCCAGTCTCCACGGACCACTCGCAAGCCTGTGGCAAGAATGTTGGTTGGGCTTCGTCCCGCAAAGTGAAAGGTCAGGTTCAATTCCCGGTCGGGGCAGGTGCCTGGGTTGCAGGTACAGCCTGAACAGGGCACGTGCAAGAGGCGGCCAATCAAGTTCCTCTCCCATGCTGATGTTCCTCTCCCTCTCTTTCCCCCTCCCTTCCCCTCTCTCTAAAAGTAAATGTAATCTTTAAAAAACAAAAACCAAAACACCCTGAGGCCAGCTGCCCTGTCCAAGTCACGAGGGTGGACCTTTTCCCAGAACGTGCTCACCCCCAGAAGCCAGCCCTCAGAAACTTCTCAGACGTCTGCAGCAGAATGCCGGGCGAGCCTGCAGGGCGGGACAAAAGGACCATGAAGTGTCAGGCACTTGCTGCTCGGAAATCTGCGACATGCCCATGACCCTGTGACCGGCTGAGGACCTTTCCTGCAGTTTGTCCAGAACGGCACCTCCCCACCCCGACAGCCATCAGGTAGTGAATACGACCACCTGGGGGCAAGGTGGTGGACACCACCCTTCTGCTGGGGCCTCGGGTGGGTCTGGCCTGGCTGACCTCCTGCGGAAGGGGCCAGGCCGCAGCGTCCACACTCAGAGGCTGGGAGAGGGGCAGAGCCTGGGCCAGGGTCCCAGAGCTGTCCTCCCCTGGCACCCTGCCTTGGGGTTTTTTACTCCAGTGTACACAGGCAGGGGCGGGGTGGAGGGAGCGTGGAAAACGGAGAAGCAGGAGGAAGGTGTCTGCTGTGTTGTTTGTTTTTAGAGCCCTCTCGCTCCTGGGTCCCTGGCCCAGTCAGAGCCCTTGGAAGCCTGGGCCCTCCGTGGTCTTCCCGGGGGAGGCCCAGGCCTGGCCGCAGCCTCTGCAAGGATGTGCTGGCCCTGGGACAGAGGAAGCCCATTGCCGGCTCCCCAGCAGCGCAGCGATGAGCTGCTCCAGAGCGATTTCACAGCCTGCGAAGCCCATTTGTATTTTCCAGCTCATTAACCCCGCGCACAAAGCACTGCGTCCCCGGCCCCAGCCAGGGCGCCTGTGCTCCGGGCCCATCAAACCCAGATTCCACGGGTCCCTCTCCGCCTGGAGACCAGGCCGCCCATTGTCCCCAGAGGTCCTGCTTATTGAGTCAGTCCTGTGAACACTCCTCCCACACTGTGGGCAAGCCTGGGAGGGGAACCGGGCCCCCCTCCCAGAAGACACCCCGCCACGATGAAAGGGGCCCGGCGACCGGGCAGAGGCTTGGATGCAAACTTGTCTGTGGAAGGTTCTGGGTGCCGCAGGCGGAGCTGGGAGGAGGCCTCCAGGTGGGGAGCATGTGGTCTGTAAACGCCCTCTGCGTCTCCCTCAGACTGGGTTTGGAGGGTCTGCCTTCCGTGCCCGTGCTACCGAGCTGGCACCCACCTGCGGCGCATTCTGTCCACGGTCCTTTGGGGCTCGTGAAGGGTCCCTTCAACAGTGCGAGGGCTGGGGGTGAGCCACAGCTGGCTAGGGTGGGCCAGGACAGCCCCTGCCCACCCACAAGGCTCCTCCCCTGGGGGCAGCTGCCCATTCCCACCCAGACCCAAGACAGCCTTCACCGTGGGCAGTGGGGGTGGGGATGGGGGGGGTAAGCCCAGTACCTGGCTACCTGGCTGCAGGAGGTTTGGGTCACTTCTTCCTGCAGCACCAAGACAAGCTGAGTTGCCCTGACAGGTGTGGCTCAGTTGGCTTGCAGGTGGCATGGAGGCAGGAGGACCCCCAGGGCACCCCAGTCCCTCCACATGCTTCCAGATAAAACGTTGGCCCACAGCCCAGGACCCGCCCTCTCGTCCCAGCTCCCACCTTCCCCCTCCCCCGCACTCCCACACAGGTGCCTGGCCAGGCCACTTCTCCCAGGCGGAGGGTCCTATGAAGGTTCTTCCCCAGACAGACCTTTCATGTGCATTTCATTTTCCAAAAACGGCCAGAACAATGCATGCTTTTTCCTCCCCTAGGCTCTGGGTGGGCCTTTCGAACCCCCAGGAGAACGCTGGTGGAGGGACGCTGCCAGCTCCTGAAGCCTCCACCTGGCTCTCCCCGGGCACCGTGGCCTCTGCAGGCAGCGCCACTCTGTTCCTGCTTCCCCTCCCCTCCTCCCCGCCAAGGCCTGTGCAAGGGCTGCCCTGCGCAGCCTGCCCCTGCCCCAGGATGCTCCTTCAGCCCTGCCCTGCTGGCCTTCCTGTGGCTTCTGCTCCGAGTGGTGCGAATGCACCGAAAATTATAACTACAGGAGAAATAGAGAAGGCTTTTTTCATATTATTTAAATCTCTTTAAAAGATAAGTGACTGCCCTGGCTGGTGTGGCTCAGCGGATTGAGTGCCAACCTGCGAACCAGAGGGCCGCAGGTTCGATTCCCAGCCTGGGCACATGCCTGGGTTGCAGGCCACGGCCCCCAGCAACCGCACATGGATGTTTCTCTCTCTCTCTCTTTCTCCCTCCCTTCCCTCTCTAAAAGTAAATAAATAAAATCTTTTAAAAAATTATTTTTTAAAAAAAGAGCAGGGTGCTGCCGCAGCAGTACTTAGAGGAAAATTCATCACACCGAGTGCTACAGTAAAAGGGAGGAAAGGTTTAAAAATCAATGACTCAGCTTCCACAGGAAGCAACCTGGAACAGAAGAGCAAACAGGACCCAAACTGAGTGGAAGAAAGACCACTAAAAATCACAGAGGAAGCCCTGGGTGGTGTGGCTCAGTGGACTGAGTGCAGGCTGCAAATTGAAAAGGTCGCCGGTTCGATTCCCAGTCAGGGAACATGCCTAGGTTGCAGACCAGGTCCCCAGTGGGAGCCGTGTGAGAGGCAACCACACACTGATGTTTCTCTCCCTCTCTTTCGCCCCACTTCCCCCTCTCTAAAAATAAATAAATAAAATATTTTTAAAAAACCACAGTGGAAATCAGTAAAAACGGAAAGCAGGACACGGCAGCCCATATACCCGAGAGCTGGTCTCAAGACCAGCAGCGCTGACACACCTCGGGCCGCCCACTCCTCCAGATCCTCAGCTCACCTTCACGCAGCAGCCCTGCGCGGCCCAGCCTGCCTGGCGCCCTGCGCCTGCCTGCTCCTCCCTCTGGGCCATGCTGCTGAGAAGCACCCAGCCTGGAGTGGCACTGCGCTCCCTGTTCCCAAAACTATCCCGCCCCCTTCTCGTCTTCTTTTGAAAGCGGTTGTTCCCCACCCCACCCCACTTTTTTTTTAAGCATCTCCAAAGAAAAGTTAATAATCCTCAAAATAAGGCAAATGGTTACAATATGCAATGCCAAAATAGCACCCTATAAATATCTGCAACTTGTTGCTCTTCTCCCAGCCCCTACACCCTCGGGCCCACACCTGGACAGCACGGCAGCCCTGTCCTCCGAGGGCCGAAGACCCTGTCTCCACGCAGGGCCCTTCCACTGACCCGCGGCCACCCTCCTGTCTCTCGAGGCCCTGGAGCCCCACCCCGTCTCTACAGCAGTTTGCCCAACAGCCAGGTCCCCCCGGAGACAGCGCACCCACCTCCTGGCCCAGCTCTGGGAGGCGGGAGGTGGGTGGGAGCAGGAGGGGTCTCTGCCCTCGGAGGCAGCTTACCTGGGCCCCACGCAGGGCCCGGCCAGTCACCGCACAGATAAAGAGGTGGCTGGGGCCCAGCTCTGAGCGGCCCAGCCTGGGGTCGGTGAGCCCCAGGCTCTCATCCCTGCAGAAAGTCAGTCTGCTCTCCCAGGAGCCCAGGGCGTGCTTGCTCCCCAGAGAGGCCGCACCGGAAAGGGGCGCGGGGGAGGCGTGTCCGGGCTCTGCCCTAACCCCTCACAGTGCAGAGAACAACACAGCAGGTCACTGTGGGAAACGGTGCCCCCAAAACTGGGACAGCACCCGCCAGCGTGTGTGGGAGCCGCGGGCTGAGCACCCAGCAGCCTCAGGGAGGACCCGCTGAGCCCAGCCCCCGCCCACACAGCACTCCAGGGTGGCCGCTGCTGGGCCTCGAGGCCAGGTGCCTGGGGACGCCTTTGTCCTCCTGGGGGCCAGAGACGTGTCTAGACTCCCTTTACACAAGGGACCCGGGTTTCTGAGCCCAGAGCCACCATGTGATAGAAGTGGGTCCTTCTCCCCCACAATAACCCCCGCCCACCTCCCATCTCAGGGACTCTCCCGGCCAGTGCCCCGTGGGGGCTGAGGTTCTGCTGTGCTGGAGGTGGTGCTGAGGGCTGGGTCTGTGTTCTGGCCAATGACGGGGCGGCATGGGGGGGGAAGGGCTGTGCCCCACCTGCATCCTCCCTCCTTCCCCTGCCCCCATGCTGGTGCCCAGCCAGGTAGGGGCCTGGTCAGCACTGGGCCCGCCTTGCTCTCTGCAGGGGGCGAGGCAGGCATGAATTTAGACCCCCACAGGGAAGGACCAGAGTGACTGAAGGGGACACGCAGCCCAGCCCCAACACCCCACCCTCCCCCTGCCAGCCAGGCCGTGCGTGGCTCATCTGCCCAGACACCACCTCCCCAGCCCTGCATGGATGTGCCGTGGGCTGGGGCAGCTGGCTTGTCGTCCTTATTAAAATTCTTCTTCAAACACTCCCGTGAGTGGCCTGCTGAAGATAAACTACCAGGAGGGAGACCTTCAAAGAAAATGCTTTAATGATGCAATTATCTTCAATCAACTCAGAACATCTTTATTACATTAGAAAGGGGCAATCCATCTTGGGGCTCAGAAAGGGCCGCCGCCGCCGTGGGCACCAGGCCTGGCCCTGGAGGCGGTCGGAGGGCCCCTCTGCGCCTTGCTGCTGAATTTGCACGGAGAGAAAACTTTCTAATTGAATTTTTTCTGGCTGAGCTGGATGGTTAAACTGTCCCCAACGCTGGGTTTCATTAAAGCCACTTTGCTTTTTCAAAAATAAATATAATAAATCGGGTTAGGTGGCGGTTTCTGTGTCCTGGGATGTTAACAAGAAGAGAAGTCCTAACCCACAAAAGAATCGCGTGATTTACTCTAAAGCCCACGAGAGCCCGCGGGGCGCCGCCTCTCCCGCGGCGACCAGGACGGTTTTAAAGCAGAAACTGGCGCAGTTTTGGAAGAAGAATCGGAGGAAGCTCGGGTCCCGGTCGGGCCTTGGCTCCTCCTCTGAGTCCCGGGCTGGAGATTCCGCCTCTGCAGGGGTTCGCGGGCGCCTCTGGAAGCTGCCCCGCCGACGGGGTTTTCCCGGGTCCCGGGTCCCACCACGACTCTCCGAGCGGAGCGGAGCGGAGGAGCCTGACGGTGAGCCCGACACCCAGCGACGGAGCGCGCGCTCCGGGGCGTGAGCCGGACGAGGCGCCCCCGGTTCCCCAAACCCGGCGTCGGGGGCGGGTAGGAGGTCGGGCCCTGTCGCCTTCCCCGCGGCCCAAACCCCGGCCGTGGGAAACCCAGCCAGCCGGAGGGCGGCCCCTGCCCCGAGGACGGTTTGGCCCCTGAGCAGCCTCCCAGGGCCACGAGCGCCGAGACCCCATTTCCAGGCGACGGCAGCCCGGTTTCCAGTCTGGGTGTGGGTCCATCAGTTGGGCCCCGGAGTTCTGGGAGCGCGCCGGGGCCACAGCGCGTGCCGGGGGTCCGGCCCAGGGTTGGGGCGCAGCAGGAGGAAGAGCCTCGAGGGGGGCGGCGCTGCGGGAAGCACCGAACTCTGGGCTGCGCGGCATCCGCGCGCTGTAGAGGGAGGGTGCTCTGACCGCGACCCTGCCAGGCCGCGCCCGCGTCGGCTCCTCCTGTGCGGACGCTGGGGACAGCCCCGCGCGCTCCCCGGGTGTCCTGGCGGCCTCCTGGACGCGAGGAGCCCGGGGCCGACGCGCGGCGCTCCGGGAGAAGGCGGCGAGCGCTGGGAGAGGCACCGGGGCGCTGAGGGCTGCGGCCCGCGACGGACACGGAGAACCAGCCACGGCCCCGCCCCTCCCTCTCGGATCCGCGGGTCAGCAAAGCCAATGGACGTCTAGGCCCACGAGACAGCGGCCGCTGCGATTGGACAGCGGCTCATGAAAGGGACGCCGCCTTTTTATAGGGCGCGGCGGGCCGGGTCGCCTCCACGTCCCCCGCAGCCTCGAGCCCACCGGCTCCCGCATGGCCCCGGCGTCGCTCGTCATGAACCCCTCTGGGCTCAGGACCTGTGGCGGGGACCGCGCGGGGCCCGGCGCGTTGCCTTTCAGTGTCGATTCCCTCCTGGAGGCGCAGCGACGGCTGGGTCCGGAGCGCGCGGAGCCCGGGGAGGAGAGGCCACGGGGCGCCGCGGAGCCCCAGGCCTGGTTCCCGCCGGCCGCCCGCTCGTCCTCCCCACGTAAGTGTGCCCTGTCGCACGGTCCCGGGCCTCGAGGGAGCCCGCCTGGCCCAAGTTGGGAAGACCAGGGCGGGAGGGCGCGCTGTCCTTCGTCACTTCGCACAGTAACCAGCCACTGACTGCCCGGCCAGAGTACGAGGGGAGAAGCCACCCACCCGAGGCCTCCGGCGCAGGCCAGCCCCACAGCCTCTCCCGTGTCCCACGCAACCAGGCTCCCGCCCTACCCGGGAGCGGAGTCGGTTCCCCAAGGCCCCGCGGCTTCTTGGCGCCCCTGTCTCCGCACCCCCGCGCCCCCCCCCCCGCCCCCGTCTGTCCCCGCGACAGTGAGTTTCCGCTCCGCGGAATCCTCGCCTCTGTGCTCAGCTGTTGCAGCGGCCTCCAGCCCAGGCTTCTCGCTTCTCCCAGTGGGCAGAGCGCCCCTTCTCCCGGGGGTGATTTGGGGAGCAGAGGCCGAGTCCACGGCAGCCCGCCCCTACCTGCACCGTCTCCCCGGTGCCTTCCTGCTCCTACCCCGGTGGCTTTTGGGTTCTCGTCTCCTCTGAGGGCGCTATCCCGGAGCCGGGAAAGGGATCCAGGAGTGTCGGAATGGAGAGCTCACTGCCGGCGTCCGAGCGCCCAACCTGTGCTTCTCTCTCCTCCCAGGCGCCCCCAGCCCGCTGCCCTGCACCCTCCGGAAACACAAGAAGAACCGCAAGCCGCGGACGCCCTTCACCACCGCGCAGCTGCTCGCGCTGGAGCGCAAGTTCCGCCAGAAGCAGTACCTGTCCATCGCGGAGCGCGCCGAGTTCTCCAACAGCCTGAGCCTCACCGAGACGCAGGTGAAGATCTGGTTCCAGAATCGCCGGGCCAAGGCCAAGCGGCTGCAGGAGGCCGAGCTGGAGAAGCTGAAGCTGGCGGCCAAGCCGCTGCTGCCCGCGTTCGCCCTGCCCTTCCCCCTGGGCGTCCACTTGCAAGGTTCCCCGAGCGCTCACGGCGGTGCCGCAGGGAACCTGCCGCACGCGCAGGGACTCCTCGCCGCGCCAGTCGCCGCCTACGGCGTGTATTACCTCTCCTAGGGGGCTGGACAGCGGCTTTGCCTCGCGGTAGCCTGCGGGTCCGCCGCCGAGGGCACGCGCAGGGCGCGGAGACGGACCCTGCGGGGGAGCTGCGCCCCTGATGCCCAGGTGGGTCGTCGCGCTGAAACTGATGCGGCGGTAAACATCCGGCGTTCCGTGCGGCGTTTTTTTTTTTTTTTTTTTGTCTTTTTCAGCTTTGTTGTTGTTGATACAATGTTATAATCGATGTATCAAGCCTATTTGGGGGTATCTTACAGATATTTAAAAACTTCTTAGAAATCATGTTGGCGCTAGGCAGACCTTCCTGAAAGACAGTGGACATGGTTTCATGCCGCGTCCTCGGAATGCGCCGGGCAGAGCCCCTAATTTGTGCAAGGCAGGCGACAGAGCGCTCCGAGGTTTGCCCTGCGGGACCGCCCTCCGCGCCCTCGCTTCGGCGCCAGCTCCACTCCGGACTCGCCGGACGGTCTCCTCGGCAAGAACCTGGCTCCACAACCAAGAAATGAGAGCAGTTCGGTGCCAGGGCTGTGGAAACGAAGTGCTTGGGTTCCTGGCACTAATGGGTGTGCTGCCTTCACAGAGGGGTGGACACGTTCCCGTGTGTCAGGGACTTTTTTTTTTCTGTATTTATGTTTTTACTAAAGCATATCCAGCAGCCTGAGGCAAGATGCTGTCCGTGAGGCGTGTGGGGCATGTGTGCGAGTGTGAAGACACGCGTGTCCACATGGAGAGGCCAGGTGGCCTTGGGTGGGCATGCAGAGCACCTGCAGGGCAGTGCTCCCTGGGGGACCCAGGCAGGAGAGACACTTGGGCATGGAGCGGTAGGGGGAGGGGGAGGCGGTCTGGCGACCAGGAGTTGCGGGCTCGTCCGCAGGAGGTGGTGTTGCCAGGGTTCAGGGTCCCTCCAAACGCGTCGCCCCGGCTGCCTCAGCTCTCACCCCGGAGTCGGGACCGGGTTAGTCAAGGAAGCCCACTCGGCCATTCAGCCAATCCCTGCTGTGGGCATCCCCCTCCCCTCCCTCGCCCGGCCTCCCAGCTGCAACCGGGTGGGGACTCGGGGCTGGGGCGCCTCTCCCCAGCCGGCTCCAGACACACGAGGTCTGGCCACCCCGCGAGCTCTGCTCAGCACCGCCGAGGTGCCGCCGCCCACGGGAAGCAGCCCAGGAGCAGTCCCAGGAGTCAGGACGATGCTGCGTTGAATCGCAAGTTGCCAGCCACCATTCTCCCTGCGTTTCCTGGAAACATGAAAACTCACAACGGATTTTAAATGGAAACGACCCCCGTTTCTCAAGCGCAAGCTGCTGGAACTGAGGGCTGGTGGTGAGGGGGGCAGGGCCCCCGCTGCACCCTCCCCAGGTGTGTGCCGCGAGGCCTAAGCCCCACTCCACTCAGGGTCTGCAAGGAACAGGCCTGCCGAGTGAGCGCACCGGAGAAGGCAGTGGGCTGCACAAAGGGAGCCCCCAGGGGCCGAGGGGCCGAGCGCCGCCACCCAGGCCTGGCCCAAGCGCCCGCGCACCTCGGCGAGCGCAGATGCTGCCGTTTGAGGCCGCTCAGCACCACGATGCTCTTCTCTCCTCTGAGGTTCCGGAGAGAGGCCCCGCAGCAGGGTCACGACCAAGTTCTAGCCAGCACGACGATGCTCACTCTGCCAACGGTGTGAGAACAGTCCTGTGACCTGGGAAAATCCCAGGCAAAGGTGACGGTGACACCGGCCCAGGAGGAAGAGGAGCGCCTGGCTCTCCCCGCTGTCCACCGGGGCGGTGGTCTCCCCAGGAGCAGGGGTCTGTGCACACAGCCCTGCCACCTCGTGCCCCTCCCCCCGTGTCCTGTCCCCTCGGTGCTGGCCGGGCCCTGCCGTCTGAGCAGCCAGGGCTGGCGTGGGAATTCGTAGAACCCGCCGTTTCTGACCAACAACCCACGTGGGGACATGCCGCACCCAGGTCCCCTCCTCTGAGCCAGTGCACTGCTGAGGGTGCCTGAGGCCCGTGGGGGCCCAGGCTTCGCGCCCTTGCTGGGCGGGGCTGAAGCACACTTGTTGAGACGGGGACTCCCCCGCTGTCCCAAAGGGGCAGCTCCCCCTGGACTCAGGCTGTGCCTGCTCTCCTGGAGGACAGGACCCCGACCCTCCCAGGCCAGCCTCTGGGCTCCACTCGGGACTCTAGTCTCTGCCAGCTGGCCCGGGAGGTCTCCACAGCCCTGTGGCATCCATGGGCCCTGCGGCCACTCGCCTACCCAACCCTGCACAGCAGCAGCCCAGGGCCTCTGCTGCCCCTCGTCGGAGGGCAGAAACCACGAACTCAGGTGCTGGTCTCCCATCCCCATCCTGCCGTCTGCTGCTGGTGGACTTGGGGACACCAGTCCTGCCCTTGGGAGACCCCCTGGAAGAGGCAGACAGGAGAGAAGTTCAGGGCCAGCCACGCCTTTGGGGGAAGGGGGCCAGCTGGTCTGGGGACCAGGAGTGGCGAGAGTTACGGAGGGGAGGGGGGCAAGGTGCGTGCAGTGTGGGCAGCCCTGGGTGGAGCCGAGTGGGGAGGGCAGCACCGTGGAGAGCCCCAGACAGCGACCCGCCTGCCAAGGCAGGGGTCTCTCTGGGCTCATTAGTGGAGACCCAACAAACAGGCCGCACGGGTGTGGGGGACCCAAGTCTCATGCCAGCCCTACCTCAGCATCACCCCGCTCTCACTGGGACTCCTGGGGGGAACCTGGTCAGGCCCCTGGGCCCCTTCTGAGCACTACTGGCTCTCAGAGCCCTGCCGGCCACCCGCGCCAGCCCTGGGCACTCCACACCAGCCCGGCCCATGTCTGGGTGCTGCTCCCCGGCCACCCCAGACGTGGGCCCCGTGCCACAGGCACTCGGAGGTGCGTTGGGTCAGCCGTTTCAGGGTTTCTGGAGGTCCAGACGCCCCAGATGCAACGGAAGCTCATGAGCACAAAGCAGCAGCTGTCTGGAGGGCAGAGAATTCCTCATGGAACCTCTGGAGACACTGGGGGCTCAGGGGGTGTCCAGAGCTGGGTGGTGGGGCTGCGGCCCTGCTCTGCCGGCCAGGACATGCCACTTTGCACATCTCTGGTGCATGGGAAGGATTTCGTGACGAGAACTCTACCAGGCAGCACTTTGTCCACCACGAACCCCACTCCCGCGTCCCTGGTCCTCTCCTGCCCCCGTGTCCCCCCCACCCTGGTCCCAAAGCCGAGAGTGCCCCCGGAAGTGTCTCTGGAGAGCCGGCCCGAGGTCCTTTCCTGGTGCCGGGACTGGAGACACTGAGCCGGTGCCTGCACGTCGGTTCTTTGCACTTCCTGAGCTGCGCCCCTCACCTGCTGCACCCTCGCTGCTGTCGCTGGCACCAGGCGGGGTGCTGCGCGCCCGTCCCTGAGACCATCGAGAACAACCACACGGCAGGCTGAGCTGGCACAGCCAGTGATGGAAGGAAACTGAGCCAGCGTGTATGAGCTATGTGGGATTTTTAAAAAATGTATTTATTTATTGGCTTTAGAGGAAGACGTGAAGCGGGGAGAGAGAGACACTGTCTGCTGCTCCACTTGCTCACGCGTTCAGAGGCTGGTCCTTGCTTGTGCCCTGGCCGGGGTCCGACCCGCAACCTGTGCACATCAGGATGCTCTGACCAGCGGAGCCACCTGGCCGGGGCCTGAAGCATGTTTTTAAAAACCACAGCAAAATGCTACACCCTTCCCTTAAACACTCAAGGGGCGATTTTCCCCCAGGCTGCACTTTGAAATCTCTCGTCCTGCCCCCCCGTGAGCCCGGTTTTCCCGCCTG
Source organism: Phyllostomus discolor (assembly GCF_004126475.2). NCBI lineage: Eukaryota > Metazoa > Chordata > Mammalia > Chiroptera > Phyllostomidae > Phyllostomus > Phyllostomus discolor. The sequence goes on along the minus strand of NC_040907.2, from coordinate 174,962,586 downwards.
GGTGGAGAGTGTGCAGCCCGAGGCCAGGGCTGGGCTGGCGCTGGGAGGCCCGCTGAGGCTGCTCTGTGGGGTCTGTTAAGCAGAGCTGAACCAGAGCACAGCACACAGCCCCTTGCCTGAGGCTGGTCTGGCTGGGCCGGCGGGGCATGGATGACACGCCCGAATCAGCCGGGAGGGACGTCGGGGGGCTGAGAAGTGGGTCTGAGGAGCTCATCTCGAGCGTGGCACAGCGGAGGAGGACGGGGAAGACACCAGGGCCATCAAGAAACACGGAGGACAGAGTGACGGCTGTCGCACACACTCGGTTGGAAGCTGGGGAGGAGAAGGGACCGGAGGGGGCAGGGGCAACGTTCGAAGAGAGAAAACCCTGGGTTCGAACAAACCCAGCACAGAGCGGCCGGACAGACGGGCGTCTCCACGCTCACACGCGCGCCGGGCGCCGAGGATGGAGACGGCGGCAGCCGGGCCGACACCTGCAATCTCGGCAGCGAGGGCGCGCGCCAGCCGTGGGGCGCGTCCACGTGCTGCGGGGAAACCGCCGGGCCCTGCGTGCCCGGCAGCAGCGTCCCCAGGAACAGGCACGTCGGAGCTTTCCCAGGCAGATGCCACTGAGAACCTCGTTACCACTGCTGTCGCTCAAGGAAGTTCCGACGACAGGTGTTGGGCAGAGGTGAGAGCTCCCGCGTGGGGGTCCGAGCAGCGGTGACCGTGGGGGCTCACACACACACACACGGACCACCAGACCCACAGCCCCGACGCCGCGCGGGTCGGACAGGCCAGAGGGCCGCGGACGACCCCGGCAGCGTGCAGGGCGGCGGAGGGGGGCGCCCGGCGTCCACAGTCCTTGCCCTGCTGGGGGGAGGGGAAAGACAGAGGTTAGCCTTAGACCTGAACGAGGGAAGTAACGTTTTAATGTTAGTGACGCTAACATTTTTGGGGAAAACTCCTCAAGTAATAACCAGAGTGTCTAGCTTCCCCAAGAAACAGCGAGAAAAGCTCATCTCACGGAACAAGGCATGAAAAGGGAGGGAAGGGAAGAGGCGGGACGAGGGCAGGGCGTCCGCCCACGGCCCTGCAGGGGGGGGCACCCAGACCTGCTGCCGGAGCCGCACCGTATGCCGGCGCCCACCGGCGTGACCTCACACGGCAGGTAGGGAGTGCAGCCGCCCAGACGTGAGACGCTGGGTGTTTCAGGTAAAACCGAGCATGGCTGCCACGCTTCCCACCAGGAGCAGCTCCTCAGAACCCGTCACGCTGGCGGCTCTCCCATTCGTCAGCAACACCCGCACACGGAGTTTCACGTTCCGTGTAAAACTGAGACTAGAACAAGCTGCCTTCTAGGCAGGGTGCCGCTGGGGTGAGCACGTAGGACCGACAGCCCCCAGAGACCGTCACACACAGGCCTTGTGGTGGCGCACAGGGACGTGAGGGTTGGCAGGACGCGCTGCTGCAGGAAGGCCGGCGTGCTGGCCTAGCCGCAGACCCCAGGGCTGGGGGCAGGGTGGGGCAGGGTCTGTTAGCCCCTTCTCTAGGGTGGGACCCTCACGAAGGCAGCCACCGTCCATCAGGAAAAGCATTTGTGGGCTCTCTCCCACCACTAGCAGCTGCACTTGAGGCTTCGCCCTTTCTCTCAGCACCTGGCAGCCCGGCAGGGGTTTCCAGTGTGTGGTGTCGCCCTGTGACGCGACACTGTCCGAGACCCCCCCCCCCCCCCCGTCAGGTGTCCCAGGGCTTCGGGGGTGGCTGTCAGAGCTGGGCAGCTGCCCGTGGCTGAACCCAGAGCCAGGACGAGAGTGAGTGGAGGTGAGCGGGGAGGGGGCACCCTCTGCTGCTGGCCCAGCCCGAGTCCGGGGGCACAGCCAGCATGGAAGCACCCCAGGTGCATACCTGCTGGGGACGAGGCATCTGGGGGAGGCCCTGCCGGAGCCCCACCCTGCCAGGCCAAGCCGACAGTCCGTATGTGATCGAAACAGCGCTGACCATTGTCTCTGTCCACACGCTGGAGTCCACATGGGGGCCTGGGCTCCGCGGCTGCCTCCTTGGCTGCCCGCTGACCATCGGCAAGGGGACTGCAGCCTCTGGGCTCCGCTCCTGCCAGGAAGATGCTGGCCGCTGACTCCCACCTGGCGCTGCCCCTCCTCGGGGAGGTCGCCCCGGCTGGCGCTCCTCCTGCAGCACGGGCCACCCGCCCCAGGCCGCCCCAGAGCGGGGTCCGCTCACACTGCGGGGCAGGCTGACCGGGGACCTGCCGGGCAGCAGGTGCTGCACCTGCTCCGCCCACCAGAGATGCCAAGACTTCACGGTACGTCTTCGTGATGACCGAACGCGGGGAACCAAGTGCTCGCGTGTGATCGCTGCCCGTTCCCAGTCGAGTCCCACAGCACGGAAGGGACGGCTGGGGACCGTCCTGGGACACCGCGTGCTTCAGAAGGGCCTCTGGGGGGTGGCCCCCAGAGGGAGGTGGGCTGGAGCACAGGTCAGGGCCAGCCCCGGAACTGCGGTCTCTCACTGCTGACGCTGGCTGCTGCTGCCACCTGGCCACTCACTCAGGGGCCAAGACACGGAGGTGGCAGAGGTCTGGTGCTCGGGTGGCCACACGAGTAGGCGAGAGACAAAGCTCCCTGCTGACTCCAGGTCCATTGGGGGTGCCAGTCCCGCCCCCCGCCAGTGCCCCCTCGGCCTCGGTCGTCACTGGTGCTTGTTTCTTTTCTTGCTGCTTTTAAACCCACGTGATGCGCCATGACCAAAACAGATGGTAGGAGGTATTCTGAAAGGGAAAAACAATCTCCATGCCAGAGTCGCACCCTCTGCCCACAAACGGCCCCGTCCCTAAGAGCAGCCATGCATGCATGTTCTTGCTCCAGAATGCTCTCTCCCTCTCGTTCTCCTCACGGATCCTGCTCCGGGGCCCCGGGGCAGCTCCCTCTGCCTCTGGCCAGCCTCTGCCCTGCTTCCTGTGGGCGCTGGCTCCCGCCCAACGCCCCGGGCGACTCCTGTTGCCCGCCCCGTGCTGAAACCCCATCTGCCCACTGGCATCTGGACTCACTGGCTGGCCAGAGCAGGAGCAGCTGCGTGAAGGGAGCTGAGGAATACGTGTCCTTCTTTCTGTCACTTTGGATTCATTGGCGAGTTTTTCATTTGTCCAACATTTTCCCCAAGATTCGATCTGAACTCGAGTTTAACCCAATAAAAGCCACTAATACTAGAAACAGACTCACACAATTGCAACTTCAGCAATTGCAACCAAGTGGCTCTCTGTCCAGAAGGGGCAGTGCTCTGCATTCCTGCACCGCAGGGCTTCCGGAAGCCCAGTGAGCGAGAGGCACTGAGCTGTTCTCAGGAACTGCTAAGAGCCGGCTTCCAACTCCCACTGAAGCCCACACTAGCTTCTCCCAGGGCCAAACCCACCATTCTCCACGTCCAGAATCTCAGAGCTGTCAGCTACTGACCTGCGGCTGCAGGCCCGCCTCTCACCCGTGGGCTCCGTGGGGGGCAGCGTGTGTTCGGAGCAGACTTCCATGGCGTCCCCTTCCGACTGCTTCCCGTTGTCCCCGGGGGCTCCCGCCGACACTTGCAGGGAGGCTGTGGGTGTGGCTGGGCTGCGGGAGGCAGGGGGCTGAGCGGGGCCCCACAGTGGTGGGCGCAGCCCCATCCGCCCCAGAAGTGAACTGGCCAGGAAGAGACTGTTTCTGCAAAGGCGTTTTATGACAACTTTGGCATCACGTAACGGTCAGGCTACCCGGATAAGGAGGAGGATTCCTACAAGCTCGAATGTGCACGTGGACACGATAAACACGACGTCTTATAACTTAGGTACAACACTTACACTTTGCCTTCACAAGTGTGTTTTTATGGTGCCGTGTGATAAATACCAATGAACAGCGACGGAAGTCTTTTTACACCAGTGAGAAATTCTCTACAGTTAACTATATGATATTGAGAGTCTCTTCCCTAACACTGATGTCTCCACCCGACATACAGGGTTTTTGTCCTAAAATGATCTCTCGCTAAGAAGGGAGTTCCCTCACACTCAAGGACTTAAAAAACCTCCCATACTACAGTGGGTTCTTGCAGTTATTTTAAACAGCAAAATCCTGTTTGCAAGAAAAAATACGTCTGAAGAGACAACTTTCAATATGACCTTCAGATGGACACGAAGGTCTACCTGAAAGAATCAGTTTCAAAAAAGACAAAGAAACATCGTGCAAACTTCAGAACCATTCGCAGGGGCGTCTCCCCACAGGGCACCCTAAACAGCCGTGTGTAATACGGGATGTGGTCAAGTTCGTCAACACACCGGCAGGACAAATGAAAAGCCAGGGGGCCCCACGTGGGGCTCACGGGGCTGGGACGATTCCCAGAGGCCCACGGGGCAGGTGACGTGCGAGCGGAGCTGCTGTGCCGGGCGCAGGTCAGCTACAACCTCACGAGACGTGAGTGCAGACAGACACAGTGACGTCCTAAGCGCCCCAAGGGAGACGCCGCGACGGCACTCCAGTGATTCCCTGCGGAGCCGGGAAGCCAGACTATCTGTCCCTTTCAGCCCTCCCTCCAGCAGGGTGGCTGCACACAGGACAGGCCCCTGCCTGCTTAACACCTATGGTCAGTAGCTCCAACCTGTCAGGGTTTCTGTTAACCGCAGCCAAACGTGACAGTATGGGACACGGTATCTCCGAACCCAAAGGCTTCCCTGACGGCAAGGGGTGGCCGCATCCTGCAGCGTGAGCGTGCACACCACCACACGTACCCTCTGCCTTCCTTCGGTCTGTCAAACCGGAAGTCCGCAGGGTAGAGGTGACGTCGCACCAGGTGATCCTTCCTGTCTTTGCTGGTCTTGAACTTCTCCGTGCAGCCTTCCACCAAGCACTGATACTGAAACAGAAATGGAGTTCCCTCCATCCATAGGGCTGGGGCCAGGGGTGGGGAGGTGCCCCCTGGTCTTGCCTGGACCCCAGAGCTGGGAGCCCTGCTCCGTAGGCAGACGGCTCCAGTCCAAGGCCCCCAGGGTGCTGCGTCACCCACCATGTCCTGCCTCTGGGACAGGATCTGGAAGAGGGAGTCGTGCCACTCCAGGATGTGGATGTCCAGCAGGTGTCCCGAGGGGAAGGCCCGCTTGCAAAAGGAGCACGTGTTTCTGTGCTGGGTGTGGTAGTGGTGCTCGTAGTCCTCCAGGGTGTCAAAGACCTGGCAGCAGCCCGCCACCTGACAGGCGAACTCGGGCACCCTGGCAGAGGAAACCGCTGCTAAGAACGTTAGGTTGTCGACAACTTCCCTTTAAGTGGCCTGATAAAGCTTCGGATGTTTTTCTGCAATTCGAAATAACGCTTTTTTTAAGAGTGAAGTTTTTTACAAGCCACCCAGATGAAGGCGAGGCCAACAAAGCGGGGCTTGGAGGGTGATCCAGGCGGAGGGCGCGCGACGGGTCACCAGGGAGGGGCAGGCCTGGGGACCCGGGAAGGGGGCGAGGTGGGGAGCGACCAGGGGTGGCGCGGGGCGCAGAGCAGCTCACCTGGGCCTCTCCGGCGCCTCGGCCACCTGTGTGAGCACGTCCTGGAGGTACAGGTGCCGCTGCACGTCCCCATCCTGCAAGACGCACGCAGTGGGCGCAAAACTAGAGGTTCCACCCACCCGGGCTGCAGCCCGCTCCCGCCTTAGCCCCGCCCCAGCATTCAACGGCCCCGGCAGGGAGCCGGAGGCCCCGCCCATGCCCCGCTCCGCCCCGCGGCCCTGGGGCCGGCCTTTCAACTGCTACCCTTTCCCTCGACTCCGTACCTCGAAGAACTCGTGCTCCCGCGGGAAGCGCACCAAGCGCGCCGCGAAGCGGAAGGGTGCGGCCCCGGCGGCAGGGTCCCGCTCCACGGGCAGCGGCTCCGCGCTCCCGGGGCCCGCCACCAGGCGGGCGTGCAGCGCGGGCGGCAGCTGCATGGTCCTGCGATAAATGGCCTGTCACGCCCGTCGGCCACCGTCCCCGAGCGGGCCGGGGCGGGGCCGGACGTGACGTCGGGAACCACTTCCGCTTCCGGCGCGGGCTGCGCGACGGGTTTCGGCGGGCTCCAGAGGTGGCGCGGCGCCGGCGGTGAGTGCGGCCCGTGCAGCAGGAGCGGCGGGGGCATTTCCCAAGCCCCGTGGTGCGGAGTCTCGCGCCCGTCCCCCGGGCCGCTCCCGGCCCTCGGAAAGCGGGGGTTTTATCGGGAGCCTCTGCTTAAAGCCCTTCGGTGGCCCCCCATTCCCTGAGTTCTGGGCCCGCGTCCCGGCGGTCGGTCCCTGCGCTCCGCCTGCCTTCCCGTCTCCTCCGGCCGCTCAGCGCCCGAGCCGCTCAGGGCGCCGTGCCCGGTGCCCATGGCGCAAGAATCGGGTGCGGTCAAGCATTTCCCAGGCTGAAATGTGATAGGCGACACGTGCGGGCCCCCGGGGCGCTCGAGACTTAATGTGGCGGGTGGGCCCGGCGCTCCCAGGCGCCCGCGGCTGCGGGTTCCTGCCTGCGCCTCCCGGTTGCAGCCGCCGCTGTGCTGGCGACCTGGGCACCAGCCTGTGCCTCCTCTGCCCTCCCGCTGGGGACCAGTGTTGGATGTGTGTGCCCCGTGAACATCAGTTGCATCCAGAGAACTTGTTTCCCATCCCCGGGATCACAGTTACGATTACGATTCGGGGTGAGATACTTACTGGCAGGGGAGACACCGTGATCTCCAAGGTGGTTTTCCCGGGGCGAGGCTTATCCGTTGCACTCCGGATGTGCTGACCCCTGCGATTTCCCCAAATGTGGGCAACTCGACTGCACAATTTGTGGTGGTGGCGGAGTGCGTTCGCGCTCTCCCCTAAAAAAAAAAAAAGATTCCTGAGTGATTGATTAGCTGTGGCTCCTGTGCCAGTGGTCTCTGCCGCTGGCAGCAGGGCGGTCCCGAACCTCTTTTGGGTCTCAGAGCCTTTGAGCATCTGTTGAAAGACCATCTCGGGAAGTTCACGGACAGGAATGACTCTGCCCTGATCCCAGCAGGTGTTCTGTTGTTCGTGGACCTGAGTTGGGAACCTGTGTAGGTAGATCGACACATGTATGGGGAGGGTGTGAAGTTTGTTCCTCTGTTTTTCCAGCCTGCAGCCGACTGCCCGTGAGTGTCTGTTCACACCCTCCCATCAGCACTGCTGATGGCGACGGCCAACAGGGCCTGTCATCAGTGGGAGCAGAGCCTGGTGCAGGCCACTGCCGGTCCCTTGGGCACGTCTCAGTTTCAGCCTTGAGGCCGGGGGTTCTGTATCTAATGGGGAGACCCCGGGACATCTGGTCGGCAGGGCCAACTGAGCAGAAGTGGAACCCCAGCCACCTCAGATGCACAGGGAACGGGCAGCACTTTTAGGAAGAGCACCTGCACGTGTAGCCAAGCTTGGGCGAGAGAGGGGAAGGTCCCGGGTATCAGAGTGCAGAGAGGATGCACACCTGAGCAGCACAGGGTTCGGGAACCAGGCGTGGGCCTCGTGGGCTGGAGCTGGGGTTTGTGCTGGGACAAGGGTCAGTGGCTCCGGCCTGTGCAGAGCTCCCTGCACAGACCCAGGCCCCCCACCAGGGCCACTGAGTCTGCCCGCCACTGGCCCAGGGCCTGGTGTTGTGGCCGCCTGGGGTGAAGGCGGGCCCAGCCTGAGGGTTCACAGCCTGTGCCCACAGGCTCCCGAGCTGAGGCGTGGGCCTGGAAGCTGGCTGGGAGGGTGGATCCCCAGAGGCTGCGTGCACACTGGAGACAGTGCCCAGGGAGAAATGACAAAGACCAGCCACAGCAGGGGCGCCACCCGCAGGAAGGGGAGGACTCACCGCACAAACAAGCCCTAGCAGGTCCACGGTCCACAGGGGGTGGCTGTGGTGATGGCCCAGCGGGGCATCGTGTGGCACACAGATGATGTGGTTTCTCAAAGGCGTGACGTGGGCCAGGTTTGACTGCTTTAAAATATTTAGGTCAATAGGGTTTTGTTTTTATAAATAGCTTTCCTCTCACTTCAGGAGAACACTCTGGGATGCTGTCTTGGAGCCAGAGCTATGAGTGAATTTCGGATACACCACGATGTCAACGAGCTGCTCAGCCTGCTGCGTGTGCACGGGGGGGAGGGGGCCGAGGTGTACATCGACCTGCTGCAGAAGAACCGGACCCCGTACGTGACGACCACCGTGTCGGCGCACAGCGCCAAGGTGAGTGCCCGCCCCGCACCGCGCAGAGTTCACCTTCCCCACCGGGCGCCCTGGCGGTTCCGGCAATGGGGCTGGAGAACCTTGGCCAGTTTTCCCGTGGACCCCACAGCGGTTCTGCCCCTCAGCCCAGACAGAAGGGTGGATGGAAGCTCAGGGAGCCCAGGCCCTTCACCATGCACCCCCCCATGACGGGGGCACGCAGCCGTGTCTCCAGTGTGTGGCCACATTGTGGCACAGACGTTTCCCCGACGGAAAGGGGAGCTCCTGGGAGTGACCACCTGGAAATCCCTTTCAAGTGAAGTACTTTTACTTGTTCAAAAAATATGCAATTCTCTCTTCTTGGTAGCACGGTTGTGAGAGTGTCTTCCTAATATGCCAAGGTTATGGGTTTGATCCCTGGGCAGGGCACATACAGGAATGGAAGTGTCAGCAAGTGGAAAACAGATGAGTGTTTCTGTCTCTCTCCCTCCCCCGCCGCCTTCTCTTCCACTGAAATCAATAACTAGCTCCGACTAGTGTGGCTCAGTGGACTGAGTGCCATCCTGCAAACCAAAGGGTCGCCAGTTCACTTCCCAGTCAGGGCACAGGCCTGGGTTGCGGGTCGGGAGTCCTGGCTGGGGACGTGTGAGAGGCAGCCACACGTGGACGTTTCCCTCGCACCTCAGTGTGCCTGCCCCCCTCTCCCCCCAGCCCTTCTCCTCTCCCTGGAGAGGAGCACAGTCAGTGAGGAAGTAGAGCCCCTGAGCCTGTGCGTGGCGAGCGTCTCGGGGAGCCTAGTGGAGGGAGCTCCCAGGGGAGAGGCCGTGGCTGCCTGGGGGGTTGGGGGTGGCGCGAGAGAACGCCTGGAGGAGGACGCGGTTTCACGGAACGCGTGATGCGTCGTCTCGGTTTGCTCTCAGTGACAGGTGGTCGTTTAGCCTGACTGACTTCACTGTACCTGGGTGGCTGTGTTCAGCTTCCTGGAAGATGTTTTCACGGTTCTCCGTTACTGTCGCTAACTCACTCGTGTTTGTGCTTTCGAGGTTAAAATAGCGGAATTCTCTCGTACTCCAGAAGACTTCCTAAAGAAATACGATGAACTGAAATCTAAAAACACGCGGAACCTCGACCCCCTGGTGTACCTGTTGTCAAAGCTCACGGAGGACAAAGAGGTAGCTGCTGTCGTGCCGGGGGTCCGGCGTGTGTCCGGGGGGCGTGCGCTGTGGGTGGTGCCAGGGAGTGTTTTAAGCCCACGGGCTTGCGCAGTGGAAATGGCACCTTGTGAGTCCGCTGTCCCCGAGCTCCTCCCGCCACGCGGCCTGGCTGTGGCAGCAGAGTGGAAGGAGCTCCCGACGGCAGACCCGGGAGGTGCCGGGGGCTGCTACCTCCGGGGGCTGGGTTTTGGCGGCTGTCTCGTGCCTCTGTGTGTCGGCTTACGTCATGTGCGTGATGCGTGTGACACCACGGAGAACACGTGCGAGCACCCAGGGGCTTGTTGGGTCCTTCCTCCTGCTGCCCAGGGCCCGGGGCCTGTTTGGGGGTGGAGGCGCAGCCGGACACCTGGTGACCTCTAGTGCTGGGAGCGGGGTGGGGGGCACTTGAGTGTAGAGAAGGGGCAGTGCTCTGGGCACAGAGGTCGGGGACTGGCTGCTAGAGCCACTGCAGGGTGTTCTTCCGTGCGGGAGCGCACGCGGCACCGTGTGTCAGGAAGCTGTGAGAGGCCAGACACCAGGGCTCGAGGGCTGGCAGGAGGCCGGCTCTCGCCCTCCTTGGGGTCGCTGGGGCTGGGAAAGAAGGGGCTGGGGTGGCCGTGCCGGGCGGAGTGCACGCACGTGCGGCCCCGTCTCAGGCGGGGCTCCGTGTGTGCAGACGCTGCAGTACTTACAGCAGAATGCGAGGGAGAGAGCCGAGCTCGCTGCCGCGGCCGCAGCCAGCAGCAGCACCAGCCTCAGCGCCCCTGCCCCGGCCGCCAGGATCTCCCTGCAGGAGCTCGAGGAGCTGAGGAAGCAGCTTGGCAGCGTGGCTGCGGGCTCCACGTGGCAGCAGGTACTGCAGCCCCTGCCCCCGCCCTCCCGCAGGCCCACACTTGTTGCCGCAGGGCGGGGGTGCACGGCTCACTGCCGTCTGTGAGAGGCGGATCTGCATGTGGAGGCCGACCACGACCAGCCGTGTGTGGACGAGGGTCCTGGACAAACTGGGGCCGGGGGTGTCCCACCCGGGCAGTTGGCCGCCTGCCAACGCAAACTGCAGTTCCCCGTCTCCCGCTGCTAGTCTGGGACGGCTCGTCTGTTTACGTGATGCTCCGCAGACAGTTTTCTCTGCACGGTGCCCTCTCCCCTGGACTTACTGCTTCTCTCGGTTTTGAGTTTACGTCCTGCCCTGTTCTCTCGACGCACACCCGCCTGCTCACAGCGTTGCCTCTGGCCTGCGAGCCCCGCAGACCGGTGTCCCTGGGAGGGCCCGAGCTGAGCTTGTTGAGCGCAGCCGCTGTGACCGGGACGACGGCCAGCACGGGTGGGACGTGTCCCGTGTCCACCAGCTCGCAAAGCCCTCACGCCAGTGGCCCGTGTGACAGATGAGGAAACCGAGTTTGCACGTGCCCTTGCCACACCTCAGCCGGCGCTTCACAGAGCCAGGCCCCCCGGGGGGGCCACTGCCCTGTGCGAGTGCCTGCGGCCAGCCTCCCCTGGGCGGCGCTCCCGCCTGTCCCCTGTCCCCGAGGGGCTTGGGCACCTCGTCTCCACCGTCTGTCTCTGGGGCCACATCTTCGCCCAGCAGGTCGCATCCAGCCACCAGAGAAGGTGTAGGTCTCCCCGAGGGTCGGCCTGCCCTGGCGAGGTGCCCTCGCTGCCGGTGCTGCGGGCAGGTCTGTGGGCCCTGCCCCGACCGACACCGGGCGAGAGCCTGGGTCCCCGCCCCTTGCGTTGGTAGACACACATTCCGAACCTTCCCGTGCTCAGGACCCGGCTTTCTCGGTGCCGTTGGTGTCAGTTTGAACTGTTTGCCCTGAAAGTGTGTCTTTGTTTTTGTTTTTAAAAACGTTCCCACCAGTCTCTAGAACTTACAAGAAAGATGCTCCGAGACAAGCAGAACAAAAAAAATTCGGGCCAGCGCCTCCCTGTCTTCCCCGCGTGGGTGTATGAGAGGCCCACGCTGGTCGGGGACTTCCTGACCGGCTCAGGCTTGAGCACGGACACAGCTGTGCCAATAGGTGCGTGGAGCGTGTGCTTTCGGCAGTCTGCGTGGGGGGCCCGGGGGCGGGTGGCTGCTGTGCTCAGAGCCCACGCTGTGCCCCGGGCAGGTGACCAGGTGTGATGCTGTGCCGTCTGCTGGTGGGCCTCGGGCTCAGTTGCCCTGGGGCAGCCTGAGAGTGGGCAGCTGGGGCAGTTCTCAGAGACACCCTTCTCCTGGTGCTGCCTCCAGCCCCCCACGTGCGGCTATCAGTCCAGGTATAAGGGAGGATTCCGAGGGTTTTCTGGGGCTGGGAGCTTGGGGGCCAGGAGGCACTGGGTGTGGCAGTCCCACTCGGTTTCCTGGGACTGTCCTCAAGTCTGCCGGGCTGTCCTAAGGGAGCCACCTCACGCTGTGTGTTTATGGCGGGACTTGTCAGCACAGGAAGCCTCCCTGTGACCCGAGAGCAGCGTGTGGACGCTGTGCACACACACGGCTCCGCTGGAAACGCTTCCCAGGCCCCTGCCTGCTCCCGGGTGGGCACAGGCCTAGGGGAGGGGTTGCTTTTGCTGTTGCTTTTCTTTTTTCTTTTCTTCTTCTTTTTTTTTTAAGGTTTTACTGCTCTGGCTGGTGTAGCTCAGTGGATTGAATGTGGGCTGTGAACCAAAGGGTTGCCGGTTCAATTCCCAGTCGTGGCATGTACCTGGGTTGTGGACTAGGTCCCCAGTAGGGGGTGCAAGGGGCAGCCACACATTGGTGTTCCTCTTTTTCCATCTGTTCCCCTTTCTCTAAAAGTAAATAAATAAATTTTTTTTTTTTTCGAAAGTGAAGGTTTTATTTATTTAGAGGAGAATGAAAGAAGAGAGAAACGGAGAAAAACAGTTCAGTTGCTTCTCTCAGGCCCCCAGCTGAGGACCTGGGCCACAACCCAAGCATGTGCCCTGACTGGGAATCGAACTGGCGATCTTTCAGTTCACAGCCGGCACTCAATCCACTGAGCCACGCCAGGCATGGCCTGAGTGTAGGGATTTCTACCTGCTTAGTGCTTTTAGGCTCTGATGGGCTGGCCCGGGCTCCCTGGCCTGCCTGGGCTAGCGACTTCCGTTCTGGTGGCTTTGAAATTGCAGCCTTTGGTGCCCCGGTGGGGTCAGTCAAAGCGAAATGAGCAGCTGCCTCTTACCTCTGTAGTTACTTGAGGAAAACGGGTGAGAGCATGACTTTTGGTGGGCAGGTTGCGGGAGCAGGGGCTCCGGCCATGCGCGCGGCCCCAGCAGTGTCTGTGGCCCACAGGCTCACTGCCCCTGGCCTCCCAGGAGGCGGCCGTCGTGGAAGACCTGCTCTACGTGCTGGCGGGTGTGGACGGCAGGTACATCACCGCCCAGCCGCTCACCGGGAGACAGAGCCGGACCTTCCTGGTGGACCCCAACCTGGACCTGTCCATCAGGGAGCTGGTGAACAGGATCCTCCCAGTGGCCTCCAGCTACTCCACCGTGACCAGGTAGGCGCGGGACACCGGCCTCCCCGGACACATCTGGCTGCGAGCACACGTCGCCCCAGCGTCACTCGTGGCCAGACATTGAGGGCTGAGGGCGGGTGCGGGGGGCCCCGTCTGCGCGTGAGAGTGGGGCGCTGGCGCCAGACGCAGAGTGCCCGGCCCCGCCTGGAAACGCAGCTGTAGCTTCTCAGAGGCGGCAGCACCTCCTCTCCCCCTAGGTTCATCGAGGAGAAGTCGTCCTTCGAGTACGGGCAGGTGAACCAGGCGCTGGCGGCCGCCATGCGGACCCTGGTGAAGGAGCACCTGATCCTGGTCTCGCAGCTGGAGCAGCTGCAGAGGCAGGGCCTGCTGTCGCTGCCGAAGCTCTGGTTCTACGTGCAGCCGGCCCTGCGCACCGTGGACATCCTGGCCTCCCTCGGTGCGGCTCCGGGGGGACGCGGGGCGGGGCGGGCCCTGCAGTGGTGCGGCCGCTGCTGGCATGAGGATGGGGTGGGTTTTGTCCTCAGGGCTGTGAGGCCAAAGCGGTGTTGCTTCGTGTGTGACTAATTCGTGGGAGAGAACTGGAGGCTTTGTGGGTAGACTGTGCAATCAGCTACGGCTTTGCAGTTTGGGTGCATCCCCTAAGGAGGCACCGGTCCCGTGGGGAGCTAGAGGCCGGGCTCCACACGGCTCCTGCTTCCTCGGCACCGAGCGCAGCCTCCCTCACAGCCACCTCCGTGGATAAAGGCGAGTGTGTCGGGGGGGCCACCCTGAGCCTGCTGCACGACCGGAGCTTCAACTACACGGGGGACAGCCAGGCGCAGGAGCTCTGCCTCTACCTGACCAAGGCCGCCAGCGTGCCCTACTTCGAGATCCTGGAGAAGTGGATCTACAGGGGCATCATCAACGACCCGTACAGGTGGGCCGGAGGGGGCTCTTCGACTCCTGCCTCTGTGGGGCGGGTGGACGGTGGTGCCGGGTCCGCTCAGAGGCCACAGCGGCAGCCTTGCCCCGGCTTTGGGCGAGGCTGGGCCCGGCCCCCGCGGTCGTGACCGGTACGCCTGCCTGCTTCCAGCGAGTTCATGGTGGAGGAGCACGAGCTGCGGAAGGAGAAGATCCAGGAGGACTACAACGACCGCTACTGGGACCAGCGGTACACCGTGGTGCAGCGGCAGATCCCCTCCTTCCTGCAGAAGATGGCGGGCAAGGTGCTCAGCACAGGTGCGGCCCGGGGGCCCCGCCCACCCGGACACCTGCACGTCCTCTGCGGCTGTGTCCCCGGGGCGGGCGCAGGTGCCGGGCTGCGAGGGCCGCGCTCTGGCTCTGGGCTCTGGGTGACCATCTTGTTCCCTGACCCCAGGAGGCTGTCCCAACAGGCGCCTCGCCTCCCTCCTCACCGAGAACTTTCTAGAGCTCTGTTGCTACTTAAGGGAAACCTTGCTTTTGCTCACGACTCCGACAGCACGTGTGTGGGTTTGCACACCAGCCCCCAGGCCCCCGGTTCTCTCGGGACACCGGCCGGTGTCCTGCAGTCCCACGTAGCCCCAATGCCGATGCCCAGACGCCCCCGCGGGCCCCACTTCACACGCCGGCTGTGAGTGTCGGGGTCCCTGGGCCACCGGCACTTCTGTCCGAGGCGATGACAAATCGGGGCTCCCCATGACCCCTCCCTGGATTTTGTTTCTTGGTAACTTGCCAGAGCAGCTCAAAGAACTCGGGGGCCCCCTGCTTCCCAGGTGACTGGTGGATCGTAAAGGGCACCAGGTGACCAGGTGGCTGAAGAGGTCAGGGAGGGTCCCCGAGCACAGACGCTTCTGTCCCCGTGGTTTTGGGGTGCACCACCCCCTGGCAGGTGGATGTGTTCACCAGTTACCCGGAAGCTCGTCACAGCCCTCTTCAGGGTTTTGTGGAGGCCCCGTCCTGTGGGCCCAGCAGGGCACGGTGGTGGCCTGGAGACCGCCTCTGTCTCGGCACCAGCCCCTCCCCCGACGCTGGGCGGGGCCGAGAGTTCCAGCCGCCTGGCCACCTCCCCTGGCCAGTTCCTCGGACTACCAGCCGCACCCTGAAGCTCTAGGGGGGCAGCCGGGAGCCCCCTCAGCAGCATAAGCTGTGGTGTGTGTCTCGTCTCTCCGTGTCACACGCCTTCTGGGGAAAGCCATCAAGGACACAGCCCACCGGCCAGCTGTGGTCCCGTCCCCTCACTGGGCCCAGAAGGCACGTGTGGGCGCTGCTTGGAGCCCGTCTGGCGGCCGTCTGGGGCAGGGCCTGGAGGCGGCTGCTGGAGCCCGTTTCCGTGGTGTGATCAGAGAGTCGGATGTGAGCAGTCCCCGAAAACCAGCGCGGTGACTGCTCCCCACTGCGGTTGGTGGCAGAGTCTCCACGGAGGCTAGAGCGGGTCGCCGGAGCCCCCGCCCGGTCCGCCCCGTGACCTGCCCTGCCCTCTGGCTGGTGCGTGTGACGGGGTGTTTAATCCGCCCCCGCCTCCTTGCAGGAAAGTACCTGAACGTGGTCAGGGAGTGTGGTCGCGATGTCACCTGCCCGGTGGCCAAAGAGGTCGTCTACACCTTGAAGGAGCGGGCGTACGTGGAGCAGATCGAGAAGGCCTTCGGCTACGCGAGCACGGTGCTGCTGGACTTCCTGATGGAGGAGCAGGAGCTCGTGGCCCACCTGAGGTGCGCCAGCCCCCCCCCAGCGCGGCGAGTGACCTGTGCAGGCGGGCCAAGACCCGGGGCTGCTGGCGGTCCGCCTGTTGTTCCGCAGACGGGCGGGCGCAGGCCGACTCGCGTCCAGCCTCCCTGCCGGGCGCCCGTGGACCCTCCTCCGCAGCCTCGCTCCCCGCCGGGCACCACCCTGGCCCTGTCTGGGCCCCCACAGCCGCACGCCCTGCAGGCCCGGGCCCGGCGGTCCTGCCCGAGAGAGCCGGCCACGGTCGCGGTCACGTGGCCTGTGGCGGCCGAGCTCTCTGCGCGCACGGCTGTTTCTCGGTCACTGGCAGCGTCGCTCCCGAGTGCGGCTGGTCTCGGGAGCAGCCGCCCTGAGGTCTGCCCCCGCCCCCGCCCAGGTCCATCAAGCGCTACTTCCTGATGGACCAGGGGGACTTCTTCGTGCACTTCATGGACCTGACGGAGGAGGAGCTGAAGAAGCCGGTGGACGACATCACGCCCACACGCCTGGAGGCGCTGCTGGAGCTGGCCCTGCGCATGAGCACCGCCAACACGGACCCCTTCAAGGACGACCTGAAGGTGCGCCGGCTCCTGCCCGGCCAGACGGTCGGCGGGCTCCCTCCCTCCCTGTGCGCCGAGTTGGCTCCCAGTGTTGGGCCGTCCTGGCGTCTCGGGAATGCGCCCCACTTGGCCGTGGGGGATGCTCCTTTCTCGTGTGGCTGCATGCGGCTCCCCGGTGGTGTTCAGGACTTTCGCGTCCCTGCTCTCCGGGGACACGGCCTGCACTGTCCCGTGTGTCTCCGGCGTGGTTGCCAGGAGCCCTGGCCGCCTACATGGAGCCGGGAAGTGTCAGGAGCGGGGGCTGGTTCTTTCCACGGAGTGGGGGGTTGCCTCGGTCCTCCTTCGGCCCCAGGTCTGCGCACACTCTTCCTGCCCGCGTCCGTTTTGGTTGCTGGTGTCCCCAGACGGGCAGCTGGGATTGACTCCCACGGCCCTGCTGGCTTCCGTGGGGTTGACTGCGATGCCCCTGCGTTCACATCTGGTCTCTCGTTAGCGTTTTCTTCCTGCCCCCCTCTAGCTACTGTGAGTTTGGCAAGTTTGTTGGCCTTTCTTTTTCTTTTTCTTTCTGTAAAGATTTTATTTATTTATATTCAGAGAGAAGGGAAGGAAGGAAGAAAGAAAGAGAAACATCAATGTGTGGCGGTCTCTTGTGCGCCCCCTACTGGGGACCTGGCCTGCAACCCAGGCATGTGCCCCGACTGGGAATCAAACCAGCAACCCTTTGGTTCACAGGCCAGTGCTCAATCCACTGAGGTACACTGGCCAAGGCCTTTTTTCTGCTGTTTTCTACGTGCTCTCATTTTTTTAAGCTTTTCCTCTCAAACTCTCTGTTTGCGTGTGTGAGAGGCAGGGTGACAGCACAGGTCAGCGACGAGACAAACGGCGAGATTGAGCACCGTCGTGTCAGGCCCGGGGACGGGGCCGGCACCACAATGAGCCGCCTCCTCCTTTCGGCCCTTACAGCCTGGCCACAGACACCATCAGACCATAGCACTTCCCGAGCTTTCTGGGGCTCTCCAGTGACCCCAGGGCCAGGGAGCTGGTGGCACGGGGCCTGCTGCTGAGTAAGTGCTGGAGAGCGAGCACCGCGCGCCCTGCTTCTGCGTGTGCAGTGTCACCCTGCGTGTCGTCACTGCGTCGCTCCTTCCCGCTGCTCCCGTCGGCTCCCCGCGGAGCACCGCCGGCCTGGCGGCAGAGTGGCACCAGGACTCAGGCGGCTGGGGGGTCAGGCCTGCCCTCTGTGCCGCAGCTTCGGCACTCGAGCCCTGGCCGAGAGACCTCGGAGCTGAGGTCCGAACAGGCTGAGAGACGCTTTGTTTGGAGAGGCGCGGGGGGGGGGGGGGGGGGGCTCAGGGAGCGAGTTCCGAGGCCCAGGAAGTGCCCTGGGGGGGCGGGGTTGTGTCTCTGCCCTCTGCCCTGCTCCCGGCCCTTCCCCTCTCTGCGGCCCTGGGTGCGGTTGGTTCTCTCCCTAGTCTCTTGGGTGTGAACCAGGTTGCCGACTCATGCCCTCATGTCTGTGGAGGTGCCCCCACCGCGGCCACCTCTGCGGGCGGCTCTCCACGCCCCGTGTGGGGCGGCTCACCGTGCTGTCTGATCTCTGCTGCGGTCTTCCCAACCCCTCGTGGTGGTGGTTCACCTTCACGTTTCTGCCTTTCTCGGTGTTCCCCCCATTCCCGCCGGCCCGCTCTCCGCTGGCGTGTCCAGGCAGACAGTGGGGAACCGGGTCTCCACCGCGGTCTCGCGGCTGTTTCTCCTTTCAGTCTTCAGCCTGCACTCTGGGTGTCCGGGGTCGCTGCTCACGTGCGAGACTGCGTGTGTGGGGCAGATTCCTGGAAGCGGACTTACCGGACTGAAACATATGCCCTCGCTCGCCCCCTGGCTGCTCCGGGGGCTGGGCGTCGTCCCGCAAAGTGGAAGGCCGCTGGCTCCATTCCTGGTCAGGGCGCACGCCCGGGTTGCGGGGTCAGTGCCCAGTCAGGGGCGTGGGAGAGGCAGCCGGTGGTTTCCCTCGCTCGAGAGGCACCTGTGCCGAGCTCCCCGCCCCCTCTCAGGCGAGGGCGCCCTCACGCTGTCCCGGCGGGCGGTCGGCACTCGATAAGCTTTTGAAGACACCGACGTCGGGCATGGCACCGCCTGGAAGGGCCGTTCTGCCTGCCCAGACCTGCCCTCTCTGGCCTGGGCCTGGGGCGCGTGGGAGGGGGTCCCTCGGGAGGGGTTCAGGTCTGCCGGGTGCACCCTGTGGACCCTCGTTCCCACACAGCCCCTCGTAGCTCTCTTTCTCACTTCAGTGGGAAGTGGTCGTGTCTCTGCAGTGTTTCTGGAGCGGCTGGGCCTCTGAGCCAGTCCCAGGTTGCTCTCCTGTCTGGTCAGCACAGGTGGGGCCGGGGTCGCAGCCTGATGCTTTTTCACGGTGAGTTGCACAAAAGTAAAACATGTTTTTAATGACAGCTGTCGTGCAGCATTCCACTACCTTCAGGTGAGAGCACGGGGACGAGACGTGTGCTGGGCTGGCCAGAAAGTTCATTTGCTTCTCCCGCAGGTCAGCCCCAGTAGCACTCGGCCGGCTCTGGCATCGTCGTTGGAAACAGTCTTGTTGGATTGTATCGTGACAGCTGTCATTTCAGCGTGCACTTTTTTTTTTAAGAGGCGTTGAAAGCTTCTTAGTTTTTTTGGTTTTTGTTTTTAATTTTTTTAAAGATTTTGTTTACTTATTTTTAGAGAGAAGGGAAGGGAGAGAGAGAGGCAGAGAAACATCAATTCATGGTGGCCTCTCACATGCCCCCTGCTGGAGAACTGGCCTGCAACCCAGGCATGCGCCCTGCCTGGAATCAAACCGGTGACCCTTTGGTTCGCAGGCCCAAGCTCAGTCCACTGAGCTACACTGGCCAGGTCTCAGTGTGTGTTTTTAAAAACTCACCGAAGTTGGTGAGTTTTTGTGCAACCATTTTAATATTAAAGACAGAAGGAACTACGCGTTTTTGGCATGTCATGCTTTGTTATCTCACGAGGTGAAAACACCTGAAAGGTGAAAAAGATGTGTGCGGTGCGTGGAGAAGGTGCTGTGACTGTCTGGGTGTCGGGAGTGGCTTTTGAAGCTCCACATCCGGTCTCTCGCTGGATGAGCTCCACGTCAGGTTGGCCAGCCGAAGGTGGCGTGGTCGAACGGAGACACCGGAGACACCGGTTGAGGACGCCGCACGATGCCAGGCAGGAGACGGTGACGCGCCCACAGCATCCACGTCGGTCACGTTGTCGGGGGGAAATGACAGACGCGTCCCTCATTTCGCAGAAAAGCACTTCGTGAAGCGGACCCTGAGACCGCCCACTGGAAACTGGGGAGGGCTCGCACCCGACGCTCCTGCTTCTCCCCCCCAGATCGACCTGATGCCCCACGACCTCATCACTCAGCTTCTGCGGGTGCTGGCCATCGAGACCAAGCAGGAGAAGGCGATGGTGCAGGCCGACCCCACGGAGCTCTCGCTGAGCGGCCTGGAGGCTTTCTCTTTCGACTACGTGGTGAAGTGGCCCCTGTCTCTGATCATCAACAGGTGAGCGGGGTCCCTCGGGCACCAGCGGCGGGGCAGTCTCCAGGCGAGGTCAGCGGGGGCAGGGGGAGGGGCCAGGCATGCCACCCCTCGGCTTGTTCTCCTCCGAGCGTGCTGGGCGGGGGATGTTCGCCCCGTTGGGGTGGCCGCACCGCCCGGCCGTGGTCCCCGCCGGAGCCCCGTCCCAGCCCGGGTGTCGGGGCCCTGCGCCCTCTCCCCTCCCTCGGCAGGAAGGCCCTGACGCGCTACCAGATGCTGTTCCGGCACATGTTCTACTGCAAGCACGTGGAGCGGCAGCTCTGCAGCGTCTGGGTCAGCAACAAGGCCGCCAAGCAGCACGCGCTGCACTCCGCCAAGTGGTGCGTGCTGCGTCCGCTCGGGGCGCCGACCCCAGGTGCACCCCCAGGGTGTTCGTGGCGGTTGCCGACCTCGAGCGGCACCGGCTCTGTGCCCCCCACCGCCTGCACGAACCGAAGGGCCAGCTGCTTCTCTGGGTGGGACCCCTGGGGACCTCAGTTCCTCTCGGGGCAGGAGCCTCGTGGTGGCGGCGCCCTGCCCGTTAGAGCCCGGGCACTCCGCCCGCCGGTCTGTGGCCCCTGTGTGGTCTGGGTCCCAGGCGGCTCGGCGTGTCCACGTGCCGCTGAGGGCAGGCGCACCCGCGTCCCCAGCCCGCGTGGGCCTGGGGTGGGCGGGGAGCAGGAGGCCCGGTGCAGGCGCCAGCTCCCGCGACCTCTGCCCCCAGGTTCGCCAGCGCCTTCACGCTGCGGCAGCGGATGCTGAACTTCGTCCAGAACATCCAATACTACATGATGTTCGAGGTCATGGAGCCGACCTGGCACGTCCTCGAGCGGAACCTGAAATCCGTGAGTCTGGACCGGACGGGCTGACGAGCTTCCATGGCCTGGGGCAGTCAGCAGCCCCGCCCCCACAGCGCATGGTCTGCAGCAGGGAGGGTGCTGGGTCGGGTCAGGGTGGCGGGTGCCGTCAGCGGGGCTGCACCCAGAGCCCCGTGAGGAGAAGCCGCACCTGTGCACATGCTGTCCTTCCTCGGACCCCATGAGTAGGGGGGGCGGGGGGGGGTGTCTGTTCCCCGGGCGGAGCCCCGGGGTCGAGCTGGTGGAGCAGCACGGGCGCCTGCCCTTGCGGGAGCCCTAGAGCCTCAAGTGGGGGTGGCCCACGCACCCCCTGCAGGTGCTGCGCCCTCTGGGGCTTCTCCACCAGAAGGCCCCTTGCCCTGCACCAAGTCCCGGAAGCAGGAGGTGGCCAGCAGCCGTGCCTGCCCCTTCCTGTCTTCAGGGATCAAAACCTTAGGCTTTGGGGCACGTTCAGTGTTACTTCCGTTCAGCGGTGTGAAGTTTCCCCCCAAAGACCACCGGCCCATTTAGAACGTGGAGACAGGGCAAGCGTGCGGTGCCCGTGCTGAAGCCGGGGCACACGTGTGGGCAGCGTGGGCGTGCTCCCCGCAGGCCTCCAACATCGACGACGTGCTGGGCCACCACACGAGCTTCCTGGACACCTGCCTGAAGGACTGCATGCTCACCAACCCCGAGCTGCTCAAGGTCTTCTCCAAGCTCATGTCCGTGTGCGTCATGTTCACCAACTGCATGCAGGTGCGGCCCCGCCCCGTCCTGCCCGTCCAGGGCCCGCGGTCCTCCCCGGGCCGCACCCAGGTGTCCTGAACACCCTGCCCCCTGTCAGAGCGCGGCTCTCCTGACGCGGTGTGGGGCAGGCACCCGTCACAAGCAGGGGGACAGAAAACGAGTGTTGGGGGTGGACGGGGTGACATGGGGTGCTGGCGGGCACAGGGGCGTCTGAGCTGGTGGGGCTGTGGGAGGGCGTGGAGGCGGTGGCCAGTGACAGCGGACAGGAGCACGGCGATCGGTTCTCATTTAGGAGCCCCGTGGGGTTGCAAACCGGAAAACAAGTGTTTTCCGAGAAATTGGTCCCTAGGCCCCTGACAGGCAGCCTGGGGTGGTGTGGGTTCCCCCGCAGCCTCCAGGGGGGACCCGCTGTCCCCGAGCCCGCCTGTGTCCCGGGCGCACGGGGCTCGTGCTGCCGCAGCACACTGGTTGTGACAAGCGGTTTCCCTGGCCCCCAAGAGGTTCGCGCAGAGCATGAGCCTGGACGACGAGCTGGGCCGCCGGGCCCTGGAGCACGTGCTGGGGCCGCCCTCGGAGGCCGAGCGGGCGGGGGAGCGCACCCGCAAGGTGGGTGGCCGCGCCGGTCGGTCCTCCTGAGGGAGCCGGCAGTGTCCGGGTCCCGCCCCCAGAGAGCCGAGCTGCTCCCAGCCTTTCGTTTCTGTCTTCCCCTTGATTGAGAGGCAGCCGTCTACTTTTCTAAGAAATTTGATTGATTGATTGATTGATTTTTAGAGAGAGGGGAAAGGAGGGAGAAAGAGAAACGCCAGTGTGTGGTTGCCTCTCACACGCCCCCTTCTGGGGGCCTGGCCCACAACCGAGTACAAGCCACAGAAATCTCCACTGCCCGCTCCCCAAAACCCCCTCACCCCCAGCGTGGCTTGCTCCAGGCGAGGCCCTCAGAGTGGGGACAGTTCGGGCCGAGCTCGGTGCCCCGAGTGGCCTGGTGCACGGCAGCCCCCGGGAGAGCCTGTCCTCCACTGCCCCTCAGGCCGCTAGCCCCCGTGTTCCCGTGCCGTCCCCTCGGAGGGGTGGCCATGGCAAAACCCAGCGGGCGTTGCGGGCCAGACGGCCCGGAGCAACTCCGTTCCCTGTGCAGCTGCGCCCCAGCCAACCCTCGAGTCCCCGGAACACGCCCTGACACTCACCCTTCTGCTGGAAACGCGCGGAAGGAGGGGGAGGCAAGCCGGGCCCCTGTCTTCCAGCACCTGGCGGAGCACGCGGACGCGCCGCCGCTGGCCTCCAGCTTCGAGGCCACCGTCAGCAAGTTCGACAAGAACTTCTCGGCCCACCTGCTTGACCTGCTGGCCCGCCTGAGCCTCTACAGCACCAGCGACTGCGAGCACAGCATGGCCAGTGTCATCTCCAGGTGCGCATGGGGCCCTGGCTTCCCTCACTGGCCCCTGCCACCCTTGGGTCCCCAGAAGACATGAGGGTGTCAGCCCTTCGGCAGCTGCTGGTCCTGTGTCGCCCCCTGACGTGGCAGCGGTTACCTGTTCCCTGGGGCATGCATTCCCCAGGGTGTGCCGGGCCGTGCCCGCGGGCCAGCCCTGCTCACTGTTGTGCTCCCTGGGCCCTGGCCCGGGCCACTGGATGGGCCCCCCACAACCCCTGCCCTGCGTGTCCAGTGGCAGCGTCCCCCCCCCCCGCCAGCTCCCGATGAGCAGGGAGGAGGTGGCCAGGGGAGGGCGCTGTGTGGAAGCTGAGGCTGGTGTGCATGTGCACGTGTGACGTCCACTCGTGTGTGAGCATGCATGTCTGTGAGCGTGCCGGTGGCAGCCTTCACCCGTGGTGAGGAAAAGGGGTCTCACGCGGCCCCCGCAGGGTGGGACCCCGCCCGGGCATCTGCTGGGCCCACCCAAGCCCCGCCCTCACCCCCAGGCTGGACTTCAACGGCTTCTACACGGAGCGCCTGGAGCGCCTGTCTGCAGAGAGGAGCCAGAGGGCGGCGCCCCCGGTGCCCGTTCCACGGGGGCCCCCGGCCGCCGCGCCCAGAGTCGCCATCCCCGCGCAGTGAGGCCCTCAGTGCCTTGCACCCACCGCAGCCGGAGGGGGGAGGCGGCGGGCAGTGGGTGCTGCTGCGCGAGTGCGTGCCGGGTTCTGGTCGGAAGCCCCAGAGTGCGTGGGCCGCCGTGTTGTGGGGTGCGGTCTGGACGTCACCTGCGCCCGCCCAGCTCTCGGCGGGTGCGTACCTGTGAGCCCGCTGAGGTGGAGCAGGGGCACCTCGGGGGGGGGGGGGGGGTGTTTTGACTTCGAATAAAGACAAAGTGCATTTCAGCAACATCAAGGTAATTGCCAAGATGCCTTGTGGCGGTGGGAGGGGGCTGGGCTCCCCAGAGTCGCCCAACCCCTCCCGCCTTGGCCATCGTGTGCTCCCGACACCAGGGGGCAGCAGCCCCTCGTCCTGGGGTGAGTCAGGAGGCCCCCAAGGGCTCAGGCCGAGGCCTCTGTCCTCTTCGTCTGCAGTAGGTAGGCGTGTGGCCGCTCCGCTCCACAGACCCACGCCCCTCCCAGCCCTGCAGTGGGTGGCACCACGAGCACCTCTGGGTGCTCTGCTGGGTCTTGTGTAATTTTTTTTTTTTAAGATTTTATTTATTTATTTTTAGAGAAGGAAGGGAGGGAGAGAGAAAGAGAAACGTCAATGTGCGGTTGCTGGGGGCTGTGGCCTGCAACCCAGGTGCCCTGACTGGGAATCGAACCTGCAACGCTTTGGTTCACAGCCCGAGGTCAATCCACTGGGCTACGCCAGCCATGTCTTGTGTTATCTTTGAAATCCAGTTCAAACCACCTGCTGCAGGCAGCCTTCTTGGCAGAGGAGGACCAAGACCCCGAGGAGCCCCGGGGGCCTAGACAAGGGCCCCTTGGGGCGTGCGCATGTGTGGCTGTGCTCGGGCCTCTGCCTTGCAGGGCCGGGCAAGCCCGAGCTGCTTCCCCTTCTGCAGGTTGTGCAGGTGTGACCTGTGAGCACACAGGCTCACCTGCCAGCCCAGGTGGCCAGGGACAGGGTCGTAAAGCATGCAGACTGGGCGGAGGAGCCGCTGGCTCCATGTGGGCTGTCCCTGCCCGGGGCTGCAGCTCCAGTGACGCACCCAGCAGCACCTGCCACTGCTGGGAGGGAGCCAGTTGTGTGTGGCCTGGGGGCTGGGCAGGAGCCCCGGGCCCACGGGGGTCCTGGCTGCTGACGGGAAGCACCTGTGGGGAGCCGTGCGCAGGGTGGCTGGCTCGCTGGGGGGCCACGTCCCGCGATGCTGCACAGGACACGAGGCTGGGGAACAAGTGAAGTCGAGGGAGGACTTGGGGTTCACGTGGGAAGTGAGCTCGGGGGCCTGCCCTGGGGGCAACAGCAGCCTCCCTGGAGCCCCGCCCACGCTGCTGCCGCAGCCAGAGCCTGTCTCCCCTGCCTGAGACGCCCGAGTCTGCCAGCCCTCCCCCCTCTCCATGCCATTCCCTTTGGGGGAAGTAGTGGTCCGCTGAACTGTGACCTCTGGTCTGGGGACACCACAGCCTGTCACCTCAGCGTCCCGAGGAGCATGTCCGGAATGTGGAGCGAACCCACCGGGCTCCGCTGCAGGCCAGGTCTCCAGGGGAGGAACCCCTGGACCCCCCTCAATGGCAGGCCGGCATGGGTGGCCCCACCTGGCAGGACAGAGAGGGCAGGCTACCCCAGGTGCTGTGTGGGGATCCCCCGAGCCCAGCGGGGACCACCCCACTGGGAGGGGCCTCTCTGCAGAGTGGAGTCTGCAAAGGTGGTGTGGGCTGGATCCCCAGGTGCCCCCTCCCCAGGGAGGCCTCCCGGGCCCAGGAGAGCAGGGCCATGGCCTGGCTGGGCTCACAGGTGCTGCAGGAGCCTTCTGCCTGGAAAGCTGGGGTACCCCCACTTCTGACACCCCTTCCTCCAGACAGTCTTTCACGGTCACTTTCCCACCGAGGCCCAGCCTTGCCAGAACAGCCCAGTCACCGAACTCGGTCCACCTTTGTGAAGGCGCTCTGCGTGCTGGGCAGCGGACGCGGGGCTTGGGCCCCAGGGGACCCGAGGAGCCACGGGGCGGGAAGGACAGGAAGGGGGGCTGGGCTCCCTCCCGGAGGTGCCGAGGCCCCGCCCCTGGCGGTCTGTAGTGGGTGAGGGCTGGTGCTGGGGCAGGGCGGGGTGGGGCGGGGCTGGGAAGTGCCTAAAAGCCCGGGGCTGACACCGGTCGCCTCCGAGAGCAGAGCCTCACTCATCCAGAGCCGCACTCTTTGGCCCCTGGGCCCCTGGATCCCGTTCTCGCCACTTGGTCCCTGGGTTCCTGTCTGCGCCCTCGGACCCCGAGCCCTGAACCCCTGTCTCCCCATCCTCATTCCCCAGCCACTGGATCATCATCCGTGCTCCAGAACCCCAGACCCCACCCCTCCCTATCTCCAGATCCCCCTCCTGGGACCCCAAGCCCCCAGAACCCCAGACCCCAAGTCCCAGACCCCCATCCATGCCCCCCGTCCCCCGGGTCCCGGCTCTCACCCGGGCCATGTGCCGCCGCGGGCTGTGGCTGCTCGGAGCGCTGTGGCTGCAGGGTGAGTGTGGGGCCGGCCAGGTCGGGGGGTGAGGGAGCCCCTGTGCCAGGAGGGCCGGCCACCCGGCCTCGGCGGAGCTGTGCTCTGGGCCGGCCCTGGGTGGTCACTCAGCAGGGAACCTCTGGGAGGTGGACAGACTGACCTCCGAGAGGGAACTGGGGAGACCAGTGCCGGGGCCGGGACCGAACACGTCCTCCGTGGGTCTTGGGGTGGGTGCCCGCTGCTCCCGGGGCCCCAGTCCTGCCGGGAGGGGGACTGAGGAGGAGCCCTGGAGCTGAGGGGGGCTGTCTGGGTCCTGCCCCGGCCTGGGGCAGCTTCCAGAACCTCCTGGGCTGGGGTCCGGAGATGTCCCAGCCCCACGCCCCACGCCAGAGGCAGCCAGGAGAGCAGCTGGGGCCGCGGGGCTGGGCGCCCCCGGGGCCTCGCATTCCTGAGGCTGACGAGGTAGTGGCCCCAGAGACACGCCCGTCTGTGAGGAGGAAGGACAGGGTCTTCGGGCGGCTGCGGCCTGCCCTGCTGTCTGTTGGTGCCGGGGAGGTGGGCCGTTGGCCAGGTAACTGGGGCGGGGAGCGCAGGGCAGGCAGGCCTCCGGCCCAGGGGCTGTGCGCTCCTGCCGGGGCTGGCTAGGGGCAGGGTTCCCCGGACCTGGCCAGGGTGGGCGTCCTGCTGCCTTTGATGCCGGACCCCGTGCTGTCTCCTCTGGGAAGGGGCACCCCGCAGGCTGACCCCTTTCTCCCGCAGTGGTCGCCCCCAGCGCCCCGCTGCCCCACGTGGAGCAGTACGAGGTGGTGTGGCCCCAGCGCCTGCCGGGGTCCCGGACCCGCCGAGCACCGCCCTCCGGCTTGGTGAGTCTCGGCCGGAAAGTGGCCTGGAGTGGGGTGGGGGTTCCCTCCTGACCCCGCAGGCCCGACTGTTACAGGGTTGCGAGGGGCCACCCTTGAGCCTGAGAGCCAGGTGGGCTTCTGGGCTTTGGAGCAGACCTCTCTGGAGGGGGCTTCCCCCCCCCCCCCAGGCCTCCCCTTCCCAGCCCTGCCTCTCCCTGTGGGCTGCTCTGCCCAGCCCCTGCAGCACCGCCTCTCCCAGGAGCCCCGAGGCCCAGGCCACTCCCCCCCAGTCTCACCCGCTGTGATAAGCCAAGTTCCTCCTCAGGCTGGAGGGGCGGGTTGGGCCGCTCCCTGGGAGCCTGTGCACCAGGTGCCTGCGACACACCTTTCCTGGGGCCTTTGGGGCTGGGCTGGGATTCCCCAGGACTGGCCCAGGTGACTCCTGGAGCTGGGGGGTGGGGAGTGTGTGTGAGACAGGCTGTGCGTGCCCGAGGTGGGGGACAGCCCTGTCCTGACCTCGCTGTCTAGGAAGAGACCTGAGCCCCTGGACCCTCACCCCACTCTGAAGGCGAGGTGCACAGTGTCCCTGGTGAGGGGCAGGGAAAGGCAGGACCTCTTAGGGGAGGACGCCTGGGCCACAGGGGCTCCCCCCTCCCGCCCCATGCAACCTGTTGGGTTGCGTCCCCCATCCCCTCCCTTCCTGAGGAAGGGGCGTCATCGTCGTCCTTGTGCGGACAGGTGGGGAAACTGAGGCCTGCTCAGGACCCCTGCATGCATCCCGGCCCGGCCCAGCCCAGCATCCTTCACCACCCTGATGCTGAGTGACCCCCAGGGCCCCCGAAGGGCTTCCAGGCTGGGAGCCTGGGCCAGGCTGCAGTCCCATCTGCTGAGCCCCACCCTAGCCTTGAGGGGGCCCAGCCCGGGGCGGGGCCCTCACCCTGGACCCCTTCTGTTTTCCTGCCCCAGGGCCTGCACCCAGAGAGCGTGAGTTACGTCCTCAGGACCCGGGGGCGCAACGTCACCCTGCACCTGCAGAAGAACAGGTGAGCAGGGCTGGGCCTGCCCACAGCACCCTGTGTCCTGGGCCCCCAGCTCCCTGGAGGACCCCCCTTGGGGTGGCAGGCAGGGCCCGGGCCCCATGGTGGCTCTTTTCTAGGGACCTGGTGGCCTCGAGCTACACGGAGACCTACACAGCTGCCAATGGCTCCCAGGTGACCCAGCCGCTGCAGGGGCAGGTACGGCCCGGGCGGCCCTCCCGGGGTGGCCGACGGGGCTCGGGGGCGAGGCCAGCAGAGCCCTCACACTCGCCCACCCTCGGCAGGACCACTGCTTCTACCAGGGCCACGTGGAGGGGCAGCCACACTCCGCTGCCAGCCTCAGCACCTGTGACGGCCTCAGGTGAGAGCTGCCGGCCCGGGCACGGGCTCAGGAAGTCAGGGCCCCGGCACTGCCCCTGGCCGTCCAGGGCAGCAAACTGAGCCCAGGGAGAGGGGCCAGACTGAGGGACGCCTTTCTGTCCCTGGGCGTCCGGGCTTCTCTCACAAGTCACAGGCTCCTGGCGCTCGAGGCTCCCAAGGGCCCTGGACACTGTCCCAGCATGTCCCAGAGCAGAGCAGGGGCCTCCTGTCCCTCCCTGGGCAGTGTGCAGGGGGCGGGGCACTGACTTGGGGCCCCCTGCCCCCTCCGCCCACAGGGGCTTTTTCAGGGTGGGCTCAGACGTCCACCTGATCGAGCCGCTGCCGGGAGGCGGGGAGGAGGGGCAGCACGCACTCTACGAGCCCCAGCACCTGCGGCAGGAGGCCGGGACCTGTGGGGTCAGCAACACCAGCCTGGACAGCCTCCTGAGCCTGCGGACCTCCGCCGCCTTCAGGCCCCGGGTAAGGTCCCCGCCCAGCTGCCTCCCTGTCCAGGTGGCCGCGCCCGCCCCAGGCTCCCTGTGCACGCAGCGAAGGGAGCGTGCTGCCCACCCACTGCCCCCCGGCCCGCGGGCCTGGCTCTGCCCAGCAGCTGCAGAGAGGGCTGGTGCCTTGCAGACAGGCCCCCCACCCCGAGCGAGCGGGGGTCCTGAGAGATGGTCAGCGTGGAGGCTGGGCTGAGGTCAGGAGGGCTGTGGCTGGGGCCGCTGACCGGCTTCTCATTGCCACTTCACAGAACGGACCACGGTCCCAAGAAATCCGCTACGTGGAGCTGTATATGGTCACAGACAGCGCAGAGGTGCCCTGGGCGGGGGGGTGGGGGGGGGCGGGCGGCACCGGTGCCCCCTGTCGGCTGTCGGCTGAGGGTCCGCTGTCCTGCAGTTCCGGCGACTGGGGAGCACAGCGGCCGTGCGCAGGCGGGTGCTGGAGGTGGTGAACCACGTGGACAAGGTGGGGACTGGCTTTACCCTGAGGGTGCCCCAGGTGCTCCTCCACCGCAGGGGCTGCCAGGCTCCCAGCAACACAGACCTGTTCTGGGCCTGGAGTCACCCACCCTGACGGAGACCCTGGTGGTTGGGGGGCGGGGGGGCGGGTGGGGACAGGCAGCCAAACCGCCATGGCTCTGCCGCCCGGGCCCTGCCCCTCTCTCCAGCTGGGGGCCTGGCCTCGTCTGGGGGCCCGACCCACGTGCCCGTCTTCCCGCAGCTGTATCAGGGGCTTGGCTTCCGGGTGGTCCTGGTGGGCCTGGAGATGTGGACTGGCAAGGACGAGATCGAGGTCAGCTCCAACGCCGAAACCACGCTGGACAACTTCCTGGCCTGGCGGACGCAGCGCCTGGTGGGGCGGCACGCCCACGACAACGCTCAGCTCATCACGTGAGTGGCGTTGCGCGACCCACGGCTGGAAGGGCCGCCGCCAGGGAGGGCGGCGGAGTGCTGGGGCCTCAGGAGTGTGGCCACCCCGGGGTGTCCGCCTGCAGACACTGCTCTTGTTTCCAGCGGGATCGACTTCAACGGCAACACTGTGGGGCTGGCCAAGGTGTCCACCATGTGCTCCCGGCACTCAGGGGCTGTGAACCAGGTGCGGAGGGCCCGGCCCGTGTGGGGAGCCCCACTCGGAGCTGGAGGTGGGACGCATGCTGGGGAGACGCCACGGCTCCGGCCCGCCTGCTGGTCCCCAGGTTGTGCCCGCGCCCGGCCTCTTCGGGGGGGTGCTTCACTTTAAGAACCGTTGACGGGCGGGAAGGGGCACCAGCCTCGCTCGGGCGGCCGGGCCGGCAGCGGGGGGCCTGGGCCGAGCAGGAGGCACCGGTCAGCACCGTCTCCCGGCAGGACCACACCAAGGACCCCATCGGCGTGGCGTGCACCATGGCCCACGAGATGGGCCACAACCTGGGCATGAACCACGACGAGAAGGTCCCGGGCTGCTACTGCCCCTCGCCCCCCCGCGACGGCAAGTGCGTCATGGCGGCCAGCATCGGGTGAGGCCTGGCCCCTTCCTGCCGGAGGGCGGGAGGTGCCCACAGAGCGGGGGTCCTGGGGCACGGCCGGCCTGCCCGCCGCCCACCCTGCCCCTGAGAGACACCCCTCCCCCCAGGTTCCCGTACCCCAAGGTGTTCAGCCAGTGCAGCCGGGCCGACCTGCAGACGTTCATGGAAAACCTCCCGAAAACCTGCCTGGCCAACCAGCCCGACCTCGACCGCCTGGTGGGCGGGCCCGTGTGCGGGAACGGGTTCGTGGAGCGCGGGGAGCAGTGCGACTGCGGCCAGCCCCAGGTACGGCCGGCGCCGCCCCCACCTGCACCAGCCTGGGTCTCGGTCCCACAGGTTAGGACATCCGGGCCTGACCCGCTGGGCGCCTGGAGGGCCCACGGCCACCGTTGGAGCAGGCTCTGGCCCTCTGACGCCCACAGTGACCAGGAGGGGACCGTAGGAAGGCCCCGCCCCCCCGAGGGCGGGTCGTGGGGGGAGGCCCAGTGCTCAGCCCCTCAGCAGGGCCCCCGCCCCACAGGACTGTCAGAACCGCTGCTGCAACGCCACCACCTGCCGGCTGGTCCACGGGGCCGAGTGTGCCCACGGCGCCTGCTGCCACGAGTGCAAGGTGAGCCCCCACTCCCGCCCCCGGCCCAGCTGTGCCCCGCGGTCAGTGGGTGGGCAGGGGCCCCAGGGGCGGCGGGGACCGAGCAACAGGCGTGGGTCTGTCTGGGGCCTGCCGTTCCCTCCGTGAGCTCCGCTCTGCTGGGCCAGGTGAAGCCGGCCGGCGAGCTCTGCCGCCCCCGGAAGGACGCCTGTGACCTGGAGGAGCACTGTGACGGCCGCCAGCCGGCCTGCCCGGAGGACGCCTTCCAGGAGAACGGCACCGCCTGCGAGGGGGGCTACTGCTCCGGCGGGGTCTGCCCTACACGGCCCCAGCAGTGCCGGGACCTGTGGGGGCCAGGTGAGGCAGGCCGCCGGGGAGCCCGCTGTGGGCCCGGGGGGGCCGCGGGTCTGGAGCTGGAGCACTGACCCGCGGCCCCCACAGGCAGCCGGGCCGCGGTGGAGCAGTGCTACGCCTACAGCCTCCTGCCGGGCTGCCGGAGCGGCGGCCCCGTCGGCTCTGCCGGGTGAGCGTGCGGCCCAGCCGGGGTCCCCTGGCTCCAGGGGCATCCCCAGCAGGGGGGCTGCCCACAAAGTGCCCCCGTACAGAGGGGCAGGGGCCTGCCCATGCTGCCCTCGTGGGAGGGAGGGTGGGCCACTGTGTCTGGGGGTGTGGGCGCCCTGCCAGTGACCCCCACAGCCCCCGCAGGGCTCCTGGGCCTCAGGCCCCAGCAGCTCCCTGGCCCCATGGCAAGTGCCTCCGTCCACAGGGCCCCGTGCGGCATCCTGTTCTGTGAAGGTGGGCAGGTGCCCCGGGGGCGGAGCTCCTGCACCATCTCCAACACTTGCCAGGCCCTGAGCCTGGAGGGCAGCCCCGAGTACGAGCGTGTGCTCGACGGCACCAAGTGCGGCCACCAGAGGGTGAGTGACCGGACGCGGGGCAGCACGAGTCCCTGGGGGTCCCGGACGTGGCCCGGAGCAGGGCGCTGGCGGCTGGAGGGACGTGTGGGCGGGCCCCGTCCTCAGGAGAGACTCGGGGCCTGCAGAGGCACCAGGGAAGCCCAGTTAATGTGGTTCGAAGACCTTCCAGTCTGCAGGTCCCCCAGGGGACAGGGGCACCGGTCCTCTGTGGCCCTGGTGGCAGCAGTGGGCGGCAGACAAGGCCACCCTGGCTACAGTGGCCACGGCTGCCCCTCCCCGAAGCTCACCTGCAGGTTTCGGGTCTGCTTCGGCCGCTGGGGCAGTGGGGGGTGGGGGGGTCCTGCCTGACGAGGCCCTTCCGCCCCCAGGTCTGCTGGGGGGGGCTGTGCCAGGACCTGCACGTCTACAGAACCAGAAACTGCTCCGCCCAGTGCAGCGGCCGCGGGGTGCGTGGGCCTTGGGGTGAAGGAGACTCGGGGCTTAGGACGAGCCCCGGGGGACAGAGGGCAGGGGCCTGGAGCGGGCAGGGGTCTGTGGGCCACCATGGGGCCCGTGGACACTCGGGCTGCACTGCTCTGTTCTGAGAGGGGCGAGCGAGCGCGCTCGGCTCTCAGTGACACGTCTGTGAGGTGGGGAGCAGACGGGGGACCGCCGAGAGCTCGAGACAAGGGGCTGGAGCAGACCCCGAGCCTCCTGGGGAGGGCTGTCCACCCTTCCCCTGCCCAGAAAGCCCTCTGGGGTCTGGTCCCTGGGTGAGGGGCTGCTGCTGTCCGCCTAGGTGACAGCCCTGGGCCCCTGGACGCGGGGGCCTGTCCCTGTCAGCAGGGTCACAGCAGAGCCCCTCGCCGGCCGAGGCTGGGCCCGGGGCCTCTGTGGGTCCCGAGGGCCCCTCCTGACGCCTGGCTGCCCCCAGGTGTGCAACCACAAGGGGAAGTGCCACTGCAGGCCGGGCTGGGCCCCACCCCGCTGCGCGGAGCCAGTGGCAGAAGCTCGCACAGGTAGGGCCTCACTCCCCGGGGCCTCCGTGCCCTCACGGCCCGACGGGGTGGGTCCGATGGGGCCCCCCGGGGGGGAGAAGCGAGCCGAGTGATTCCCAAACCACTGGGAGTCGTCAGCCCAGAGACTCGGACTCGCAGGCCCAGGTGCTCCGAGCCCACAGGTCCAGGGTCAGGCCCAGGGGCCTGTGACCCTTTCTCTCACAGGAGGAGGGTCCTCAGGTGGACGCTCACTGGTGGGGGCGCGGGGCAGGAGGGCCCTGGCCGCCCTCCCCACCCCCTGCCCTGTTGACGCCTGGCCCCACGTGCCCGCAGCGCCCGAGAGCCTCCTGGTGCCCGTGCTGGTGCCCATGCTGCTCCTGCTGGCCCTGGGCCTCGCCCTGGCAGCTGTGGTTGCCTACCGCAAGGCCGGGAGCCGCATCCGACGGAGGTGAGGGCCCCTGGGTTGCACAACGCCCGTCTGCCACGAGCACGGCCCGTCCTCACCCTGTGGGGCAACGGCCCTGCTGCTTCTGGAGGGGGAAGAGAGCCCGTGGTGGGGTCTCGAGGGCCTCTCGCTGGGCTGGGGCAGGTGGCAGGTGACGCATGCGGGGGACAGGTTGGTGATGTGGTAAAGCACTAGGGGACATCACCTCTCTTGGGATGACCACACCACCCACTTGCCGGCTGCCCACCTGGAGGAACTTTGACCCTGTGCCAGCCACAGCATGAGACACATGAGGCTGTTCTTTCTGAGTCGCTGTGGTGGTGTACCATGTGTGGGGTGGCAGGCACTGCAGCTTGGGGTACCCTGGCCAGGCCAAGGGACGCCATGCTTAGGGGCCCCAAGCCCCTGGGTCAGACCCTGAGGCCAAGATGCATTGACTTGTCTAACCTTCTCAGCAGGAACATGGCGCCCAAGACCACCATGGGGCTCTCCAACCCCCTCTTCTACCAGGGGGCCAGCAGGCCAGCAAAGGGCACAGCTACGGCTGCCCCTGTAGGCCCCCCAGAGCTGGTCCCCACCACGCGCACCGCCCCCAGCCAGCCCTCCAGGCCCACAGCTTCTGCAGTGACCTCTAAGCGGCCACCCCCTGCTGTAAGCATCAGCCGGCTCCCTGGGCCGTGGACCCCTGAGCCGGGGCGCTCCCCCAGGGTCTCAGAGCCGCTGCCGCACGCACCCTGGTCAGAGGCAGGACGGAGGCTTTGGGGCGGGCGGTCTCTGGACCCACGTGCACTGGTGATGGAATTGGAAGTTGAACTTGAATCTGAGGCTCCAGGCCTCTGCAGGGACCAGGGACAGTTCTGAAGCCCTGGCAACACCACCTCAGACCGTCCACACGGCCAAGGGAAGGGGCTGTGCGGGTCTTGGTCAGGCTGGGCGGAGCTTTATCCTTCCCCTGGGAGGGGCAGAATGTCGGGTCCTGAGCTGGGGGGTCGGGGGAGAGCCCCAGGAGGCACTGCCCCTCGAGACCCAGGCTCCCCGCCCCGTTCCCTGCAGCCTCCCGCCACCATGTCCAGCCCGCCCTTCCCAGTCCCTGTGTACACCCAGCAATCCCCAGCACAGGTGAGCAGCGGCGTGGCCCGCAGCCAGGCCCTCTAGGTGGTGAAAGTTGGGTCCCGGGAGGCAGGAGGTCCCGGGGCTGGATTTGGTGGGCTGGGGACCCCAGGGTGCAGCCACCGCAGTTTCAGAAGGTTGGTCAGCGAGGACAGGGTTCCAGGGCCTGGGCTCCTGACTGCTCTTCCTCCTTCCAGCTCCGACCTGCTCCTCCCTCCAAGCCCCTCCCGGAGCTGAAGCCCAGACAGGTGAGAGGACCTGGCTACTTGGCCACACAGAAGACCCCCTTGGCAGTGCCTGTGCTCTGCCCCTCGGGCCAGACCCCTCGCTGCCCTGCACCCCAAACCCCACAGGACTGGGTGGGGCACTCCCCTGCTGGCCTGAGCACCTGTAGGGTCGCCGAGAGCCCCTTCTGCAGGTCCCAGGGTCCGGTCCTCGTGGGCTCCTCATTGCTGGGCCTGCTCCCCGCCCACCTCGGCCCTGGACCAAGGCTGCCTCCAACAAGCGGCTGCCTCCAGCAAGCGGCTTCTGGCACACAGGAGAGAAGGGAGGGCGGGGCTCCCCCAACCCGCTGCCCCTCCTGGAGCAGGCTCCGCCCCCAGGAACCCTGTGGGGGCTCCCGGTGTCCACCTGCCTGTCACTGGCGATGTCGACCCCTGCAGGTCTCTCCCTGTGACCTCAGGTCTCGGAGGTCCTTGGAGATGCGACTCCTACTACTTTTTGGACAATCCGCGTCCATCTCCCTGCAGCTCCCTTGGCTGTGGTCCTCACTTAATGGACATTCTCTGTTGCTTTCCTTAACTTTTACTCAGCACTAACTTTTGACTCACGGGAAAGTTGCAAAAAATGGCCTAAGGAGGGGTTTTGACAGGCCGGATGGGGACCGAGTGGGCAGAGAGCTTTGTGGCCCAGAAAGTGGGGGTGTCCAGGCAGAGGCTGTGAGGAGCCCAGCTCCTCAGTGGGGTCCTTGTGGGTCACTGAAAACTACAAATGCCAGGTGCCACCCCAGCATCCTGGGTGCCGGGGCGTGCCACCAGGCTGACCGCGGCTGCACCAGGCCTGGGCAGCCTTCTGCCCCCATCCAGAGTTTCAGTCGTTAATTTTTGGTTTGCAGCTTCCAAGACCCACATTCTGGCAGTTTAAACACTTTTCACTGGTGCAGGGGAGGTGCGGGGGCCTTGGGGAGAGGGTGACCGTCTCTGGCTGGTCTGGGTTTCATTCTGCAGGTGGTCACGGTGGAAGGAGGGTGTCGGGGGGGCTTTTCTGGAGAGAGCTCAGCAGGGCGGCCTGCGGTCCGGGGCAGAGCAGAGCGCTTGGCAGGACGAGCTCTGCTCCAGCCGGGGCAGGTGGCACCCACTGCCACTGTGTCTGCTTCCTCCCAGGCGGTCAGGCCGACCTGCACGCCCCCCGTGCCACCAGTCAAGCCCCAGGCCCAAAGGGCCAACCCTGGACCCACTGAGGTGAGCCCCTTCCCTCGGGCAGTGCCCACCTGCAGGGCCCCTGGGGGCAGGCTGCGCCGTGGGCTGGAAGGAGAAAGGCAGCTGCGGGTTTGCTCCACCCCGGGCTTTGCTCTGCCAGACGGTTTTGCAGGGATGGCTGCTTCTCCCGGCTGTTGATTTGCCTTCACCTACTGGTCCGAGTACCGAGTGGGTCCTCTGCAGTGTCAGCTGGGGGCCTGTGGAGTCACCGTCACCACTGCGTGCACAGGGCCAGCTCATTGCTGGGTGAACTGAGAATCTAAGTTTTAAGAAGTGTGAAAGGAAGTAACCTTCAGTTTTGTAGCAAGTGGTTTTTATCGTTTCATTCTTCCTCCTTCAAGGGAGCTGTTGGCCCAAAGGTCGCTCTGCAGCCCCCGGCCCAGAGGCGGTGATGGCTGAGCTCAGAGCCTTGCGGGCATCCTTAGCTGCATCTTGGGTGCACCCGCCGCCTGCATCCTGTTCCTGTTCAATGAGCCCTATGCCCTCCTCCACCGAGCCCGTCCCGCTTGGTTCACTGAGAAATCACAGCAGAAGAGCCACTTCCTCGGGCCCAAGGTCCCGCTTTAGCACCCCAGGGTCACAGCCCAGGGCCTCTGGGTCAGGACTCTGCCTCCGTTCCTGACCTTCCCCGCGTGCTGGTCACGCTTCGCTACGCCGACGGGGCAGGGTCAGCCGCGGTGGCCTGTGCGGGCGTCTCCCGACGGCCATGGCCTTCCCCAGCGTGCGGAGGAGGCTCCTGCACCCGCTCCCCGCCGCTCCGGGGCTCTCCAGGCGGAAGGCCCGTGCGTGTGCACTCGTCTGTGAGCCCACGCTTGTCGCAGGAAGACCCCGCCGCCGCGCCCAGGCTGCAAGCCCCTCCCTCTTCGGGGCCTGTTTCCCTGATTCCCTGATATTTAAGAAGGAAAAGCTAGTTTTTACTATTAAATTATTGATCAACTTCTAAAGGACCGGATGCATTTTATTGGATGGAAGCCCGACAAGGTGGAATTCAATTTGTAGGATTTAAGGGTCCAATGCTTGTTAAAATAAAACGTGCCCTGTACGAAGGCGGCGACGTTATGTTTTCCTTGCTCTCCGATTGTATCATAACCCCCTAACCTGAGCAGCCCGAGTGCCCCGCCGCGGGGACACGTCGGGGGGACCCCAGCCCCAGGCGGAACTCAATCAGCACCCGCAAAACGCCTGCCCTTCCGGCGTCCCGACCCCCGTCTCCCGGCAACGGCTCGGCAACCCGCCCCTTCCGGCGCCGTCTCCTGGCAACGGCCCGACAACAATCAGCCGTGAGCCCAGCTGGGCGCCTGGGCCTCCGCGCCCTCTGCGCCTGGCTGGACCGGCTCCCGCTCAGCCGTCCCAAGCGCCACCTGGCCCGGGACTTCAGCGACGGCGGTGAGGGCTAGCGCAGCCCCGAGGCGAAGAGGGACGTGGCCGGCCAGACGCTGTGGCCAGTGTCTCACGAAGGGTCCCAGCTCCCCGGGCTCCGGGCACAGAGCTGAAAACCGCAGAGCAGGGCGTGAGGGGCGCCCCGGGAGTGGGGGCGCGCAGGACGCGAGAAAGCGGGGGAGGCGATGTGGGGGCGCTGACGCCCGGAGGAGGAGGAGGAGGAGGCGGCGGCAGCGGAGAGGAGCCTCGCTGTGCATTTAGCACCGTCGCTCGGCAGCTCGCCTCCCCTGGCATCGCCTGGGACCGATGGTGCAGACTCCGGGTTCCCTCCAGCACCTCCGACCCCCGCCCGGCTCCCACAGCCCGGCCCCTGGGCACCCACACCCTGGTCCCAGTGGTCGCTCCCCCAGGACTCCACTCTCTGTCCTGATCCACCTCGGGGCCATGGAGACTGATGACGGAAAGAAACAAGGGGTCCTGCACCTGGTGGACCCGGCTCACCTGTAACCCCCAGCACCACCCTCAGTGCTGCTGCTGGGGGTCGTGAAGCATGTCCGCCCCCAGCTGGTGGACCTGCCCAGCCGTGTGCCCACCTGCAACACGGACCAGAAGCTGGGCAGCTGGAGAATTCTCAACGGGCAGGCTCTCCGCCTCTTTCCTTGGGGGGCCCCAGTCCTCACCCCAGGAGGGCCCTCCCTCTGAAGCTGGTCTGGTGGCCACCTGCCCCACCCTTCCTGGTCTCCTGGACAGCTCTCGGGTGGCGTCCTTGCCATGGGTTTCCCTGACGCCTCGTCAGTGTGCGTCCGTATTTCTGTCCTTCAGAATCTCACCATCAACCTGGGCTCCAGGGGGTTCCCCACCAAGAGGGCAGCACCGGTCAGCTTGAGGCCCACTCGCTAGGGTTTCAGCCCTGCCTTCTGACCGTGTGTCCAGCCCGCACGGACCACCCTCTCGCTCGCTCACTCAACCCTAACCCTGGGCCGGCCCTGCCTTCCTGGGGCTGAGAGCCTGGCGGGCAGACAGATGAAGGAGATGCATCAGGTGTGAAGGGTGCCGTGGAGGACAAGGCCAGGCACCCGGCAAGACAGAGAAGTGAGGCGACCCGCAGCTGGGGAGGGGGCCGCAGTGGGGAGCAGGGGGCGGCGTCTGCGTCCCTCTGGGGAACCGAGGGGTCAGAACGAGGCCCCTGGTGTCCCTGCAGACCACGCTGCGGACCCTGCTCCTGGCCTGGGGCCCGGGACACCGCCGGGGTGAGGGCTGTGAAGGGAAGTGGAGGCGGGGGAAGGAGGTGACTGCAGCCAGATGTCGCCGGGTGCGAAGTCGGATTCTGGGTGCTGGAGGTGAGGCTGCAGGACTCCCTCGGAGTGAAGTGACTCGGGCAGGAAGGTGACTTCTGCCACACAGTGTCCCCGAGACACGCAGCAGGGAGATGAGGGCCCAGGTTGGCAACACCAAGCTGACTGCACAGGGCACCCAGGATTCTTCGACCCTGGCGGGAGGGCCACCAGGCCTCCACAGGTGCAGGGCGAGAAGGGGCCCCATCCGAGGGTCCCAGCCAGGCCGCACTGCTCTGAGGGTTGCACCCCACCCCCGCTTGCTTCACAAGGAAGTCACAAGCTGGGTTTCTGTGTCTCACAGGCTGACGGCCGAGAGGTGGTGGCCAGCATGCCCCCGGCCATTGAGCCCATGCTGTGTGTGCTGAGGGAAAAGGGGGTGGCCAGCGCTGTCCGCGAGGACCCTCCCAGTGCAGCCACACATGTCCTCTAGGTACTGCCTTCAAAGCTGCTGGCTGTCACGTTGGGCCACGGTCTTGTGACCTGGCAACGAGAGGGCGAAACTAGGAATTAAGTGGCAAAACCAGGGAACTTTGAATGACCTCCCCCCGGTCCCCCAGCCTCTCTGAGGCCCCCTCCCCTCTGTGACTAGGAAAAGCAGGGAGCCCAGCTGGCCACGCAGTCAGGGGTCAGCCCTGCTGGGCTGAGTCTGAGGTCCCACTCTGAATTCTCTGCAGGATGCAGGCATCTCCAGTACTGACGCTGGGGGGCTGTGGGTCAGGGGGCTCACGCCCAACCCCCATGCTGCTGGCATCCAAACCCCTGGCCCTGGAAATGGCCTATAAGGGGTGTGAGGGTGGGCAGGCGTGCTCAGGTGACACAGGGCCCATGGGGCTGGGGGGCTTCCGGGAGAGCAGCTCCGAGGGGCTTGAGAGGGCAGCCCCAACACCCTCTCAGTTCCTGGGCCGCAGCCCCCCCAGTGGGAGCCCACAGCTTCTGTCCAGGGGCCACACAGGGTGGACACATGTGCAAACAGAAGCTTCTGGAGGCAGCACCGCAGGGTGGCATTAGGCCGTGCCGTGCCCGCGTGGCCCTGTCGCTGTGGCCCTGCCCCCACCCCAGGAGTGGCTGCTGGCCAGGCTCCCTTCTGAGGCAGAGCCCAGCACGGGTTCTGCGGT
Source organism: Phyllostomus discolor (assembly GCF_004126475.2). Taxonomy (NCBI): domain Eukaryota; kingdom Metazoa; phylum Chordata; class Mammalia; order Chiroptera; family Phyllostomidae; genus Phyllostomus; species Phyllostomus discolor. Next base: position 174,923,258 of record NC_040907.2, on the reverse strand, counting down.
CTCGAAGGCCTGCTGCCGCCCCCCGGCGCCCTCCAGGGTGAAGACCCCCTGGAGTCAGAGGGCTGCGGAGAAGGCGGGACACCTTGTGTGCTGAGGGTGGGCCCTGTCTCTCGAACCCTTTGCTGCTGCTGTGCCCCAGCCACCCTTTCCCGCCAGCTGCCAGGCTGCCGGCTGGGCGTTTGCCTTCCCGTCGAGCCCCAGCTGCGGGCCCTGGGGTGCAGCAGCTGCTGGAGGGGAAGCAGCAGGCACTGGCCATTCTGCAGGAGACGGTCAAGGTGCTGTGTCCAGGGTGCCCCTCCATGTCCCTGCCCCGACCTTGGGAGGGAGAGTGGCCGGCTGTAGGCGGTACAGGGAGGCACGGCCTTCCCTTCTCCACAGCGTGGACCCAGTGTGGGGGGCATGGCGTTGGGTGGGACACGCAGAGCCCCTGACCGGGGAGAGCCCGTATTCAGTTCGATTATTCAGAAGACAACTCGACTAAACACGCCCGGCAGCACAGAGGAGAGTATTCGGCCTCCCCAGTTCCCAGGAGCCCAGGGCGAATGTTCCAGGGGCTGCAGACAGCCACGGGCTCACCACCCCGATGTGCTGGATGGACAGCAGGCCCAGGGCCAGGGGGCCACATCGGGGGGTCGAAGACAGTCCCCAAGGTGCATGCCTAGTTCTCGGGTGCCAGCCTGGTCCCATGGGCACACGAGCGGCCCTCTTCTGCGCACCTGGTTCTGAGGGCGTGCGCCGGGCCTCTGCTGCTTCACCGAGGCTCTGCAGCGGCCCTGGGCCAGGGGATGCCCGGGCCCCTCGCTGGCAGGGGAGGGCCGCCCTGTGGGAGCACAGGCTGCCGCTCTGGCGGAGACAGTGGGGGCGGCGCGCAGGGCACCCTGTCGGCTGGGTGTCCAAGGAGCGGGCAGGGACGGGGGTGACTGGGTGGTTCCCCGGTGAGCGCTGCGGTCTCCGGTGTCCGTGCGCTCTTTTCTTGAGAAAGCAGGAAGCTGATGTCACCCTGCGGTTGGCCTTTGCTGAGGAGCAGAGGGGAGGAAGTGCCACGGAGACACGCAGCCCCTGCCTGGCCAGGCCCGTCCTCACCCCTCGCGCCCAGGCCCCGGGCTCTGGTCCCTGTGCCAACAAAGGGGGTGGATCGTAACTGTTGATTTTGTGAAACCCGGAGGGGACGGCAGCTCAGCCTGTCCTTCAGAGATTGTCACTGGTGTGGCTGCTTCAGGGGGGATGACAGACGCCTGGGGGCTGTGGGGGCAGCAGCTGAGGGCCTGAGGGGTGGGCGGGGCTGGCAGGTGGCTTCTCAGTCGCCCTGGAGGAAACCCGCACCCCATCGTGGGCAGCCCTTCCAGACCCTTGCTGGAGGGTGGGCCCGGGGAGGGGCGTGGCCAGGATGGGTGGGGGTGACCGCCAGTCACTCCTCCAGGGTTGGGGGGAGGGGAGGGGGCTGTGCCTGGAGACATGGGCGCTGGCCGGCAGCAGTGTCCTCGCCGGGGCGTGGGCCGGCCGCTGCGGACCCCATTCTGGACCCGGCGTTGGGGGCAGAGAAGCCTCTCCAGCCCCCTCGGCGGTGGCTCCTCTTGCCTGCGGCCCGTGGCGGGCAAGGCCCGGGCTTCCGGGGGGCGGGGGGGGCTCACGTGCGGCCATCCCTGGGGGGTGGGGGGGCCGGGGCCGACCTCGTGCTTCAGGAAAACGTTCCATTTGATTTTCTTCCCTGAGAAAACGATTTGGTTTATCCTTTTAGATTTCATGTATTGATTTTAGAGAGAGGAGGGCGGGGCGGGGGGGGGGGGAGAAACACGGACTTGCCGCTCCACTCGCCTCCCGCATGACCACTCGTGCGGAGCCCGAACAGCCGCTTGGGCGCATCGGGATGACGCCCCACCCGACCCAGCGACCCGGCCGGCCGTCTCTGCTCTGGACCGACTTTAGTGGGCTACAGCGGTCCACAAAACTCTACAGGTTTTTTTAAAAAGATTTTATTTGTTTACTCTTAGAGAGAGGAAGAGAGGGAGAAAGAGAGGGAGAGAAGCATCAACATGTGGTTGCCTCTCACACGCCCCCACCTGGGGACCGGGCTGCAAACCGGGTGTGTGCCCCGACTGCGGAATCGAACCCGAGATTCCTTGGTTCGAAGGCCGGCGCTCAGTCCACTGAGCCACCCCAGCCAGGGCGAAATTCTCCAGGTGTCAAGTGTCCGGCCCGACCGCACACCACCTGCACACTGACGCTTCCTTGACTGTTAGCTCCCAGAGGTGACCCTGGGGCTGCCGTCCCACTGGGTCGGCCACAGAGTCAGCACACGCCCACTGGCCTGCTCCGCCCGGGGCTGCAGGGGGGCAGGTGGCCCTCCTGTGCCCTGCTCCCGCACAGCTGTCACCCCGCTCCCCGGGCCCACGTCCCACAGGGCCCTGCCTGTGGCAGCCGAGTCCACCTCCCTCTGGAGCAGCCTGCTCTACGGCCGTGTGGCCTTGCGGTAGGGCTGGCTGGACTGTCGGCCCTGGGACTGGAAACCGCCCACTCAGGGCGTCGGCTGTGCAGAGACGTGAGTTTTCTTGAAGGTGTGCGCACAAAGGTGGTCAGGCTGGGGCCCCAGGGGAGCTGAAGGACGGCAGGTCGTGGAGGTGACCAGGCGTGAGGACGAGCCCCAGGGAGCGAGAGGCCAGAGAGGACGGCTCCCGAGTCAACCGGACGCTGAATGTGAACCTGCTGGACGTCCCCAGGCTGGGGTTCTCCCGCATGCGGCCGCATGCTGTCTGGTGGGCTGAGGGACACCTCGTGCCCAGGCGGGGGGCACCAGTGGGCAGAAATGGGCGGCGTTGGGGCCAGGGGCTCAGAGCTGCCCAGGGTCCCCGACCCACGTGGAGGTGAAGATGCGGGCCCGGCTGCTATGAGCCTGGAGGGTCTCGTCCCCACCTTCCCTGGCAGCACCGTGTCCCCCGACCTGAAGTCCCATGGGGGAGAGTCTGCTCGTGGGGGGCTGTGTCCCCCGGGTGGTCCCCTCTGCCTGCGGGGCTGGGAGGATGGGGACGAGACGTCTTGGGCCCCGGTGCCTTGCGGCAGCCCCTTGAGATGGGCGGCTCACCCTGTTTTGCTTTGCGGTTTTGGGGGGTCAAGGTGGAGCTGGGCCTGCAGAGTGGGCCTCTTCCAGTCTACATGGGGTCCCTGGTCCCTGGGGAGGAGCTTGCCTTGGATCCTGCCCTGAGGGTGGGCAGGGCAGAGCCGAGCAAGCAGCCCCCGGCCCCCGGGGTGGGGGCTCCAGCAGGGGGGCGTGGGTGTGGCCGGGATGCTCCAGAGACTAAGGTTGGCCCAGGGCCAGGCAGGGGCTTCTCAGTCCGGTCCTGGCACCAGGCTCCCCTGCTGCTCCTACGCACAGTGGGGGGCTGGAGGCCGCCCCAGCCTTGGTTCTGTTCCCGGATTTCGCTGTCTCATCCCGGACCCCGCGCTTCCGTGCTGAGAGTCGCCCTGCCCCCCACCTGGCTCTGGGAAGCGCATCAGGATGAGAACCGCAGGCCTCCGTCAGGGTTTCAGCCTGAGTCACGCAGCCCACGTGCCCCCTGAGTCAGACGGGGTGTCACAGCCCGAGCAGCCCCCGCCCCCACAGCACGGGCCGGAGCTGCCGGCACCCGGGACAGGCCCCAGGCCCTCGCTGGGAGGCCTGGGTAAGAGGCCCCGGGGCAGGCGATCCGTCTGCCCGGCCTTGAGCCTCGAGGGTCCGGAAGCTCTCAGGCGCACTGGAAGGTGGGGGTGGGGGTGGATGCCTGCGTGCCCTCCGGGGGTGGCCTCGGCCGGGGTTCCGGAGCCCGCTGGCTGAGCCCTCCCAGGCAGGCAGCACCCGCCGGTCCATGTCAGCAGCGGGAAGACCCACCCCCACCCCGAGACTCGGGAGGGGGGCACTCACAGCTCACACTCTGTGGCGGCTGGGGGTGGGGCAGGAAATAGCTGGGCAGGGCCGGGCCCAGAGCCTGAGTCAGGGCAGGCCCTGCTGCCTGCCTGGGAGGGGTCCAGGAGCCAGGCCAGCGTGTACCCTCCCGGCAGCCTCCCCGGTACCTCCAGGGCCCAGAAACATGGACACACGTGCATACATGTGGAAGCAAGAGCATCCACACGGAGCCTGTGGCTGAGCGGAGGCTGCTGTGTGTGTGCACACGTGTACCTGAGTGCCCTCCGGGGTGGTCTCCGGGGCTGGGTTGAGGCGGGGCAGGGAGGGCCCGGGGCTGCAGGGAGGAGGTGGGGAGGCCACGAGCAGGGCAGCCCGAGGACTCACACTCCCCGCCTCCACCCTGCACCTGCCTGCCCCATCCCCTGAGGGCTCCTCTTGGGGTGGGGACAGAGCATGGAGTTTGGGGAATTGGCCTGGGGTGACGGTGTGGCCCTGGCAGGGACCTGGGAGCAGGTGCTGAGCACGAGGGGCCGCGGGTAATTATTGATAAAAGCTAAATATTAATAAAGAGGAGGGACAAAGGGAATCGGTCCTTGAGTTTAATAAACTAGGAAGCAGAAGTGTGTTTGATTCACCAGGGAGTTAGAGCTTCACGCCCAGGGGGCCTTCTTTCCCGCTCCGGGGCTGGGTTGTGGGGGGCGGGCGCGGGCGGAGGGGGAGGCGCCGGGCCACTGCGCCTGTCAATCTAACTGGCGAGTAAACCTATCAAAAGCCCGCGACAGTGTGGGAATTGACTGTTTTTTTTTGAAAAGGCATCAGATTGGTCCCAAACCCGAGCTAACGTAGTCCCGGGGGAACAAAGAAGCGCCCCCCCCCCCGCCGCGGTCACACCCACCCGGTGATGCACTTGCCCCTGCGCGCGCCACCCCGCCGAGAGGGGGCCCGCGACCACCGGGCCCGGCGGCAGACGGACGGAGAAGCGGAGGAGAGCAAGTGCGCTGCCCGTGCGGACAGCGGGTGGGGGAGGCGTTTCCTTAGAGGGGAGGAGGGTCCTTCTGCGCGCGTGAAATATCTCACAACGGGCAACTTTCGAAGGGGGCATCAGCGTGCACCCCGGTGTGGCCGCGAACAGCGATGAGAAACGCACCCCCCCCGCCCCGAGCAGAGCGCGCAGGCCAGCATTCCCACCCCCCCGCGCCCGCACCCCGCCTCCGAGCTGACCCAGCGTCTGGGCCGGGCCTGGGCTTCCGGAACCCACTTCCTCTTTTGAGAAAAGGGGAAGGAACGTGCTCACCGGGCGGCCGCGAGGGCCGGCTGGGGGGTGCCTGGCGGGGGTGGGCCGGGCGCCAGGCCTGCGGTCCGCGGAGCCCCGGCAGCTGGCCCGAGGGCGCCCCCACGTGGCCGTTGTGTGGACTGCGCCTTCTACAGAAATGGGCCCTGCCTGGCGCTTTGGGGACCCGCAGGCCGGAGGCGGGCCCGCCGCCGCCGAGAGCGCCCGCGCGGTGCCCGCCCAGAAGAGCACCGGTCCTGGCACAGCCCTGGGGGCCACCCCGCCGGGTGCCCGCTTGTGCAGACAGTCGGAGGAAAGACGCCGGGAAACGGGCGGACGGAAAACCAAATGGTTAACGGTGCCCTTGGGTGGCAAAATGGTCATTTCTCCCCTGTGCTGTTTGTGATTTCCACCATAGCAGCGCGTCGTTCTGCCGCTGGGGAGGTGGGCGCCGCGTCCCTCCCAGCCTGCGCGGGCGGGGCCCTGCGGCCTCCCCACGGACCTCGGGCGTTCCAGCGGCGCGCGCCTGCCTCTGGCGGGCCCGGAGCACACCCCCGGGGGGAGACAAGCTCCTCACTCAGAGCAGGAGGCCGAGGGTGGACCCACTGCCTCGGGTCCTCTTCACGCCCCAGAGCCCTGACCCAGGCCTCACCCCAGGGACTAGGGACCCCGGCCCAGACCCCCTACCCGCTCCACCATGTTCCCAGGGGTCTTTGTCTCCCCACCCCCGACAGTGTCACAGGTCACAGGGTGGGATAACGTCATACCTCTCCCAGTGACCCCCCCCACCCCGCCATCCCTCTGGGCAGCCACGTGGCTGCCCAGGCAGAGAGCGGGGCCAGAGGTCAAGGACGGTGGGCAGGGACTACAGGTCAGAGTGGGGCCTGCCAGGCGGGGGTGGGGCTGACGGGAGGCTGTGGGGTGGGCAGGGGCTGTGGCACCCACACGACCGCCAGTGGCAGTCACCTGGGCATGCTGGCCTCACTCCAGAGCCCCGGCCTTGGTGCCCCCCGCCCCTGCGTGCAGCCCATGCCAGGCACGTGGCCAGTGGGTGCGGGGCCCTCTCTGGGCTCCCCGAGGGAAGACCAGCCTCTCAGGGAGGGTCTGACCCTGCCGGCACCCGCCCCTCTGCCCCGTCCCCAGCCACAGCAGGCCGGGACAGGCCCTTTGTCTGCTCCCAGCCCCCTCTCCTGACCTGGCAAGTGTCGGCCCCCAGAAGGACCCCGTTTGCTGTGGGGAAGGGAGGGAGAAGCTTAGTCCTCGGGGCCCTGAGAGCCCTCTGCCAGCCTGCCCCCCTCAGGGCCCAGGCAAGTGCTCCTGCTGCACCCCAGGACCCCTCACATACAGGCATGCTTCCCGCTCATCCTCGATGCCCAAGGGCCCGCTGGGAGCATCCAGGCTGGACACGCTGTGGCCCCATGCTGTCCTCAGCCCTGGCCGCTGGGATGGGAGACCCAGCCTAGACGCTTCCTCAGCCCTTGGGTTCACCGAGCCTTCGAGCTGCCTCCCCACTTAGGGGCAGTGAGCGCACGTGGACACCCGGCTGGGGCCGATCCAGCAGCATCTCTGTCCACAGGGCAGTGGGGTGGGGTGTCCTTGGAGGGGCCTTGGGCCAGGAGGATTGCTGGTTCTGCCCCTGGCTGGCTCTTGTTCCTGGGAATCAAGGTCACCCTTCTGCCCGAGTGCTGGCTTCCCCTTCAGCAAAGCGGGGGAGTCAGGACAGGGACCCCAGGCCCGACAAGTGCTGTCGGACACAGGGGTCGGCTGGTCTCAGGCTGAGCCCCCTCCAGCATTCCCGGCCCCCGACCGACTCTCCGGGACTCTGCCCGGAACCTGGTGGGCCTGTGGCAGCAGTGGTGACTGTGGGCCGAGGGAGTCACCCGCTGTGGGTCAGCCAGACGAGGCCCCGAGGGGGCTGTGAGCCCGGCTGTGCCAGCGGCAGCCACTCCTGGGGGAGGCCTGAGGGTGACTCGTCCCTCCCCAAACCTGGGGGCCCAGCCCTTCCTCAGGCGGAAAGAGGCCCCTGAGCCTGGTGCCGAGAAATCCAGGGGGAGTGAGTAGGAGGGGGGCAGGCTGACCACCGAGTGTGCGCGTGTGAGTGTTCAAGTGTGTGCATGCCTGTGTGACAAACCAGGGGCCCAGGCCCTGGGCCAGGAGCTCAGAGAGGCCCCCGATGGCCAGGGCTGGGCTGCCCAGCCCACAGTCGGACAAAGTGGCCACAGTCCTTCTGTGGCATGGCGGTGAGGGGGGCCTGGGAAGGCCAAGGGGGCCCTGGGAAGGGCCGCCCACGCGGTGGCCTTGGAGGGCAGAGGAAAGTTCCCAGGGCCGGCCCGTGCTCCTGATACAGCGGAGAGAGAGAGAAAATATCAAGAAGCTGGATTATCTCCCCCAGGGAGTCACACTGGCCAGCCTTGAAGCCCTGACACGGAGGCGGGGCCTGCCGGGGCTCAGGGTTAACCCTTGTCCCCCTCCTCCAGCCCGACACCCTGAACCACCCTGTGTTCAGCACAGACCTGGGGGTTCCCACGGGTACCCCGGGCCACGGGAGCCTCTGATGCCGCCACGCTGCCTGTGCTGCTGCTGAGACAGCCCTGGCGCAGGCCCCTGCCCCCTGCTCCCGGGCGGCCCCAGGGGCTGCAGGCACCTCTGGCCGCCGCCCCCTTGCCCTCCCAGCCCGCAGGCTCCCTTCCACACGTGAGGCCTGAGGCCCAGACCTGGTGGCCTGTCCCTTCACCTCTGCGCACCCACGTCCTCTCCAGACTTAGCAAATGAAAACTCAGGACACCCAGTTAGGTTCCGCTTTTGGGGAAACAGCATTCGTCGGGACTCTGCTGTCCTCGTCACCGAGCCGTGCTCCACGGTGAGGCTGCCCGGCTGGCTGGACAGGCTGACAGCCACTCCTCCGAGAGTGGGCCTTGGGGAGGCCTCCGGTCTGAGGACACTCCTGGTGGCCCATCTGGGGCCAGTGCTTCTCCTCTGGGGGAGACTCCTGGGAGTGGGTCTGCCGGTCGCAGGGCAGACACACGTGTGACCTCACGGCTCCAGAGGGGTGGGCCGCGGCCAGAGCCTGCTCTGACAGGTGGGGAACCTGAGGCCAGGAGGGGAGGTCCCCACAGCACTGCCCTGGGCCAGGCCTCAGCGGCTGCTCTGCAGGAGGCTCATGACCCTGACCGGCTGGCCCCTGGGTGTGGAGAGCACCTGGGTGCAGGGCAGGGCCATGGGGTACGGGCGGCCTGGGAGCCAGTGCACAGGCCACAGGCCAGCGGGGACCCTCTGGGCACAGGCCCGGAGCAACCACCAAGGGTTAATGTCGGGCTACCGCCCCTTCTGTGTGTGCGTGGGGGTTGGGGGGAGCGCTGGCCTGAGCTAGCAGACAGCTGTGGGAAGCCCCAGCCCCGGAACTCGGCAAGGAGGGAGTGTGGAGCCTGAAGGCCGCCCTTATCGCCCGTCCACCGCAGCCCCGGGGCCCACAAGGGCGCTGTCTCCCAGGCACGGGGGTCTGGGCTGGGCGTGCCTGGTGACTGGGACCAGGACTCAGAGATCATCCAAGCCTCTTGGGGTGGGGTCTGTCTGGAGACCCTGGAGGGGGGGGCAGGGCCCCATGTAAGCTGGAGCCCGGCAGGGCCACACTTGTCCCTAGCCAGCCTTCCTGCCCCTTGCGGTCCCCTGGGGAGTCCTGCCTGGTCCGACGGATGAAGCCGGCTGTGCGCTCCGGGCTGGGTTTCTCGGACTGCACTGAGCTGGGGGGCAGGTGGGCGTGCAGGGGAGCAGTGTGGCAGAGAATGGCCCCAGCGTCCACCTGCAGGGGCCTCCTGGTCCCAGCGCTGTGGGGCTGGGGCTGTCCCAGATCCAGAGCAGGTATGTGAGGGGGCTCAGACCGTGAAGGGGAGGCTCCCTGGGGGCCACAGCCAGGTGGCTGACTGGGATTGGAGCCCCTCCCTCGGTGCCCCCAGCCACCGCTGCCCTCTGACCAGCTCCACATGCGGCCCGAGGGAGGGCCTGGACACAGTGTCACCATGTGTCACCATGGCCTGGCCTTCGGGAGCAACGGCAGTGGGTCCAGTCCCCCTCCCCCCAGCTGGTGGGGACCGGCCACCCCACACCCGGACAAGCCCTCTGACTCCTCAACCTCGAAGGGCAAGGGGGTGGCAGGGGACAGCGAGGGGACGCAAGAGGCAGTGACACCCCAGAGGGCCGGCTGGGGCCGGGCCGGTGCTGGTCGCCACGCCCCTCTGGTGTGCAAGTGCTTTGTTGCCGGCCGCACGGATTCCAGCCAGGAGGGGGTTTTAAGGGAGGAAAGTGAAGCTGGGCCTTCAGTGCCCGGTCAGGCGGGCGCAGGAGCCCGTCACTGGCGTCTCTCCCCTCCTTTTCCTGTTTCCGAGATCCGTTAGTCTATCCTCAGGCGAGGATTTAACAAAAACAGGGAAGCACCCAGGACAGCCGGGGCTTCTCTGCCCCCCGCCCCGTCGAACCCCCACCCCTTGGGGGGCTTCACCATCAGCCGGAGACCCAGGCGGTGGTTGCCCCTCCAGGGCCTCAGGGAGGGCGAGGAGTGTCTGTGAAGGTCAGGGAGTGTGCGAGTGTGCGAGCTCCTGGAGAGCCCCCCTCCACCAAGGCCCTGCCCCGCCCCACCCCCCACGGCTCAGTGGCCTGCAGTCCCAGCAGCGTTTGGGGGAGGCCGATCCTCCCCAGGGTTGAACCCCGCACACAAGCCTCCCCCGTCCCCCCCGGTGAGGACAGGCTGGTCGTCCCCCGTCCCCCTCAGCCGAGCAGGGGCCAGGCCGCCGTGGGGTCCCGGTCAGTAGAGCCTGGGTGTCCCTCGGGGATGTGGGTGCTAACACCCCAACTCCCTTCACCGGCCCCCCCGCCCTCAGGGGCCCACAGCTCCACTGAGGGCCACTGGGCACAGACATGCAGACAGGTGGGCCCCATACAGCAGGAGCTGAGCTGCCCGCCTGGAGCCGGGGGCACCTGCCTGGGAGGGGGCAGGTGTCTGCAGGGCGTCTCCCTGGGGGGCAGCCTCGGGTCTCGAATCAGCTGTCCCCGGGGTGCTGTCTCCCCAGCCTGTCCACTCTCAACCCCAAGATTGCAGCACTGCTGCCCCTCTCCTGACACCCCCAGGGGCCTGTGGTGCCCCCCGCCCCAACCCCGAGCAGATCCTCTGGGGAAACTGGGGGAGGAGTGGCCCAGGGCCCAGACCGGGGGGGGGGCCCGCAGTCCCCGAGCTGTGAGCGGGAGGGGAGACTCCCCCGTGTGTTTTTCGGCTCTGACACACGAGATAAGCACCGGAGCTGGGGGCTGGCTCCGTCCCAGGGCCGGGTCTCCTGCCGGTCGCGCACAACTCAGGGGTGGGCTCAGAGCAGGGCTTTGTGCCCCGGCCTCGCAGATGCGGGGGTGGCTAGGTCCTTGGCCGGCACGGCCTGCAACCACGTGTGACCGCCACCGCCGTGTGCCCAGCGGCCAAGGCCGTCCCTGCTCATAAATGGGGCTCGCGCCAGCTGCTGCAGAGCTCCGAGGTCCGCAGACAGCTCCCCGAGCCCTCGGACGGTTTGCCAGGGGCCCAGGACCTGGGCCGCACCAGGTAAGGCGCAGCTCACGCCCAGCGGACTCGCAGGACTCCTGGGGCTCCTCCAGCTGGCCCCGCAGGGCCCCGCCGGCCGCCGGCCCTCTCGTGGTTCCTTTTTCCTATGCATACACTTCTTCGAAGGTCTGGCTTGAAGAGGTGCAGAGCATGGGAAAATGGGGTGACGAGGTTCTCCCGTGCCGCCGCTGCAGCCTGACGTGGCTCCACCGTCCCCACCCCACCCCACGCCGGGGGGTGGGCACAGCCTCCGAGCTGGCGGGTCCGCTGCGCCAGGGTGGGGGTCAGGCGAGGGCCCTGGCTGGTGGGGCTCCGCGGGCTGAACGCTGGCCTTGGAGGCAAGGGTTGGCGGTCGGTTCCCGGTTCGGACGCAAGCCTGGGGCGTGGGCGGGTGCCCAGCAGGGGGCGTTCAAGAGGCAGCCACACACTGACGCTTCTCTCCCTCGCTTCCGTCTAAATAAAATCTTAAAAAAAAAAAAAATCAGGAAATGCCTGACCTCTGTCCTCAGGACCCCGGGCCTGGGCCTCCTGCGGAGGTGAGGGTGTGGCGTGGCTGTCACCGGGTTGTGGGACATTTCTGCTTCTGATTCCCTCGTTGTACTTTCGCAGTCACCTGGGCAGACGTTCCGACGGCAAGTGTCAACAAAGCCAGTTCCACGGGGGGTCAGTGTGGTGCCGCTGGGTCAGGGTCTCAGTGAAGCTGTGCTGGCTCCTCTCCTCGGTGCTGGGTGGAGGGCTGGGGGGTCCGACGGGGAGAATGGCCTCGTGAAGGAGTAATACACAGTCACTCTCTCACACACACACGGCGGAGGTGGAGTCACCCGAGGCGGGACGCCCCTAGAGCGCACTGGGCGGCGACAGGCGGGCCGGGAGTGCGGGGCCACCTGGGGGCACGCAGCAGCCCCCGCCCCTGTGCCTGAACTCCCTGGGGAGGAGCTCTGTGAAGCGAATGGGACCAGCTGCAGCATCTCCCGGTATCCGCCCAGCGACTGGAGTGATTGGCTTTTATCAGCCAGCGACCTGCCCAGGTGGCTTCTCCCCTAATCTCTCAGACAGGAACTGGCTCCTCCCTCAAAGGACCACAGCCTTTTGGGGGGGGGGAGGGGCCAGCACACTAGGGACCGGGAGCAGCAGCCCCTCCCACTCCACCCCTCCTCCACCAGGGCTGGGGACTGGCCCTGCTCCTGAGCCACAGGGGGCTGTAGTGGGGTCCTGGGTAAGGAGGGCGGGGGCATCACCCCATCCCACTGCACCAGCTGCGTGGTCCAGACGCCCACGGTCCCTGTGGTGGGGGCAGCAGCTGGGGGAGGAAGGCAGTACAGCTCCCGGGCCAGGGAAAGCCAGCACTCTCCCCCGAGGGTCATGTGCTGCACTGTGGGGGCGGGGAGCAAACCCCCGGGGTCCCAACCGGGTGGGACGAGCAGTCTGTTATCCTGGAGAGTCCCAATTATTTAAAGAATTTACTGTAAAAGGAGGCGTCACCCCACGTGCTGTAAGGGACTGTTCAGCAAGCTCACCATGTCCACTTCCTCACGGGGTTTGTGGGGGGCCCTGAGGGGCAGATACCGCCTGTGCAGCTTTCCCTGCCCACCCTCAAGATCAGCGTGTGTGTGCAAGCACAGAAGGGGGGGGGCTGTGGGGGAGGGAGCCGGGTGCCTGGCCCCCGGGAGAGAAAGGTCCACCTTCATTTCCCCCAACACCTTGGGTTGACTACATCACCTTTTATCAGACGAAGAGCCCAGCCCAGAACCCACTCCCCTGTGGCTTCCGGCAGCTCTCAGTGAAGGGGGCGGCTGTACCTCGTCTTCCACCGCAAACCCTCCGGCTCGGACGGCGGGTCAGGGTCCCCGGTCCCCCCCACCATGCCTCAGCACAAGACCCGCACAATGTGGGAGCCAGCGTGACACAAGCAGACACGGGGCGTCTCTGCAGGCAGATGCCAGGCCCGCTGAGCACTCGCCCCGTGTGTGGAGGAGGGTTCTCCGTGTGACACGCCCCCGCCGGGGCCTTCCGGGCGGCCGTGCTCCCTCCAAAGGTATCCCCGGTCTCCGCCAGAACACCCAGGCCCCAGGTTCTGCTGCACAAGTACGGGCCCCGCGTGTGCGCCGGGCCCCCAGGGGCCGAGAGGCAGCACATCAGAGGCTGGCTGCGGCTCGGGGCCCGCCCCGAGGCCAGGGGCGCTTGTCCCACTGGGCAGGGGCCCCAGAGGGAGCTGTGGGGCCGCGCCAGAGCCGAGGGCCCAGGCAGGGATGCTCAAGGGTGAAGAGGCCAGAGGCAGCTGCCTGGGGCCTCGGGCGGTGGGCAGAAAACCAGGGGTGTGCAGGCAGCTCCAGAGAACGGGGCGCTCAGCTGTGGGTCCCACAGCTGCCGTTTGTGCTTCCCTCGGTGACTCTGGAGCCAGGTTTTAATCTGTGGGGGGGGGGGGAGATGAGAACGGGAGAACAGGCCGCTCCCCAGCCACACTTGGCCCAGGGGCCCCCCCTGCACCTCCGACAGCCCCATCTTCTGGGCCAGCCGCCTGCTCCCCGGGGACCCAGGCAGCGCTGGGGCTGGAAGCAGCTCTCCAAGGTGCTGACCTGCTCGACCGTGAAGGCCGTGCGGGCTCGAGGCTGCCGCCTGCTGTCTGCCACCTCGCTCAGCGCTGGGGGAGGACAGACGGGCCAGGAACCCCTTTGGCCACAAGGGACAAAGGCTCAGAAATGACACACTCCCTGTCGCTCTGCGGTGCCACAAGCTCTGTGGCTGAAGAAGGGCGGACCACCCTCCCTCGCCTCCATTTTCGTTACTGGCCCTCCGGAGTTCTGGGCCAGCACCTCTGCCCAGCGGAGCGAGCAGAGGGACCCGAGAGGGTGGCTCCAAGCAGCCCTTGGCCCCCACCCCAGGGCACCCGGTTCCTTCCTTCCGGAAGGCAGTTTCTTTTGCCAGCAGACAAGGATCCCCTGTTCACCGGGTGCGAGGGGCAGGTGGCGCCCACTCTAGGCAAGGCTGTCCCGCCCGCTGTGCCCAGTCTGTCTCTTAGTTTCTGGATTCGGGGAGGAGGGGTCCGCTCAGCCAGCGTGGACACGGCCTTCTCCGAACACCAGTCTGACCCACGTGCCCCTCGGCCGTTCTGGGGGGAGCAGGTTGTGCACAGTGAGTTTCCACACTTGCCTGAAGTGCCCAGCGGGAGCACAGGCTCACTCTGGGGGACAGTGGCAGGTGGACGGTGTGCCCGGCCAGCAGGAAGGGTTCTGATGCAGGGTGATGGGCTGGGGTTTTCTTTTTTTAAGGGGGTGCTAGTAGTCACAGAGAATAAACTTAAAATTTCACCTCATCTAAGCGTCAACTTACTCATAAAGGAGACTTCCACTTTCTAAGGAAGAAAACTTCCAGACAGCAGCCCCCACTTCCAGCCACACGGGACTCTGAGCCTGAGGTGACGGCTGAGTCGTATCAGTAACACCCCAACAGAGGGGGTGTCCCCGGCCAACCGGGAAGTGGCCACGGAGGCCTCCCGGAGCCCACCCGCAGGCGCAGGGAGAAAAGCCCCGAGGGGGTGGGGGCCCGGGGCCGCTGTGGTAGTCTAGATGCCAAACTAGGCCTGGGCAGGTGCCAAAGCTTCCAGACGATGTCACCTGAGACCCCGTGTCCGGACGACGACTAGGAACCCCTGTTCACAAAGGTGCCACCGCCGGCGCGACCGCGCACAGGGAGGACCCGCCCGGCACAGCCGGGCCTGAGCGACGGGGCAGCGTTCACTCGCCAGAGGGGTCAGGGGACACCCCAGCCCCCGGCTCTTGCAAGAATGTGCCTCCTCCCACCAAGCACACAGGAGGTGTCGGGTGAGCCCTGCCCCCCCATCCCCGGCGCAGACACCGCTGCGGACCTCACCTCCTCCGAGCCCGAGGTCTGAGGGGGTCCCCACCGTTGGACACCCCGGCTGGGGCGGAGAGGCTCCCGCAGACTTCAGCATCTCCTCTGGAGGCGCGTGACGGCCCCACGCAGCTGCTCTGGGAGAGCCGGTCCACAGAGCCAAAGCTGGAGGCCGGCTCTGGCCACTGGGCAGGTCACAGGAGGACGAGGCATGCCTGAGCCTTGGGGGCAGCTCAGGCCCCCTGGACAGGCGGTGGGGCTGGCCGGCTGGCGGGGAGCACGGGGTCTGCCTCGGGTGTAGTGGGGCTGGGCGGCACTTACAGCTCAGGAGGAGGAGGGGTGGGAACCAGATCTGCACGAACGACTCAAGTCCCCCCAGATTAGCGGCATCTAATTGCTTTCGATTCAGAGGCACAAAAGCGGCCATTCACACCTCTCCCGGCTCCACCACGTCTGGGGGAGGGACTGGTCACATCCCTTCACCCCCCACCCCCACTCGGCGGCGGAGGCGGGAAGGTGAGGTCCGCCCGCTCCAACCTCGGCACGCAGGCTGGGGGCTTGTCCCGTGGGGGCTGGGCCAGCTCCTCTCCCCTGGCATGTTCTCCCACCTGCCCGTGGGGCGTCAGCCAGTGTCGGACCTGTTCATCCAGGCTATCCAAGGAGGGACGTTAGTGCCTGGGCCTTCGTCTCCACCTCCCCAGCCCCTCGCCTCACTGGGGTCCATGACGGGGCCCCGGACTCCCGGGAACGAGGAAGAGGGGATCACAGTGCCACGCCCCTGCCCCCCGACTCGTGATTCGGCAGCTGCCCTTTTTGAGCCTGAGCCTGGGGGGGGGGGGTGCCCCGCGCGGTGGTCGCCCGTCTGACCATGCGCCCAACCCCGAGGCGGCGCCTCACCTGGGCCTCTCCCCGGACCTTGGCCAGACTACCGGCGTCCAGGACGCCACCCGGCGGACGCATGCATGTTGCGTCCAAGGCGAAAACCCACCACGTGGCCCCGCGCCCCCTCGACCACCCGCGCGGGCGCTGGGCCGGCCGCGAAGCAGCGGCGGGGCTTCCTTGTTGACCGTGAGGTCCGAGGCCAGGGCTCCTGGGGCACGGACAGCCAGTTCGCCGGTGGAATCCAAGGGCTCGCGGGCCTCGCCCGGGGATTAACACCCAGCTCCGCCTGCGCAGCCCCTCCAGCAGCGGAGGGCCTGCGGTGTGGGAGCCTGACGCCCGCAGGCACAGCGGGAGCTGACTCGGGTCTTCCTCTGGTCCCTGAGAGCCCCCGGGGTGAGGCCGGGCATCTGAGCCCCTCGAAGGCGGGGCCGCGCAGAGCTCGTCCAGGAAGAGGGGGGCGGCCGAGGGCAGCGCCCGCCCCCCAAATGCTCCGCGCGCAGAGAGAGGCCTGGGCGGAGGGTCTGCCACTCCTGCTGGGACGCAGCGCTGGAACCCAAACCGGCCGCGGCAGACGGGCGCCCCGATTTCCAAAGCCGCTATTGGCTCCCCGTCATTTCCGGCCCCTCAGAGCCTCCCGATCGCACAGCCGCACCTTCCTCGGTACCCCCGCCTCTGCTGGGCCCCAAGCCCGACCTTCCGAGGCGCCCGCCCCCGCCTACACCCTCCGCTCCACGTGACCCGCCCCAGGCCCCCACCCCCGCCCCGCCGCCCTTCTCCGCAGCCAGACCCCTGGCCTGGTCCCCACACCCCACCGGCTCCCAGCCGCTGGGGCCTCTCCACGCCTCTCGCTAACCTGGATGCTCCAGCCCCGAAAGCCGGGGTGCCCAGCACCCTCGGAGACACGTGGGCGATGGGCGTGGCCTTTAAGTTGGGGCGACGTCCCGCCCCCTACCCGGCGCCTGCGGTCGCGGCGTCAATTCCCACGTGTCCCCGCCTGGCTCCCAAGTTTATGCAAAGGACCAGGAAGTGGGTGTGCGGGCGAGACCCCCATCCCAGCTGGGTGGGAATCTAGGGAGACAGCGCCTGGCGGGGCCTGGAGTGGGGTGGGGTCCGCGAGGCTCAAACCCAAAACTTGGGGAGCAGCTAGTGGTCTGTGCGAGACTGGTTAAATACACAATAAAGGAACGCGGGATTCTTTTTTAAGCTTTTTATTTTTGGAGAAGCATCAATGTGTGGCTACCTCTTGTGTGCCCCCTACTGGGGACCTGGCCCATAACCCAGATACGTGCCCTGACGGGGAATTGAAGGAGAGACCTTTTGGTTCTCAGGCAGGCGCTGGGCCTACGGAGCCACACCAGCCGGGGCAGAATGTGGGATTTTAAAAAGGGTGAGGAAACAGAGGAAAATCCTGGTGTCCTGTACAGCCCACGGGGGAACCCCAGCTGGAAGGCCTCTGGCTCCAGGCTTTGACTTCGGTGAAAGGAAGGGGGGTTTGAAGGGCAATTGAATTAAACGTAAACGTAAAGCAATGTTCTGAAGACATGACCTTAAACCAAGGAGAGGATTTTATGTAGGCTGAGTGTGCAATCTGAGGCATATGTGGGGCTTTAACTTAATTTATACTTAACGATTCAGTGTCTCTCACGGGCTGCGTTTTGAGGGCTCGGTGGCTGTTGGGATGGATGGTGCAGTTCCGGAACATTCCTGCCCGAGACTCCTGCCACGGGGTGCTGCTCTGGGGACACAGGAGGCAGCCGCGACTCGGGCGGCTCCGACCTCGGGAGCGGCCTGCTGCCTCTTGACAGGAAGATGAGGACAGTGACCCCGGGTCTTCAGGAAGGGACCCCCTTCATGGGAGATTCTGGTGGCACAGCTGGTGCAGACCGCAACCGCCGTGGGGAGAGGTCGGTGGGGTGGGGACACGGGCATTGCCGTGTCAGCGAGGACAGGGCTGAGTCACGCCACGGCCAGGAGCAGCCCAGGAGGAGGGAGCGCCTCCAGAGCGGGGCGGCCCCGGCCCTGGGAGGCAGGGCTGCCCGCACCCGGGGCTGGCACGTCCCGTTCCAGGGAGGAGCCAAGCCCGCAGCCCACGGTGTGGGAGCTGGTTCCCGTCCCCTGGCTGCCCACCCAGAGGCAAACGGGGTCTGGAGAGCACACTGCTGCCATAGCCCCGCACGAGGGGGCAAACGATGACGAGGGTCCTGGCACTGAGTGGACGTGGGGAAAAGCAAAGCCCTGTCCCTGAAGCTGCTGGCCCCCACGGCCACTGCAGGTCACCGTGCTGGCGAGGGGCTCGGGCGACGCCGCACTTGAGGGGCCTCCGCACCGAGGAGGGGGAGACGCAGGTCAGTTGCCGGGAACGACAGCTGAATGGGCCCACTGGGCAACTGGACAGCGGTACCCAGCCGTCAAATGTGGCGCTGTGGTCACTGCACGTGCGGTCAGTGTCTGAGGGGACGGCCACCGTCAGCAAGGCAAGGCAGGCTGGCGAGGACGTGGACAGGTGAGAACCCTGGGAGCTGCTGGTGGGAGGCGGCGGGGGTCCCTGCAAACATCACTCGCACAGCGACTCGGCGGCCCCACCTCCGCGCATCTGCCCAGAGGCGAAAGTCGGGGTGTTGAGGAGGTAGTCGCACACCCGTGTGCACAGCGGCATCACTCACAACCGCCAGAAGGTAGGAGGAGACCAGGTGCCCCTCGGGGAGAACCCGCACGCCGGCTGCCCGCAGGAAGGACGAGTGCTCGGCCCGAAAACGGAAGGAGACTGCGACTCGGGCCACGGCACGGAGGGCTGGAGGACACTGACCAGCCCGCCACACAAGGCCAAACGCAGCGTGACCCCCCCCTTAGGCGAGGCCCTAGGGGCGTCACCAGTGTCTCAGGGGGACACAGTCTCAGTGTGGGGAGACCCCGAGTTCGGGGTGGTGGACGCGCCCGTTGCCACCGGACCGCAGGCTGAAAACGGGCAGCGGGGTGAGCGGTGTGTGTCTGACCACAACAGGCGGAGGGGACCAGGAAGCCCCGCAGTGAGGCCAAGGGGCACCAGTGAAGATCGGCCCAGGAGGCCTGGAGGTCGGGCCCAGGGGGAGAGACGTGCGGACAGGCCAGGGACGCCGGTCGCAGCAGGTGCGTTCGCCTGGCAGGCCCCGCCGAAACCGGGGCGCGCTGGGAGGGCACTCTGCAGCACCGAACTCGGCTTACCTCAGGGCCCGAGAGAGCCGCAGGCGAAGGGAGTCACGGGCAGAGCCAGGGGGAGGAGACCTGGGCGGGGAGCTGGGGCGGGCCTCGGAGGGCCAGCCGCCAGCATCCCTCCCGGCTGCAGGGTCTCGCTGCAGGCCGACCCACAGTGCAGGTCATGCCCTGGAAGGGCGTCCGGGAGGAAGCCCGGGGGTGGCCCCCAGTCCAGGTGGCAGGAAGGCCCACGGGTTTCCCGGCGTCCTGAAATGGCTCAAACGAGAAATTCCGCTGGTGTTTTCAGTCTTAAGACAGCTCTTCCCCAGGCCTGAGGGGCGCACCGGCCCAGCCTGGTTGCTGGGACGCGGCCCCCGGAGTGGGGGTGGGGAGTGTTTGCAACCCGACTCCCTGCACAACAGGCTTCCTTCCAGCAGCAGCTTGGGGTCTCGAGCGCTGCCGCAGGGACGCCCTGGGTCTGAGGCAGCGAGTCTTGCACGAGGTGACCCCTGGAGGCTGTCCCGTGGGCTTGGTTTCTCCCAGAGGCCTCAACACAGCCCAGCTGAGTGCATCAGGGATCCTGCGGGTCCCCTGTGGACTCTCCTGGGCCTCCAGAAAAAGCCTGGGGGAGGGGCTGCAACCCCGCCAGTCGGAGCGGCCAGCCCTCACGTGGCTTTGCGGCCCCAGGCGACTCCTGCCGTCTGAATGAGCCCCTAGTTGGCCAGACGCCCCCCACCCCACACTCTCCCCCGGCGCGCATTGTTATGCTGGCGCAGCGCCTCAGGGCACTTCCTATCTCCGCCGCTCAGGCCCCATTCCGGCCCCACCCAGTCTTCCCCTCCCGGCCAGACCCACCCGTCCAGGGTGGGGCTCAATCACTGCTCGGAAAACACTCCCAGCGATTTGACAAAAATCCTCTTCGAGTTGCAGAGACCCAGAGCCTCACTAATGTCTGAAGCCTCAGACCTTAGCCCCTGCACCTGGGCCCACCCGGGCCAGCCCCCTTCCCTCCCTGGGAACACTACCGCCCCTCCCCTGGCCGGTGTCCCAGCCCCGTTTCCAGGCCGACCTGGGGTCTGGGAGGCTGCGGTGGGGGGCGTAGGCCGCTCACCATCCCCCACAGGTTCAGGCACGACTGAGCGGCGTTGCCCTCGGTCCCCCTGGGCAGGGTCCAGCCTTGTAGCTCTGCTCAGCAGGGCTCCCCGGGAGGGCGCACGCGCTGCTCGCCCCCCACAGCGAGTCTGCGCCGGCCGTAAGTCCTGCAGGGCAGTCTGAGGACCCCTCCCCCCACAAACACCTGGGCACTGGCCTCTCCGGGTCTTCCTGCCCTTCCCTGGAATCCCAAAGCCATCTTAGCCTCGCCCTCCCTGCAAGGGACCGTTCCTACCTAGGAGGCACCTACACACACTCAGACGGTTTAGTCGAAAAAGTAACCTTTTATTGAACGTACCTAGGAGTGGGGGGAGGGCAACAGGATGGGATCAGGGCAGAGGGCGTCGTGGCGACGGAAGGGGCGGGCGCAGGCTCGGCCTCACGGGCGCGGGTCCCCCAGGACGCCCCGCTCGGCGGCAGCGCTGCCCAGGATGAAGCCCACAGCCAGGGACACGGTCTGGTCGAAAGAGCCCCGCAGCTGCTCCACGTGCTGGTTCAGGGTCAGAAGCTGGTCGCGCAGTGGGCCCAGCACGGCCACGATGTCGCCCAGGTGGCCCAGGGTCTGCAGGAGGGCGGCGTTCAGCGACGGGGGCGCGGGCTGCGGCGGCGAAGGGTTCTCGGGGCGGCCGGGAGGCGATTCGGGCTCTTCCCAGGCGGGGTCGAGAGGCGGCGGGGAGTCGGGGGCGTGGACGGACGCGTGATCTTCCGGGCGGCCGGGCCCGGGAGTTAAGGTGGGGAGTGCCGTCGGGGAGCTGGCGGGGCGAGGGACCTCGGAGGGCTTGGGTGGAGAAGAATTGAATCGGAGCGCCCAGGCAGGGTCCAAGTCGGTGTCTCGGGAGCCGGACAAGGACGGTGCGTCTGCAATGCGGGGCGCGTTCGGGGTTGGGTGCCCGGACCATCGCGGCTCCCTGCCCACACGCTTCTTCCGCCCGGCGCTCCCACCCCATCCCCACCCCACTTACCCTGTTCGGAGGGCGCGCCAGGGGCGGGGCGGCGGCCGCGAGGGGGTCGTCCGGGACCGGGAGAACGGCGACGGCCGCGCCTGCGCCCGGTGTCGCCCAGCAAGCCCATGAGCTCGCGGATCTGCGCGTCAAAGGGTCCGGGCGGCTGGTCTTGCGCGTCTCGGAGTTTGTCCTTGAGGAACTTGTAGCGGCGGCGGCACTGCGCGGGCGTCCGCCTTACCTGCTGGCGGGCCAGCTCGGCGGACACGCGCCGGTAGGTAGGCAGCGCCCGGCGACGGTCCAGCAGGAGCGCACGCCACACGGCCGGCTGCAGCAGCGTGCCCAGTAGCAACTCCGTCTCGTGGGCGCTCCAGGGCGTGCGCTGCGCTGAGCCTGGGGACACTGGGGATCCGAAAAACTCGGGGGCCCCCGATGCGCCTGGCGAGGCGGGCCGTCCAGGCGGAGTCCCCGGGACCTCCCCAGCCGCCCGTGGCTCGAGGTCTGAGCCGTCGTGCGCCAGCGATGCTGCGGGTGCGGGCGGGGGTGGCCGCCGGGGCCGGAGCAACATCTTGGGGTCGGGGAGGGGGAAGGGGGGCACGTGCTAGGGTCCGGGCGGCAGCCCGCACGGCCGCCCACACGCGCTCTGCGGGGTCTGCGCGCTTCCGCCCTCCGACGAGCCGGAGCCGGGTCTACGCGGCCCTCCCCCCGCCCCGCCCAGCCCCGCCCCCTCCGAGCCAAGTTTAACTCTGTTCCTGCGCCTCGGTTTCCCGACAAGCTTTCCGGGCCCCTAGGCCGCAGGTGCGGAGAGCGAGGCTCCGCCCCCACCCGACGGTGGGGGGAACCTGGCACGCTACTGAGGTTGGACTCTCCTAATGGTTAGATTGTGGTGCAAACTAACCCGGTGACGCGTGTTAGGCGCAAAGTTCAGCCTGTGTTCACGCATGTGCCAGGCCCTCTCGCCACTGCGCAGAGCGGCTCTGGAACCTTCCAGCCGGAAGGCTCCCGCGGGGCCCCTCTCTGCTGCCTGGCTGGGCCCGGGTGTCGTTTGTGGAAGCGTCTTCCTCTGCTCCTCAATGTCTCCTTTGGTTCGGGATGTGCACAGGTGGCTGTGCGTCGCCGTCTCCGCGTGGAGGTGGCTTCGGGTTTCATTTATTAACGGGCCGTGACCAGAGGTCAGAATTAGGGTCATAATTCACAGAGTCCCCAGAAAGAAATTTAGGGCGAACATTACGGTCAGTGCAGAGAGTGGAACATGGATTACTCTCCGTGATGAGCAGTGAAACCAGGAGGCCCAGCATCGCGGTCTGTGTTCTGCGCTGTGGGAGACGGTCTAGCCAGAGCAATAAGACAGGAAAAGCGAACGGGTGGATACAGATCGGGGAGGACCAAGTACAACGGGCTTGCCTTGCAGATGGTCTGATTGTATACACGGGGAATACAAAGTAGCCGACCACCGCGTCACTGGGATTAGCCAGGGGACGGGCGTCAGGTCCTGCAGTGAATGATAAACTAGTTGGCCGTCTCGCTGTACACCAGCGGCAATGGGTTTCACAGCTTCTTAGTTTGGGAAAATCGTAGATTGGGAACTGGGCTGCAGACAGCCCGCAGCCCCTGTGCTCCCCCACCCCTGTCCCCCGAGAACGCGGCTCCAACCCTGGTGCGTTGGTCAGAGCTAAGGAGTTAATGTCGGTACCGCCCTACGGACCGAACTGCAGACGAGATCAGGGACAGGTTTTCTGCCCACGTCCCTTCTCTGTCCCGGGGCCCCGTCCGGGGGCCTGCACTCAGTGGCCGGGTCCCCTCCGTCTCGGCTGGCTGCGGCCACCCTCCGCCTCGTTTCCGCGTCCCTGCCGGTGTGAGGCCTCGGACTCTGGCCCGGTGTTGTGTGGACTGCCCCTCCGCTTGTGTTTGGTGTCCTTCCGCGGTTTCGGGGAAGAGACCGCGGAGGCTCCGTGCTCGGCCTGAGCGCCAGTCACGTCGGGTGCGTGGCCGCGGTGGGGCTGCGGGGCCGCCTGAGCTCCCTGAGGCTGGGGCCTTCCTCCATCCGCTGTCGGGGCGCCGTGTCCCCGTCTCCGGCCGGCAGCTCGGCGGTCACCGAGCCCACCCGCACTCGGGAGGAACCAGGGGGCATCTGCTTGTGTTGGCGGGGTCTCCCGTGCCGCTCCCCGCCTGCGCCCCGTGCCCTGGTCAGGCTGCGTCAGTGTGTGGGCCCGCGCATGCTCCTCCCCCCACAGGCTGCGGTCTGGCACGGGACCTGGGAGCCCAGGTCTGGGCACAGGGGTTGTCGCTGCTTCCAAGCCATTGGTTCTGGGGGGTATTCTCCCCCAGGGGGTGTTTGGCCGTGTGTGGAGGCCCTGCGGGTTGTCACACTTGGGGGGAGGGGCTGACGTGCAGTGGGTAGGGACCAGAGATGCTGCGAATCCTCCGGCAGGGCCCGGGGGCCCAGGGAGCCACCCAGCCATTGTCCGTAGCCGGTGACGGAGAGGCCCCCCAGCGGCCCAGCCGTGTGCGCCGGCCCGTGTCCCTGCCTCCACGGACTACTTCTGCACCCCCTCCTCCCCACTCACATGGCGGGGCTCGCCCTCACGTCCCCCCGGGTTTTCCTGCGGCCTCTTCCTCTGCCAGTCAGAGGCCTGGGCCCTCGTCCACAGCGGGTCACGGGCCGGCCCCCCTGTGCTTGGGGAGCAGCCCCAGGATCTCAGAGTCCAGCCCCAGTGCGCGGCCGCCCTCGGGCCGGGCGGTCTTCACGGGCAGCTCCTGCGGCTTCGGCCTGACCACATCCCTTGAAAATGCCGTTCCTGGGCTTGGCCCCTGGGGGTGAGAGAGGCAGATGGGGCCGGGGTTGGGGACGGTGGCAGCTCTCGCCCGTGTCCCGTGTCCCACAAGGATTTCCGCTGTCTGTGCAGCCGGCCTCAGACGGCCACAGCCGCAATGGGACGCGGCCGGGGACACCCCGGTCTGGGGGGGAGATGGCTTGCCAGCGGCCGGGGCCCTGCCTTCCCAGCGGAACCACTGCTCTGGGTGCTGGTGGGCCTCCCCGAACTCGAACTTCGGGCACTTCCTGGGTGCAGCAGACCACCCCACGCAGCGGGGAGGGCCACCCTGGGTGACTGTGCTGGTGACTCTGTGGCCAGAGCCGGGGTGCGCACCAGGCGGGCCCTGGCTCGATTCCTCGAGACTGGGCAGGCGGGTGGCCTCTGCCCCAGGGCTGGGCACTGCTTCCTGGGCTGTGGCCTGGCTGTCGGCGGTCCCACGGGTCTGCCCCACGGGGCCTGTGCTGGGGTCCCCGTGGCTGCTGGGCGGGCTGGCTGGCTGGGCATCTGGGCAGCTTCACGCAGCCCACCCTGGGCTGTTCCCTGACTGCTGGCCCCTCTCCCGGCCCTCCGGCCGCCTGTGCGATGGGGACTTCTCCCCGAAGTGCCTCGAGCCGGGCTCCTCGCAGGGTGGAGGGGACCATCCGGGTGGCCGGGGACTGTGGCTCAACGGGGGACCCGCGTGGCAGGGGGATGTCAGCTTTCAGTTCCCGGGGATCCGGTTAGATGGGTGCGGCGAAGGGGGCCTGCCTCCGTGGCACCTTGCTTGGGCCTCAGGCCGGGAGAGGTGCCCGGTTTAGCGACTTTGAGGTAGGTGGGGGCCCAAACCGCCCACCCCCGTGACTGGGGCCCTGGGGCTGCCCGGCCACGTGGCCTCGTGGCCGCAGCTGTGGGACTTCCCTGCTCCCAGACTGGCCAGCGGGCGGAGCTCATTGCCATCACACGGGAGCCTCGGGCCGACCGCCGGCTCCTTGAAGGCCAGGCCCACGCCTCGTGCCGCGGGCGCCGTGAGCCCTTGGCCGTCCGCCTGGCCCGTGTGGTGCCCGCCGACCTGGGCCCCTTCTGTGCGGGCCCTGCCCAGCCAGGCCCTGGCGAGGCGTGCCCTGAGAGCGGCCCACCGCTGCCCTGCCCACAGGCTGCCCGGAGGTCTGGGTGCCCGTGCGCCCACGGGACTCGCCCGGCGGGAGCGGCTGGGCCGTCGGTGGCAGAGCAGCCTTGGGGGGGGCGGGTTGTGGTGGGGGGCCTCGGGGACTCAGCTACGAGATTCTGGGTGGTCTGCAGTCGTCCCCTCCAGAGGGAGTGTGTCCTGCGGAACCAGTGTGCTGACGGCCGGGCTGCACGTCTGGGCGGGGCTGCAAGGGGACGGGGTCGGTGGCCCTGCCCTTGCCTGAGCCCCCGAGGACGTGGCTGTGGCCTGGACACCCCTCGACCCGAGCACATTCACGGCACCGACTGTGTCCATCCGGTCATTTGGGGCCCCCGCTGCAGCCGCACGGGAGGACCGGGACGGCCCCGGGGAGGCCGCCTTGGTAGAAACGACTTTATTTAGAAACCTGTGGGACAGGACAGGACGGCGCCATGCAGACCTCGCGCTCAAGCTGGAAGCCCCGCCCGTCCCCCCAGTGCACTGCTGCGGCTGGAACGTGTGTGCTGGGCACTGTGTGGCCTCGGGCTCTGCGGCCCGGTCTCCTTAAGTTCACAACCCGAGAGCGGAAGAGTTGATTGGCAGAACACAATCCTAGAAGAGCCCGAAAAACCCCCACAAACCACCCTTGCAGGGCCAGGCGTGCCGGCCCCCGATTCCGCCGACGCAGGACCCGGGGCCTGTGGGGAGGGGCGGCGTCTGGTCTCAGGCACGGCCCTCCCGGAGGTGCCGCTGGCTGCTGGCTCTGAAGAATCAGTAATCCCAAAACTCAGAGGAGCAGCCGTGGTCTTGCGGTGATTTGCAACACAGGAACCGGGGTCCGGCCTCCCGCAGTGGGGGAGAGGCCCTGGGGGGCGGTGGCGGACCCACGGGGCAGCCTCGGCACCAGCCCTGGGGGTGAGCTCCGCCAGCGAGGCGGTCGGCTCTGGCAACGCGCCAGCGGCGGCAAGCTGGGGGGCCCAGGCGTGGGTGTGTGCGTGCCATGCATGGCTGCTGAGGTCGCTGGGCAGTGGCCCCAGCCCAGGGGCTGCCAGGCCACCAGACTGGTGGGGACCTCGTGGCCCCCGAGGCTGCCTCCGCTTCGGAGCTGCTGTGATCTGTGTGCTCTGCTGGGGAGCGGAGCTGTGGCTGGGGCGCAGCTGCCCCACCAGGAGCTGCTCTTCCTGGTGGGGAGTGGGTGGCAGGCTCGTGGGGCCCCGGGGCACTGGGGGAGCCGTGAGGGTGGGGCTGCGAGGCGCCTGCCAGCAGCAGGAGGCCCGGTGGGACCCTCACTCGGCGAGGCCCAGGTTAGCCAGGGGTAGTGGGGCTGGGGGCTCTGGGGGTGGGAGTGTGAGCCAGGTTGGGGCTCAGGCCACTGGGAAGCTTCAGGGCCCCAAAGGAAGGGTTCAGAACCCCTTGGGACCTGAGGATAGCGTGGGGGTCAGAGGTCAGTCTCAGTCCTTTGTTGCTGGGCCCTGGGAGGCCAGGCCCACAGAAACGGGGTTAAACCTGCATGTGGGCGGGCGGGCAGGCGGGCTTGGGGCTGGGGTGGGTTGGACCACGGAGAACGGGGAGAGCCCTTTCTCTGGCCCCAGGGCGTTTACTTTGTTTTCACTTAAAGTTTTTAGATTGCACTGTTAAATTTCCTGGCAGAAACACCTGGACCTTTCCGGGGTGCGGCCTGAGCCCTGCGCTGCCCCGTCCGGGTGCCCAGAGGCCCTGGCTGGGCCCGTGCTGGGGGGACCCTAGTCTAAGGTGGTGGGCGCTGCATCTGCAGTGCCGGGGGCCGGGGGCCCGGGGCTCTGTTCCCCCAGCGCCATCCTCGGCGGCGTGGAACCTCATGGCCAGCCCCGCCGTCCCGTCACTGGAGTGTGGCTTTCATTCGCCGCAGCTTGTCCTGAATCTTCCGGGAGTGCTTCTCGCTGGGGACCTGGTGGCAGGTGGCCCTGCTGTCCGCGGCCAGGAGGGACACGTCGGCCCCGCTGAACCGCGCGATCCTCTGCCTGAGGCAGGACTGCAGCTTGGGGTCGGGGGCGAAGGTGTAGGGGTTCTCCTGGAAGGCGTGCACCTGGCTGGCCACCTTGGCGATGTTCCTGTGTCGGGCGGAGAGGTCAGGCGTGAGCCCAAGGCGCGGCAGCTCCCGGCGCCCCCGCCAGTGGGGGCCCCGGCTCGTCGGAGGGTGAGCCCCGGGTTGTCTCTCTGCACCAGGCCGGGCCTCACTCCTCACCCAGGCCTGTTGTCCGTCCCTCCATCCACCCGTCCGTCCGTCCACCCGCTCGCCTTGCATTTCACAGACAGTCTCTGGGAATCTGCGTCGCCCCGACCGGTGCTAAGGATCCCAACGTGAACAGCACCCCCAGTCGGGGGCTGGGGACTCGGAGGGGTGGGTGCTGTGGACAGGGGTGTGCAGGGGGCGTCGGGCCGGCGTGTCTCCCCAGCACGGGGTCGGGGGTCGGGGAAGGTGGGACGGCAGCTGGAGCCGCCGCCCTGAGAGTCTGTCACCCCCGGGAAGTGGCAGCGCTGGGAACCGGGGCTGGCCCCCGGGGAGCTGCGGGGGAGCAGTGGGCGGCAGCCCCAGCGTGTCACCGAGAAAACGGGGCGGTGGGGGGGGGGGGGGCTCCAGGAGACACTCCCGCCCTCAGTCTGGAGGCAGCGGCGGCGGCGAGTCCCGACGAAGGACCGCGGTCTCGGGAACGAGAGGACGCACGGCCAGGTGCCAGCGTGCACGCGTGGCCCGGCCCCGGGGACTGGCCTCGGCCCTCGCACTGCTCTGTGGCGCTGCTGCCGAGGGTCGGGTGACCTCACACGCTGAGTGTGCACTGCGGGGTCTCCCAAACGCCACCCTGAGGCCGGCGACTGCGGGGGAGGGGGGTTGCAGGGAGCGGGTTGGAACCTCTGGTCACAGGCCCTGGGCCCTGAGGTTGTGGGGCTGAGCTGAGTCTGAGCACCCCCACTTGCCCGCCTGTGTGGGCGGGGAGAGGACGGGTGCGCTGCTGCAGGTCGTGGGGTGAGGGCCCCCCTGGAGCAGCGAGGGACGGGGGCCCGGGGCTCTGAGGACAGGCAGGGCAGCGGGTGCAGCTCGTGAGGCCCCTGTCACTGCAGAACGGAGCAGTGTCCTGTCCGGCTGGGGCCACAGTGGTGGTTTTCTACAACCAGCCCCTGTGCCGTGCCCGCAGTGAGCTCGAGGGAGGGGGACCGAGGGGGACAGTGGGGACAAGGAGGGGGGGGAATGGGATGCCTGGGGGTCAGGGAGGACAGGCTCAGGCCAGCTGAGGTGAGGCTCACGGTGAGCCTGGATCTCCCGACAGGAAGGTCACGCGACCTGGGGGCAACACTTGGAGACCAGGGGTGCCCGGAGTGTGGGACCCTCTGGCCCTGTTTGTGGGGAGGGAGGAGGCTGCAGGTCAAGGGGTGGGGAGGGGGGGAGGGTTGAGTGAGGGTCCGAGGACCAGGCCTCAGAGGAGTCGGAGGGATGGGGGAGGCCCTCACCTGCGCCCGCTGCACCTGAGGGCCCTTACCTGAGCTTGCTCCACCTGTGGGCCCCGTTGGTCATGGTGAAGCCCCCGGTCTCCAGCTGCTGGATGTGCATGGCCAGGAGGCGGGCCGAGGGCAGCGTGGGCTGGGCCCGGAAGCGCCGCCCCTCCATCAGACACAGGCTGTCGCTCTTCAGGAACACCTGGTGGCCCAGCCCGGGGCGTGGGCGTGGGCGGGGGAGACGGGCCGGAGGTCAGCCCTGGGCACCCAGCCAGGGCTGGCACGGTGCGGCCCGGCCGGCACCCGTGTTCCCGCAGAATGGGGCCACAGCCTTGGACTTCAGCCCGTCCAGGCGCACCTTGGATTATCGGTTTGGGGGTCGAAGTCCAGCTGTCCGAGGGGCACCTTGATGCCCCTCCGCCAGCTGCTCGCCTCCCACTGCTCAAACGGCAAATGCCTCCCCTCACCCACCCTCCCACGGGGTCCCCACAAGACTATGACCGGGGCTGGCCGCCGGCGGGCGGGGCCCTAGGCTGGGGGGCTGCCCTGCAGCCTCGGGTGGGGGAGATGCCCCATCGCTGCAAACGCCGCTGCCTCCCGCAGGGCCTCACGGGGCTGTCTCTCCCGGCCGCAGGCCGCAAGGAGGCCGGCCAGCCAGCTCAGGTCCTCGGGGCACCTGCTCCCTGTGCCACTGGCCCGGCAGGTGGCTTCCGGGGCCCCTGAGCTCCTGGCCGCCTTGGCCCGGGCCAGGCGGCTCCTCGCAGGACGCTGAGGAGGCCGGTGCTCAGTCGGGCCCCACCCCCGGCAACGCAGGTCGGGTCATTACGGGGGGACCCTGGGGGGACGCGGCTGCCCGAAGCGCACACAGAGCAGGGTACCTCCACGGCTTTCAGCTCCTCCATGACCTCCGCTATCTTTGCGGGTAAGATCCTCCAGGCCTGGAAGGGGAGCACAGGTGAGCCCGGCCCCCCGGTAGACCAGCGCCCCCGGCCCCCCGCCGTCCCCCGCCCCCCCGGGGACGCACCGGGGACTGCCGCACGGCGAGGTGCTCCAGGCCGTCCAGGATCTGCATGGCCGTCGCGAAGTTCCTCTGCTCGTAGCACAGCTTCGCCACCAGCAGGAACTTGGAGAGCAGGTTCACCTGCAACTGCACGGGGCGGCGTGCTCAGCGTCTGCGGCCACGGCCACGGCCACGGCGTGGCCCCGGCCCTCGCGGCCCCGTGAGAGGAGGCGGCACCGGCCCCGTGAGGCAGGGACTGGCGGGGGCCCGAGTCTGAGAGGTGGGAGGGGAGCGAGCAAGGTGGCGTTTCTGGAGGACACACAGGCCAGTGCCCGGTGAGCAGGAAGACGGGGGACAGGGCTGACCTCAGGCCCCGAGGGAGCCGTGGCTCCCGGGACGACCTGGGCAAGGGGAGGGGACACACGGGGCGGAACACTTGGGAGACCCGGCCCCCACGGCTACGAACGGGAGCCTCTCCTGTCGCCCACTGGTCAGTGTCCGCCGCAGGCTGTGTCTCAGCGCCTGCCCGGGGGCTGCCCCCTGCAGCCCCCCCGACCTCCTGCAGTTGGGGTCAAGGTCACGGGCTTGGCTGGAAGACCCCTGGGCAGGCCCAAAGAGAGGTCCGAGGCCGCTGGGTTTCACAGCGGACCCGAGAGGCCAAGGTCACAGACCCACGGACGGCGCTTGGCTTTCACAGCCCAGAGACGTCCAGAAGGTTCTGCAGAAACCATCTCGGGGCCCCCGTGCAGGGCTGCGTCTCCCTGCGCACCGTCCCCACGGCCAGGGCCCTTCTTCAGGTGGACACGGCTCCTGTAGGTACCGACCGGACTCCCTTGCATTAGGCTCGACCCTCGTCTGCCAGGGTTTTGAGGCACAGAGGTCGGAGGTCACATGGATGGTCCCTGGAGGTCATTCACCATCGTGACCCCCCAGCTGCCTGGCTGGAGCACTTCACCGGCTGGCCGGACTCAGAAGACGCCTGCAGGCCGGGCGGGTGGGCCGGGCGGGTGGGCCTCTTCCCCTCGGCATTCATTCCAGAGCTGCAGCTTATCTCACGAGATAAGAGCCCTGTCTGGCTTTCAGACTCCCCAGTTCCCCTCTAGAGACCACCACACGCTTCCCTCTAGGGCGAGGGACTGGACACGGCTCCTTTTTCTTGACCGAGCCCGTGTCCCCCCAGGCTGTCCTCTGAGCGGGGGTGGGAGGGGTGGGGGGGGGACGCGTGGTCCCCGAGGGCTTCCCCAGCCACCCCAGGGCGTCCTGCAGCTCAGAGCTTGGCCGCTGCCCGGCCCTGTGACCCAGCTCTCAGAGGTGAACTCTCAGAGGACTGCTCTGAGGTGACGGCTGGTCCCGGGGAAGGGACAGGCGCTGTGGCTGAAGGCCCACGTCTGTCTGGTTTGTCAGAAACGCGTCCCCTGCCCAGATGCCGTGGGCTCTCCCTGCGTCCTGGTGAGTGCCGCTCACCGGAACCTTCCGCCGACAGGGACGCGGGAGCCCGTTCCCACTGCGCCCACTGTGCTGCGGGCCGGGGGTGAGCCTGGCTGCGGCACCACTGACCGGGAGGGCCAGAACCCGCCTGGGGGGGCCCTGCGCCAACCTGTCGGGGGGCACCCGTGGACTCAGGACGGGAGTCCCCCCTCTGCCTTCTCGGGGGCCCGGGTTCAGGAAAGCTCCCGGGAGGCCGAGGTCCGTAGCGGGACTGCCCTGGTTCACGTCCCCGTGGGGGTCCCGGGCCAGGACCCTGGTTGCGGGGGTGCGGGGGGGGGGGGGGCTGCGGGCAGTGTCACGATGTTTGTGTCGTCCTGGGTTGGGCCGGGCCGGCCAGCCAGGCCCCCGCCCCCTCGACCTGGCGGAAGTGAGGGCGGGCCCATCCGTCCATGCCTAGATCCCTGAGCTCGACGGTTCTCCCCAAGGGGAAAAGACAGAAAACTGCCGTCACGAGTGGGACTTGGGGGTGCCCCGAGGGGTTCCAGGAGAGGGGCCGGGCGTCGGGAGGAAAAGGACCTGCAGAGGCTGTTAACCCAGGAGCCGAGGTTTTCTTGGCTCCGCCACCTGGTGGGGAGGCGCGGTGGCCTCTGGGGCCTCCAGCTCCCGGGGCCCCGACGCAGGTGACTGTCCCTCTTGGCCCACCTTGTGCCCTGCCTGACGCAGGCGGTCAGTTGAGGCGGAGATGCTTCGGTCCGGCTGAGCCCCAGGGACCAGAGGCGGCCGGGCTGGCCCCCAGGGAGTGAGCGGTTGACCTTGACTGGACCACTGACCTGAGTTTGTTTTATTGCACCCCCCGGCTGAGGGCACGGGAGGTGCTGCCCACAAGGACCTGGCAGCGCCCCGGGCGTCCCCACCCTCGGAGAGATCAGGTTCCTGCGACCGTAGGGAGCTCCAGCTCACAGCGGGAGGGGGGGGGGGGTGGAGAGGGCGGGGGGACCTCCTCTGAGTGTGTGTGTGTGTGTGTGTGTGTGACAGACGGACTGCGTGTGGACTGTGTGTGTGGGACCGCGCACGTGCATGTGTGTGGCGGGGCGACACGCGTGCAGTTCCGTGGCCCCGAGCGTGCAGCTGCGCGGGCGCCCACCTTGGCCGTGTGGCTGGTGACGATCTCGGCGGCCACCCAGGTGCTGACGTCGTCAGCGCTCCGCAGGAGCTGCAGCAGGTACTTGTCCTGGGTGTAATCGGGCAGGAAGAGGCTGCAGGTCTTGGCCGACAGAGACTCGGAGGAGCTGGCTCTGTGAGGGCACGGGCGGGCGTCGCTGGGGTCCGGCTCGCGGCCCGGAGGGTCCGGCTCCGAGGCGGCTCCTGACCCCAGCACCGCCCTTCAGCCCAGAGTGTCCGTGAGACGCTGCGGTGAAGCCCCCCAGCTCCCCCCGCCAGCCCCTCCCCCGGGGACCCCCCGAAGGTGGACGCTCACTTCGGGATGGCCACGCTCCTGTCCATGACGCCCAGGGCCCGCGAGTTCAGGAAGTGGACGGGATGGCACCTTTGAAACAGGTCCTGCGGAGACAGGGACCCAGATAGACGGTCAGGCCCCGTCCCCAGGAACCTGTGCTCGAGGCTGGGGGGGGTGCCCCACGCACACTGGTGCACCCCTTTCCTGTGCTGCTGGGTGGAGCTGGGGGCACGCAGTCCGCCCTGCTGTGACCCCGCTGGGTGGCTGCCACTGCAGCCACCTGTCGAGTGACAAGGATGGGGGGGGGTGCCGGGAAGGGGATGCTTAGAGGCTGGGCCCAGGGTGGGAGCAAAGGGGCCCGGGATGCTGGAGCAGCTCTGGGAGGGGAGGTGGTTCCATGGCGTCCGAAGGGCACCCTCCGGTGCTTGGGAGGTGACGTGTCGGGGACGAAGTAGGGTGGGCAGCGTTGCCCCCGGGCTCAGCGTGTGTCCCCCCAGCAAACGTCTGTGGGCCCCCGCCCCCCCCCCCCGGCGGCCGGCCCCTCGCCTGCTGCAGCAGCGTGAGCTGGGTGAAGAGCTGGTGGGTGCTGTACTCGGTCAGGAAGTACGGCCCCTTCTCGCTGGCCTTGGCGTGGGGGCCGCCCAGGTCCTCCAGGAAGCAGGGCTTGGGCAGGGCGGACGCGATGGTGTACTGGCGCTGCTTGTGGTGCGGCAGCGGCAGCGCCAGCCCGTTGCCCCGGGGCAGCCTCCAGGGGAAGCTCTGCAGAGGGGGACGGGGTGGGGGGGAGGACCGGGCCCAGGGCCCCTCAGCCCAGCGCAGCCAGAGCCAGGCAGCAAGTCCCTCCCGCCGCAGCCCTGTGGGCCCAAGGACACCCGCCCTGGCCCCTCCAGCAGCCCCCCCCCCAGACAGAGCCACCGAGCTTTGGGGCTCCCCCAGGGCTGCAGGACGGCTCTCTCGGCCCCCCGCCTGGGTCTCGGCCCCAGGGTCAGGAAGGAAGGGCTGCCGTAGGTCCGGCCCTCTGCTGTCCTTGCCTGGGTGGGGGGACAGGAAGTGCCATCCTTCGGGGCTGACCTCAGGACTGGCAGCACGGAGCATGTGTGCACCTGTGCCTGTATGTGAGCCTGCATGTGTGTGCACGTGTGTACTTGCTCACTCAAATGTGTAGGTGTCTGCACACATGTGATCATCCTTGTCCACACATGTGCCAGGGCCTGCGTGTGTGTGCACATGTGTGCTGGGCACGCTGCTCCCGTGCCTGCACCAGCACATGCATGTGTGTGCCTGGGTGCACGTCTGCGTGTGCCCACGCATGCACACTGGCCCTCAGGGTCTGGGGCAGCACCGTCCCGGGAGGCCCTCCCCGGGGAGAGGCCCCCACCTTGCGGGCGATGCCGTCTTCTGAGAGCCTCTTACAGAGGGCGTTGAGGGGCCTGGCATCCTCCTCCGCCTCCTTGGGGTCCTCCAGGTCTGGGCCGCGCGGGCCGCCCTCAGCCCGCCGGTCAGTGCCCACCTCCAGGAGGCCCAGCAGGTGCTCCGCGGAGCCGTCCAGGGGCAGGATCTGGACAGGATTGGGGGGTCATGGCTGCGCCCTGGGCGGGGTGGCCACCCCACCCCAGTGCTGCCCCGGGGCCACCTTGGAGGAGACGAAGTCGGCGAGCCTGGCCAGCAGCCCGGCGTTGCGGGTGAAGTCCACCGAGTAGCAGTCCTCCACCCAGGCCTGCAGCAGGCACAGGCTGCGCCTGTAGATCTTGGTGAAGGTCGAGCTGGGGTCCTGGTGGGCCCTGGGGGCAGACGGCCAGGCTGGGGGGTGCGCGTGAGGTCCGGAGGCAGCTCTGCCTTCGTGGGGGCCCTCAGCGCTTGCCCCGCTCCCGGGGACAGGAGGGAGGCAGAGCCACCGCACCGCAGGGCCCTGGGGCTCCACCGCGGGGCAGGACCGGGCCCGGGCCCCGGGCCCCGGGCACCCGGACGCCGGGCGTACCTGCACAGGGTGCTGCTGATGCGGTCGAGCAGGAAGTGCAGGAAGTCCTGGGGCGTGCAGAAGTAGCGGAAGGTGTACAGGAACTGCTGCACGTAGCCCTCCAGGAAGGCGTCGCTGCGCAGAGGGCCCGTCAGCCGCAGCCGCCCCGCCCCCGCCCCGCCCCCACGGCCCTGCCGGCGGCCCTTGTGGAGTGGGAGTGTGAGGGTGGTGCGTGTGCACGTGTGAGTTCTGCGCGGGGAGTGGGGAGTGGGGAGTCCCTTGTGGGCAGTAGAAATGTGTGTGAGTTCCGTGTGAGCCTGAGTTTCATGTGGGAGTGTGAGTGTGTGAGTTGTGTGTGAACACGTGAGTTCCGCGTGAGTGTGAACGTGAGTTTCATGTGGGAGCGTCAAGTGTGGGTTCCGCATGGGCGTGTGGACGTGTGTGTTGTGTGTGTGAATGTGAGTTCTGTGTGCATGCGTGTGTGTTCCACGTGAGTGTGAACGTGAGTTCTGCGTGGGGGGGCACGTTGCTCTTCACGCCCCATGGGTCTCCGAGAGCCCGTGGCGGTGCACAGCTGTGCTCGCAGCCCCCAGCCCCGGGCGGAAGCCGCTGTGTCGGGAAAGACCCCCAAAGGGTCCCCAAAGCTCTGCGCTGATGGGCTGTCGCACCCACGCGTGGCGGCCGCACACACGCCCCAGTGAGTGTGCTGAACCCCACAGCGCGGCCCCGCGGGCCGGATGATTGACTGTGGGCGCTGCGACTCGGGGGGGGGGCGGGACCTGGGCCTGCCTGGGGGGGCTCTGTGTGCCTGTGTGTGTGCACTCGTGTGTGTGCGTGTGCGCACGTGTGTGTGGTCTGAGAAGCCTGCTGGGCAGTTCTTCACCCACTTTCCTCCAAGCCCCCCACTGGGGCACCTGAGACCGGGGCGTGTGGGGCCTCAGACCTGCCCCCGGTGGGGCAGGAGCCCAGCCAAGGGGGCGAGGCGGCCTCCCCAGTCTTCTCTAAATCACACCCGGCTCCAGGCGGGAGCGAGACTGCCTGCCCCTCCCCTCCTCAGGGCCTGCTTCTTTTCCTGTCTCCCTTTCCCTTTCGGAGGCCTAGGGGTGACCGGGGCGCCCCCAGGCTCCGCCCCCCACCCCGCCCCCGCCCCGGGCGCGGTGTGCACCTGGAGTACAGGTAGGCCATGAGCCCCAGCGGCGTGCCCGCCTGCAGGACGCGGGCCTTGCGCTGCCGGCCGCCGCGCGGGTGCTTGCTGACGTTGTAGAAGATGAGGGAGGAGGACTCGTCCAGGGGGCTGAAGTCGGGCGCGCCGCAGTGGGCCGCGGCCACGTTCACGAGCAGGGGCAGGGCGCCGGGCTCCAGGCCCCACTGCTCCGCGTACAGGACCTGCGGGCGGCGGGGTGGGCGCTTCTGGCGGACCTGCTGCCGCCTAGGCGGAGAGTGCCAGACACGCCCCGGCCGCCCGGTCCCGCCCCTGGGCGGGGGCGCGGCGTGCGGACCCGCAGAAGTCGGTGGAGGGGGGGGCGGTGGCAGGATGGATCCCCAAGGCTGCAGCCGTGGGAGACCCGCGGGGGCGGGGAGGCAGGGCGACTCGCCTGCAGGTACTTCTTGACCAGTCCGAGGAACTGCACCTTGGACTTCATTTCTTCCAGCTGCCCCCTCAGTTTGGAGAGCATTGTCTTCACCTCGGAGCCTGGGGGCGGGGCACTGTCAGCACCCCGGGGCCCTGGGCCACGGGTCCCCCCCCCCACCCCCCGGGGCCGCCCTGAGCTCTTGGCCCTACCTTTACTCCGCTTCTCCTTCTGTAAGAGCTTCTGGTAGAACTTGAGGGTCTTCCGGTAGGTTCTCTGCTCCATCATGAGCTGCTGCTCCAGCTCCTGGAGAGGACAGACCAGTGGGCAGGGCCCGCCGCGCGGCCGCAGCTCCCCTGGGGCGCCCCTCTCTCTGCGGCCCCGGAATGCCCACGTCGGCGGGACCCCACCAAACGGAAGCGCGGAGACCACGCCGCAGGCGGGCACGCGGCGCTCCCGGCGAAGCCCGTGAGGGCGCTCGTGAGGCGAGACCCGTGTGTGGAACGGGGGTCGGAGCCCCGCTGGGACCCCGGAGACGCGGAGCCGAGGCACTCGGTGATGAGGGACCGTTTTCCAGAACCGGCCTTTGGGCGGAAGTGGGTTCCACTGACCCAGGAGGGGGTCGCTGGCGGGCTGCTGCCCTCTGTTAACTGTGCCCCCGGAACTCCAGGCCCCACGGGCCCCCAGGACGAGTGCGCGGGTGGGGTCAGCTTCCAGTGCTCGGAACTGTCCCTGCCTCCTGGCCTCCGTCCTGTGCCCCGTGCACCCTGCCCCCCCCCGCCCCGAGAGTTCTGCACACATAGTGAGGAGGTTGGGCCCGCTGGGACCGTGCCTCCTTGAGGCCTCCCTGGCCCTGGGGTCGGCCGCAGGGCAGGGGATCACCTGGCAACTGGCAGCGTCCTCACCCAGGCAGGTGCTGTCCAGCCAGGCCCCACCACGGGCAGGCCCACGGAGGCCCCACCCCACACTCGGGACCCCTGCTCCCTGGCAAACCCACCCTCGTGGAATGAGGTCCCCTCTTCCCAGCCCTGCCAGGCTGGCCGAGCAATCCCTCAAACCGCCCTGCTGAGCGCTGTAGCCTCCAGAGGGCACGACCTCCTCAGGGGCAAACTGGGCGTCTTGGGAGACCCTGCTTTCCGAATGAGGCTTGAACACACCCAGCCGTGCGGCCCTGTGGCCCGTGCCATTGCCCAGGGAGCGGGGGGGGGGGGGGGGGGGGGGGGGGGAGGTGGATCGGGGGCTGCCATCACACTCCCCGTGGCAGTCGGCCCGGCTTCTTCCTGGGGAGTTTTCACCTTCGGGAAGCAGGTGCCGTCCTCCCAGGAGGAGCCACGGGCTTGTCTGGCGGGGCAGCCCCTACCACGGCCTCCGCTGTCCCGTGGACACAGCCCGGGCGCCCCGCACACAGAGGAGGGGCAGGGCACCGAACGTCAGAAGTGCCCAGAGTCCAGACACGGCCCCTCCCCTCAAGTGGGGGCACAGCCTGCCTCCCCCACCTGACAGCTGGCGACCCAGGGCGGCCGCACCCAGGGCTTCGAGTGCCAGGTCCGGGCACCGACACAGCGGCCACTGGCCACGGGCGGGGTCTCGTGTTGAACAGAAGAAAAGGTCAGTGCCTCTGCTGTGGGGCCACCCGTGGGCTGGGCAGGCCTGGAACCTTCCGTCGGGTAGCCCCTCCCAGTGGTTCCAGCCTCCTGAGGACAGTGGTGGCGACTCCCCCAGCTGGTGCTCCCCCAACCCGAGGGCAGGGTGGCGGGAGCCGTGCGTTCCAGGACGAGCCTCCTTCCTGGGCGGCTCAGGAGGTCACTCTGCAAGTCCGCGTCCAGCCCACCACCCCCTGGTGCTCTGTCCAGGCGCTGAGGGTGACCCCCCCCTTCCCCACAGGGAGCAGGGAGCGGGGGGTGGGTCTGCAGGTATGTCCTCGGCGTCTCAGGACCCGCAGTGTGTAAAGTCAGGCGTGAGGTCTGTCGGCAGCACCTGGCCTGTCGCTGAACCGCAGGCTGAGCCCTGAGAAGGGCTGTTTTCTCGGGTGTTAGTGACAAACCCACATGGGTTAAACCCACACGACACCTGGGACGACGGAGGAAGACCCTCGAGCCGGCGGTGGCCCCGGCGGCCACGCGGCAGCAGAAGCACGAGAACCTTGACCCCAGAGACGCCGTCCGCCAGGGCCCCAGTGTGACGCCCCCGAGTCCAGGCCTTTCCGGGCCTGGCCCACCAGAACTTTTTACTACAAGTCGGAGGGCACCTCTTTAGAGAAGTGTGCGCGGGGAAGGTCTGAGGCACAGTTTGTGCACCGCCGCCCCTGGCGTCGCGGGGACCGGGAGGCGGCTGGGAGTCGGGGGCGAGGAAACCGGGCGGAAGGCAGTCGGCCGAACCGGGAGGAGGAGGCAGAGGAGAGAGGGACGGGCCCAGGTCGGGCCCACACCCCCGGGGACTGGAAGCGGCACAGCCCGGCAGCCGGCACAGGAGGCCAGGCGTCCAGACCACCACTGGGCACAAGGGGGCCTGGCCCGGGGCCGCGGCAGCTGCGCCGTCAGCTTGCGCTGGGTGGACAGCACACGCGTGCCCTCGGCGCCGCCCCCCCGCACCTGGCACCTGGGCCTGTTTCACACCTGCTCTGTGTTTGGTGACAAATGTGACGTGTGTCCACTTGTGGTTTAATGCCCTTCATGTTTCTCCGAGGCCCCTGCTGGGAAGCCCGCAGAGCAGGCTCTCGAGGAGAAACGTGGAGCCGTGGCCCCAGCCGGGGTCTCCCCCAGCCCACCCACGAGGTGGGGGCCCAGGACACTCACCTGCCTGCACTCAGGCTCTAGGAGAGACGCCTTCCCAGGGGAGCAGGAAAGAGGGGAGAATGAGGTCACTGCGGGTCATCTGCCCCCAAGCCCCCCGCCTCCTGTCCCGTCCCCACGGGGACCTCCCACAGAGCGATGGTGGGGCCCAGGGCAGCCCCCCGGGGGGGGCGTTTCAGAGACCGGAGGCCAGGGGTCCCGGCCAGAGGCTCACGCCCAGTGGGACTGGACGCTGCCCCAGCCGAGTCTTTGACCTGAGCCGGCCTCAGTCCAGGTTCAAGAACAACCCAGGTGACCGGCAGGGGGGCCAGGCTCACCGGTGGGTGTGTCTCCCTGCAGGGGGGCTGCCACCCGAGGAGGACAAGGGCCCCATCGGCCCGGACCAGGCACCTGGCAGGGACCCCACAGGCACCACCCTGCTCGCCTGCCCATCGCTGTCCCTACGGGTGTGACTGCCCCCAGCGAGGGTGACCTGTGACACAGGGGGCGTCCCTGTCCCCCACTCTTGGCCCCAGGTCAACAGGGCTCCTGCCTCCTGTGGCCGCTGAGGTCCATAGGCCAGCGCTGGGGGGACGCTGGCCACCGCGCTGGGAGCTGTGGGGAAACCCCGGGGCGACCTGGAGGTCCGCCTCCGTACTCGGACTCCACCGGCAGCCCGCCGCCTGCCAGCCTCGTTCCCACCCTCCAGCCGCCCCCTGGTGTTGTCCCTCCCCTCACTCAATTTAAAACAAGATTTTTTTTACTTTCAAGTTTTTGTACGGGGACGAAATATGTGGAGCATGACAGTTACCGCCTTAACCGTTTGCCATCTCGCAGTCCAGTGGCGTGAGGCACACGTGATACTGGGCAGCTGCCGCCCCCCGAACTCCCTTGCCCCCCCAGAATGACACTCGCCCCCCCCCCACTCTCTCCCTGTGCCCCCCACGCCGGCACCACATCCACTTCTCTCCCTGTGCCCTCTGCCTCCCCAGGGGCCTCGTGGGAGTGGATGCACCCAGCCCGAGTCCTTCTGTGTCAGCTCAGCTTCCCGGGCCCACGCCCTCCCGGCCCCCCCGGGGGCAGCAGGGGGCAGGGTGTCCTTCCGTTTCGTCCGAAGGCTATTCCACTGTGGGTGGGGGGCCACACCCTGCTCCTCTGTGCATCCCTCAGGGGCACCCGGGCCGCTTCCACCTCCGGGCGACAGTGGCCGGGGCTGCTGTGAGCAGGCGTGCGTGTCCCTGGGGCCCGTCCTGGGGGCTCCGCCCAGAGGTGGCCTCGCTGTCTTCCGAGGCCGCTGCCGTGGTCTGCCTTCCCACCCACTGTGCGCAGGACCCTCCGCGTCCTCACCGACACTGACCGTCTTCTTTTCTTGAAACATGTTCTATTGATTATGCTGTTACAGTTGTCCCATTTCCTCCCCCCTTTGTCCCCCTCTGCCCTGCACACCCCCCGCCCCCCTGCGTTCCCCCTCTTAGTTCATGTCCACAGGTCATACTTACTAGTTCTTTGGCTTCTACATTTCCTGTACTATTCTTACCCTCCCCCTGTCCATTTTCTACCCACCATCTATGCTTCTTATTCTCTGTACCTTTTCCCCCCTCTCTCCACCCCTTCCCCACTGGTAACCCTGCACGTGATCTCCATTTCTGTGATTCTGTTCCTGTTCCAGTTGTTTGCTTAGTCTGTTTTTGTTTTACATTCGGTTGTTAATAGCTGTGAGTTTGTTGTCATTCTACTGTTCATAGTTTTGATCTTTCTTTTATATAAGGCCCTTTAACATTTCATATAGTAAGGGCTTGGTGATGATGAGCTCCTTCAACTTGACCTTATCTGGGAAGCACTTTATCTGTCCTTCCATTCTAAATGAAAGCCTTGCTGAATAGAGTAAACTTGGAGGTAGGTCCTTCTTGCTTTTCATGACTTGGAATACTTCTTTCCAGCTCCTTCTTGCCTGCAAGGTCTCTTTTGAGAAATCAGCTGATAGTCTTATGGGAACTCCTTTGTAGGTTACTGTCCCCTTATCTCTTGCTACTTCTAGAATTCTCTCCTTCATTTTTACCTTGGCTAATGTAATTATGATGTGCCTTGGTGTGTTCCTTCTTGTGTCCAACTTCTTTGGGACTCTCTGAACTTTCTGGACTTTCCAGAAGTCTATTTCCCTTGCCAGATTGGGGAAGTTCTCCTTCATTATTTTTTCAAATAAGTTTTCAATTTCATTCTCTTCTCCTTCTAGCACCACGATTTGGATGTTGGAACATTTAAAGTTGTCCTGGAGGTTCCTAAGCCTCTCCTCATTTTTTAAAATTCTTATTTCTTCATTCTGTTTTGGTTGAATGTTTCTTTCTTCCTTCTGGTCCACTCTATTGATTTGAGTCCCAGTTTCCTTCCCTTCACTATTGGTTCCCTGTACATTTTCCCTTATTTCACTTAGCATAGCCTTCACCTTTTCCTCTAGTTTGCGACCACACTCAACCATTTCTGTGAGCATCCTGATGACCGGTGTTGTGAACTCTGCATCTGATAGGTTGGCTGTCTCTTCGTTGCTTAGTTGAACTTTTTCTGGAGCTTTGATCTGTTCTTTTATTTGGGCCCCTTTTTTTGTTTTGTTGCACCTATTATGTAGTAAGGGGCGGAGCCTCGGGTGTTCAGCAGGGCGGGGCAACCCACATGGCTGCGTTGTGGTGCTGTGTGTGGGGGAGGGGCCCGAGAGGGAACAGTGCCATTTGCTCTGCTCTCGGCCAGTTTTCAGTCACTTCCCCCTCTACCCACAAGCAAAGTGGGCCCTTCTGGTGCTGGTTCCCCTGAGGGTGGGCTTGTGTGCGTTCTAGGACCCTGTGGGTCTCTCCAACGGACTCCTGTGAGGCTGGGAGTTTCTCCCACCGCCTCAACCCCCACAGGTGTTTTCAGCCAGAGGTTTGAGAATTTATTTCCCCGAGCTGGGGCCCTGGGCTGTGGGTCTGTCTCGCTCCCTAGTTGTTTCTCTGGGTTCATCCACATACGAATGTGAGACTGACCAGTTCGCAATCTGCCGCCTCGCTGGGTCCGCCGGCCACAGCCTTGCTGCGAGTCCTCTCCTCCCGGCTGCCCGTCCCCGCCCCTCCTGCTGGTCTGGGTGAGTGTTTCTTCTTTACTCCTTGGCTGTCGGACTTCCATACAGCTCGATTTCCTGGCAGTTCTGGTTGTTTTTTCATTTTTAAATTTGTTGTTGTCCTTCTTTTGGTTGTGCGAGGAGGCACAGTGTGTCTGCCTACGCCTCAGAGGGGGTACGAAACGGTATCTCGTGGTGCTGATTTGCCTTTCCCTGACCGTGGACGACGCCGACCACGTTCTCACGTGCTCTCCGGCCGTTTTCACGTTCCCTTCGGAGAGCGCCTGCGGAAGCCCCGTCCTCGGGTGTGTGGCCGCGAGCAGGCTGTCGGGTCGCTGACCTCGGGGTGGACCCCACGTCCAGCGAGGACCCCATTCACGACCTGTGGGCGCTTCCGCCCCCGCCTGCCCCTGGACGCACGGACGCCCGGCGTGTCGGCGGTTCCGTGCTCGCTCTCACTGTGGCCGCCTGTGTGTCTGTGGTCCCACGCAGGAGCAGCGCCAGCCCGGTGTGGGGGCTCCCCCCCTCCCTGTTTTCTTCCTGGAGTTTAAAGTCTGCCCCCCCAGCCCCCACCCCAGTGCAGGTGTTTGAGGTTTTGGTTGGTTTCTGAGCGCGGTGGCGGCGGGCGGGCGGCAGCGGGCGGGCGGGCGGCTTCATTCTTCTGCGTGGGGGCGTCCACCGTTCGTGGCTGTACCTGCTGGGGGCACTGTCCCCCCCGCACTGGTGGTCTCGGCCCCCCGTCCGACTGCAGCCGTGCGGGCTTGTTCCCGGGCTCTCTGTTCTGTGCCTCGGCTGTGTCTGCCCCGGGCCAGCACCGCGCTGGCCTGGTTGAGGCGGCACCGAGGTGAGCCCTGAGGTCAGGAGCCGGTGCTTCCCCGCTCGGTGCTTCCCCACGGCTGCCTGGGTCACTCGGGGCTCCCTGAGACTCACGTGAGTTCTGGGAGGGGTTTTTGCCTTTTTTTACAAAAAGATTTTAGGTATGCATTAATTTTTTTAGAGAAAGGGAGAGGGAGAAAGAGGAAGAAAAACATTGACTTGTGGTTGCCTCTCTCGTGCGCCCCCTACTGGGGACCTGGCCCGCAACACAGGCATGTGCAGTGGCTGGGAATTGAACTGTCCACTCTTCGGTTCCTGGGCTGGCGCTCAGTCCACTGAGCCCCACCAGCCAGGGCTCATCTTTCCGTGGAAACGTCACCGGGCGTCCGTCCTTCACCTCGACTGTGTGTCCATGTGGACGTCCGCACACCTGCTTCGTCCTCTGGGCCCCACGCCAATGCCGTGTCCCTTGTGTCCCTCTGGCCTTGACCACCGGGGGCTCCTCGGTGGCCCCTGCGACCTCTCGCATGCCCATCACCGCGCTCTTCACGCGCCGGCTCATCTTATGTTTCCCCCACGGCAGGCCCAGACCACCGCTCCGCAGGGAGCCTGGTCCCTTCGACGGGAGGGCTGTGGGCCGACCGGACCAGGACCTGTGGCTGTGGGGCCAGGCAAACTGCTTGGCCCCTACCTCCTTTCGCCACCCCTTGGCGGCAAACCCCTGCTGTCCGTGAGCTCTCGTGATCCTCCAATGTCAGGACAGCCCCGCTGGGGGAGGGCCTGACCCACCTCGGTCACCAGGCCTGCTCGCCCTAGGCTGTTGAGAGTGGCCACTGTCCCCGGTGCCCACTCTGCCCCTTACCCTCCTGAGCCTCGGCTACCCCGGCGGTAGGAGGACGCAGGGTGCTGGCCCTGCTGGCCACCACTGCTCAGAGCCGGCTGTTTTTCACTCCTGGGAAAGGCCACAGCTCCCTGGGAAAGGGACATGCAGCAGCTCTGAGCGGGCCTCACTGGGCGCCTGCAGAGTGAGGGCAGGAGGCGGAGGGAAGCAGACCGCCTCTGGGCTGGGGGCCGCCCTCCCCGGGCTGAGCCCCAGGCTCCGGCGCAGTGACATTGGGCTTCCTGGTGGCCTCAGCAGCTCTGCTGGCCCCCCCGGGGTGCCAGGCACAGAGGCCGGGCCACCTTCCTCCCCAGGCCCCCCCCGGGAGGTCCTGGCCCTCCCCGGCGCACACTGCCTGGCCCGGTGGTCAGGGTGCCCGAGGATGCGGCCTGGAGCCCTGTCCCCAGGACGGCGCAGGGGCGGGGTCCCTGTCTGGCTGGGACTGAGTGGTAACTTGATGCCCAGCCGGCGGTGGGAGGTGCACAGGAGAGACACCGAGGACGTTCGGACGGTGCCGAGGGCCGTGGGACGCACGCGTGTGGCTCGTGGCTCGGAGGCCAGACTGCTAATGGATCCTCTCCCATCTGTCACTTGGGGACCACAGAAGCCGGACCAGGCGGACTTGGGCCTGGGCCGAACTGACCGCCACCACAGATGTTCCTCAAGGGCGTGTGGCCCAGGGGCGGGAACCCGGAGGGACACCCAGGCCGAGGGAGCCACATCCGCCAGAGCCAGGGCCACAGCCCGGGTGGGACCGAGCTCTCCGGGACGGGATGGCTTCCTGCCAGCCGTCCCCTGGGGGCCACGCACTCCACTGGCAGGAACAGAAGGGCCATCTCCTCCCCAGAGGGTGGAGGGCACGTGCTGACCAGCACGGGGAGGGTGCCTTGGACGGCGCGGGGGCCCCTGGACAAGTGGGCGCTGGAAGTGGGGGACCCAGGGAGGGGCCCCTGTGCCCGGTCCCCTGTGAGACCAGAGCCCTGCTTGGACAGGGGCCTCCCGCCCCGGCCGTGGACGGAGGCCCAGCACTCACCTGGCCCGAGGGGTCGGGGGCCCCGCCGGCCTTCCGCGCCCCCAGCCCCCGCACGTAGCTGTGGACGTCGGCCCCGAAGCAGTCGGCCTCGTAGAAGGCGCTGCTCCAGCCGGGGCTGCAGCTCCGGAAGGCGGCCGGGCCTGGGCTCGGGGCCGGGCCACCCTTCTGAGGCCGGGCCGGCCGCACGACTGCCTCCAAGTCCGAGGCCTCTCCGGCCGGCCCCGGGCCCCCCGCCTGCCGCCGGTCCTCCGTGGCCTCAGGCAGCGGCTCCCTCCTCTGGGGCCGGAACCCCACCTCCAAGTTGCCCCGGGACAGCTCCTCTGAATCCACGTCGGACAGCGAGGGGGGCAGGCCCGGGGCTCTGCCGCCGTGAGCGGCCGGCGTGTCCTTCCCTGGACAGAGGACAGAAGGTGGGGGCAGCAGCTCCAGGTCACGCGGGGGCCCGCCGTGACCTGTTCACAGAGGCTGCGTGCACCCTGCTGGGGACACGAGGCCCTCTGGGACGGCCAGGCGGCCCCACCTCTGCTCTTGGGGTGTGGGGTGGGGTCCCAAAAAGCCAGCTGTCCCGGGGCAGGGGGCAAAGGTGACCATGGAGGTTTGAGGGAGCCCCGGCCTGCGTGCAGACAGATGGACACAATAAAGTCTGTCTGTCCGTCTGTCTGTGGAGGGAAGGTCAGAGCAGGTGAAGGGGGGTGAGGGCCCCTCACAGTGCCGGTGCCCGGGGAGGAGGACAGGAGAGCCACATGG
The DNA here is from genome assembly GCF_004126475.2 of Phyllostomus discolor. Lineage (NCBI taxonomy): Eukaryota > Metazoa > Chordata > Mammalia > Chiroptera > Phyllostomidae > Phyllostomus > Phyllostomus discolor. The sequence continues at coordinate 174,878,375 of NC_040907.2, read as the reverse complement.
AGGGGGCTGGAGGCGTCTGCCATGGACAGGCCCTGGCCCCTGCCCTTACCTGCTCCGCGCAGCAAGGGCCTCTTGCCGGCAGGGGAACCGCTGCTGGGTGAGCCGGCCCGGCCGCTGCCCTCGGGCTGTGACCCCGCCTCCTCCGGAGCGCTGCCACCAGAGTGGAGGACATGCAGGCTCCGGGGGCGTCCCCACGCCCCCCAGCTCCCCTCTGCTCCACCCTCTGAGGGAACCCCCTCGAACCAGAGACCCCCGACCACACAGTGACCGAGCATGGTGAGCCCTGGGGGCCATGCTCGCCCACGTAACAGGGCTCCGTGGTGGGCAGCCCCATCTGACCGACCCTCGTGGGCGCCCCCGTCCCAGGGCACAGAGTGGCACAGGCTCCTTGTGCGGCCATGTTGGGTCCCGGACGCCTGTCCCAGGGCTGGGACAGCATGGGGTCTGCCACTCTCAGTGGGGCTCACGGGCGGGTGCACCTCACTGTGGTGCCTGTGACCCTGGGGGGGGTGGCTGTGATGACCGCTGTGTGGCCTGCTGTGTGGTCGCCCGGCAGGCAGGGCTGTCGGGGGGCACAGGGCTGCCCTGGGGTCCGGTGTTGGGCTGCTCCAGGCTGCTCCCCTGCAGCCCGGGGGGTGGTGGGCCGGGCCCTGTGCCCTGGAGCACCGGGGGGCAGTCTGTGAAGGGGGGTGGGGCAGGGGCAGACGCAGTTCCCTGAGGGGACCTCCCTCTGGGGGTCCTGGCCTTCTGCCTCCCCCAGCCAGTCCCTGAGCAGGGAGATGCCCCTCCTGGTCCCCGGTGCCCCGGAGGCTGCTTCTCCACCCTAAGGAGCAGGTGCTGACATGGAAAACGGGGGGCAGGTGGGCTTCAGGCCACGGGAGGGGCCCTTGGTGGGCGGCCCCTGCTGGGGGCCTGAGCTGAGGCCGGGCAGGGAGAGAGCGAGGCCCGTGCACCTGGGGGTCTGCTGCCTGGGGGGCCCGGCAGGGGCACTCACCCCGCGAGGGGTGACGTCCGGCCGTTCACCACGCGGAAGAGGTTCTGCAGCAGCTTCTCCCCCCAGTAGAGGTCGCAGAACTTCTCGGCGATGGCCCCGCAGAAGGTGGCGTAGGTGAGGTCTTTCAAGGCGTAAATGTACTCCCCTGGCGGTGTGAGGGGAGAGGGGCAAGCTACAACGTGGGAGAGCTGTGGGGGGGGGGGTCCCCCCCTTTCCTCAGGAGCGAGGCTGATCTCGGGCCGGGGCGGGCGGGCAGCTGGGCTCTGCCGCCCTCTTTGCTGCCAGACGACCCCTGGGGGCCCCGGCTCTGCCCCTGCTGCAGGGGAGTGGGACCCCCCTGTGGCGACCGAAGCCCCTCACGCCGCCCCGCCCCCGCGCACGGCGCCAGTGGCCCCGCACCCATGATCAGCGCCTCCAGCCCGTGGTCCAGGTAGCCGTCGAAGGCGAACTCCTCCCGGATGAGGCGCGTGGCCTCCTGCAGCGACGGGCAGGCCGGGCTCCGGGGGGCCGGCGAGGCGTCCGTGCCGGGCGGACACGGCTTGCGGTCTGCCGGCCGGGGTCTCTCGGGGTGGCCGACTGCGGCACCCCTGGGGCTGTCCGGACTCCCCTTGGCCAGGGAGGGGCTGAGGGGCGCTGACGGGGGGCTCCGGGGCTCCCGGCCGGGGCCCTTGGGGGCCTTGCTCCTGGGCGGCTTGGCCGGGTGGTGCGGGCCCTGGGGGCCTGCGGGGGGCCCTGGGGCACGGGGCCTGAGGCCGCCAGAGGAGTCTCCAGAGGGCGCCAGCTCCTGTGCCTTCGGGGGCAACGCCAATGGGGTGGGAGCCGGGGGGCAGGGGTCGCCCTGGGCTGCCCCACTGGGCACCAGCTCTCTGGGGGATCCAGGCGACTCCGGGCTGTCGGCCGTGGCCTGGCCCTCAGGATCCTTCTTCCCGTCCCCGTCCCCGTCCCCATCCAGCCTGCGGTTCCTCTCCTCCAGCTCCTCCGCCGTCCCCACGGCCCCGGCAGGGGGGTCCCTGTGAGTCGAGAAAGGGCTCAGGAGGGTGCTCCCGGGAGCAGCCGGCTCCCGGCCACACCTGCCACTCACCTGGCCACACCCGCTCCCGCTGCGAGGACTGTGGGCTTGAAGTGCGCGGCTGCGGAGGAGAAAGCGGGGGGCAGCTGTGAGGCCCCCACGGAGCGGGGGGGGGGGTTGAGCAGGCACCGGCCCCTGCCATGGCCACCAGCCTGGAGTTGCTGCCAACCTTTGTGAAGCCTGGGACAAACTTGGGGTGCGTGTGGGCGGGGGTGCCAGGCCGAGGTGGTTCCTCCGGCCACGAGAGGGTGCTGTGACCCTGTCCACACACCCCCAAACGCACTGGACTCCCCAGCCCCCTGAGGAAAGATGACCTCATGGAGGGAGGCCCAGCCCGGGGCAGCAGGCACTGGGAGGGGGCGGGGCGATGGAAACCCCCACAAACAGGATGGGGCAGGTGCCACGGAGACAGGACACAGTGGGCTCTGGGGAGGGGCCACGGGGTGGGGCCAGCACTGGGGGGTCGGCGATGAGGCCCTGCGAGGGAGACGGTTGGAGCCGCTGCGTGGTGGCTGGTGACCTGGGAGAGAACTGGGGGCGGGTGTTTAGAAGAGGCTGGGGCAGAGAGGGGACCAGGCTGGTGGGCGGTCACGCGGGGTGTGGGTGGGACGCCTCACTCTGGTGGGCGGCAGGGCTGTGGGGCAGGGTGGGCCGGCCCCGGGGGGACCCACCTGAGCCGGGCCTGGGGTCGGGCTCTGTGCCGGGGGTCAGCTCGAGCGCCGAGAATGCATTCTGGAGGCTGATGGTCTCTTCCTCCTGGTGGACCTGCAGTGGTGGCGGACACAGCCCAGTGGCCGTGACGCCACGGCCCCAGGGCGCTCGGTGCCCGCCGCGCTCCAGCTACGGCCGACTCACGGAGCCGGCCCGCCTCTCTCTGGGGCGGGAGCCTCGGTGGCACACGCGTCCCGATCCAGCAGGGTGTCCTGGGGCTCTGGGGCCCGGGACTGTGTGCCGTCCGAGGCTCTGGGGGTGCAGCGTGACCGTCTGCTGCCCGAGGGACCCGGACGTGGCCGCCCTGGGCAGCTGCCGGGGAAGCCGACAGGAAGGTGTGTAGACAGCGCGGCTGCCCGAGGGTCTGTGGGCAGGACACCTGGGTGTGCCCTGCCCCACCGGGGTCAGCAGGACCAGGGTGCGGGGCGGCCGCTCACGACGGTGGGAAGGCTGGGAAGGGTGTCGAGTCAGAGCCCCCTTCCCCACACTCTACCATCAATGGGGGAGACGAGACCCTCACCTCTCGGGGCCCCCTGAGCCTTGGAAGTGGCCCCGTACCTTGCAGGTAGACGCCCTCAGGTGGGCTAAAATCTCCCTGCTGTCCATGCCTCGCTGGAGGAGGTAGCTGTCACAGATCTGGAAGCAAGGACACAGGCCCCACGTCCGACACGCGGAGACGCGGGCGGCTCGGCCACCAGCCCCGCATCCCGCCGGACTGGACGGGAGCCTCAGTGCGCGCCGTGGGGCCCCTGGTGCCCCTCTACGGGAAGACCGGGGCGGCCAGGCCACCTGCCCGTGAGGAGCAAGGGTGCCCGCACTCCGAGTGCTCCCTCCCGGCACACCCTCGGCGGGGACGAAAACTGGACAGAAGTGGCCACCGCCTCTCCCCACCCCGCCCCGCCGGCAGCCACTGGCATGCCGGGGTGGCCACCGGGGGCCCAGGGCTGAGACGGAGGCCGGAGGACGCACGACCTTCCCGGCCATCCCTCTGGGAACTGCGAGGAAGGGTGAGGTCTCAGGACCACGGCCAGGGGGGGCAGAAGCTGCCAGCCCGCACCTCGGCCCAGAGCAGAGCAGTTCCCCGCCCACTACAGGGAAGGGAGCGGACCCACGGACCCAGGCGACCCCGAGTCCGTGTGCCCAGGACAAGGCGGAGGCCCTTGCAGACGGAGAGAGGCAGACGTGGCCCCCGAGGCCCCCGGGCACCGAGCGGGTGTCCGTCCCTCGTCCCGAGCCTCTGCAGGAAGAAGCGTGTCCCCTCTCGGCGAGGCCACATGCCCCTCGAGCCCCAACACGCTCGTTTCCGGGGGGCAGACAGGCCCCCCCACCCAGGCTGCAGCCCCAAACCATCTCCTCTCCCCGACAGCGGCTCCTTCTGACGGTCCCGTGGCCCCAGGTCAGGGAAACAGCGGCCGGCTTCCCCTGCTCTTGTCACTGGGAGGAGGGCCCCTCGCCCCTGGCCTGCACAGGCGAGGAGGCGGGTGACCCGGAGGAGGGTGGGGACGTCAGGTGGGGGGACTCGGCTCCCCCCCTCCCCCCGGGCAGGGCCCAAGGGCAGGGTCCGGGCCGGCCTGCTGCTGTGGGGTCAGTGCTGGGGGGGTGGGCCCAGCACCGGCCGTTCCTGGAAGCCAGGTCCAGCTCCCCTTCCCTGTGGACGCCACCCAGGCCACCGGGCCTGGCCGCTACCTTGCTGGCCTCGGCCACCGACGGCCGCTCCTGGGCACTACGCCTGGCCATCTCCAGCAGAAGGGTCTTGAGCCTGCGTGGCAGGGCCAGCTTGTGGTCCCGGGGGACGCCGAACTTGGCTGCCGTCCACAGCACCGCGGCCACACAGTACACCGAGGCCTGGGGAGGGGAGAGGCCGGCCGCGCTCAGCAGACGGGTCCGGGTCCCGACAGAGCTGCCCCCGCTGGGACCCCACGGGTGCCTCCTCGGAGCCCGGAGCCCCCCGCCCCCAGGTGTGTGTTTAACGCGTGTGCACACACGAGGGCCCACGGGCCCCAAGCACTCCGGGGCGAGCCGGCAACTCGGCGTCTGAGGCCTCGCGTCCCCTGAACCAGGCTGTGCTGCTGAGCGGCCAACAGCAGGCTCTCGAAGGAAAACGCGGGCACGTGAGAGTTTGTGCTGATGTGAAGTGTGTGCGGCACGCAGTGTGTTCGCAAGGATACGCGCACGCCCGTGTTCAGTGCGGCATCGCCCACGGCGGCAGACGGGGAGGCACCGGTGGGGGGGGGGGGGCCTCGATGCAGGGCTGGACGAAGACAACACGGTGCGGGCGCACCCTCACGGGACACGGCTCGGCCGTGAGGGGGCCAGGTGCTGCCCTCTGCTACCACGTGGGTAGGCCGAGAGGGTCTGGTACTACGTGAAGTTAAGTCGGCAGAGAAAAGCCGAGAACCATGTGAGTCCACTCATCTGCGGGGCATGAGAGGGAAACCCAGACACACACACACAGAGGACAGTGTGGTGGTGACCGGAGGTGGGGCGGGTGGTGACTGACGGGGGGGGGGGGTCTGACTGTGGGTGGGGGCGCGGTCCGCAGCACCAGACGGTGCAGCACAGGCCCGTGCGCCTGAAACCCTCGCGGTCTGGTGTACCCACACCACCCGACGCAGGCAAACAGGAAGGGTGTGGACAGGGTCTAAAACCAACGAAAGGCGCTGCTCTCTCTCTTTTTTCTAAGTCCCACGGAGCGATTGATCCTCCCCGAGTCCCGGTGGGTCTCCACCCAGCTCTGGGAGCACACCCACGGGTGTTTCTGTCCGGCCCCATGAGGAAGACGGCCGTGAGGCAGGCGCCTGAGGGGCAGCTCCGTACTCGGGCAGCTGGTGAACTGGAACAGGCCTCGGGCCTCAGGCTGGTGACCTGGGCTCCCTCTTGGGTTTGAGCGTGTCGACGTCCTCGGTCACTGCGTCCGTCCGGGCGTGGACGAGACGCTCGGTCAGGCCCTGAGGGGAGCGGCCTGGGCGCCCGGATACAGGGCCGCCGCCTCCCGCGGCTCAGCTCGGCGCACAGGGAAACAGGGAGCGACTCGCCAGGTGTTTGTTTATTTATTAGTCTCTCCCGCCCCCGCGGTCAGGCCTTGGCAACGCCCCACGGCACCGCAGCCAGGTCGCCGTTGCCGTCGCTGACTCGGCCCAGAGGCAGGACGTTCCTCCCGCCCCGTCCCCACCTCGGTCCCCACCTCAATCCCTGGCCGCTGCTCCCCTGTGGCCGTTCCCGGGCTGCTGTCGTTCCGTGCAGGACACCACAGGTCACACGGCACAGCGTGCCGCCTTCGGGGACTGACCTCTCCTGGCACCGTCCAGGCTGCCACTCCCCCTCTGCTGCTCCTGCCGCCGAGTTCGCTGCGGCAGACCGCTCGCCCACGGGTGGTTTCCGGGCCGGGGCCGTCCCAGATGGCGCTGCCGGGGGCGTTCACGGGCAGGACGCTGTGCGAACGCTTCTCCAGCACAGGGGCCGGGGAGCGGATTTCTGGCTTGGGCGGTCATGGCCTCCGTGGCTTCGTGAGAGACCACCCACTGTGTTCAGCGGCCAGGGGGCGGGGGGGGGGGGCGGGGGATCAGGCTTGTTCCCAGCAGCGGGGAGCGGGAGGGTCCGGCGTCTGGCGCCTCGAGGGTCTGGGTTTCAGTCGTGCTGACGGCGGGGCCGTGACCCCTCCCCGTGGCGGCAGGCGCAGTGGGCATCTCCGCTGGCTGGTCTGCCCGTAGCTGCTTCCTGGGCACGGCGTCTGCCCAGAGCTCTTGCTCCCTCTCAACTGGGTCGTTTCTTTCCTTATCGTTGACTTCTAAGGGTCCTCGGCAGGTTGGGGCAGGAGCGCTTCGTCACAGGGGTGCTTGGGAATCCTTCTCCCCGTCTGGGGCTGGGCGTCTCGGCGCCGACAGCCCCTCCCGCCGCCACAGGGCCCGCGAAGGCGACGCCGCTTCCCCTCCCGGGGACCGTGCTCCGGCGCTGGGGGGCCACGCTCACCGCCTGGATTGCCCCCTGCGTCATCCCGTAGGAGTGCTGCGGTTTTGCATTTTCCGTGTGGGACTGTGACCAGTTTTGAGCTGGTCTCTGTGGAAGTGTCAGGCCTGGGCAGGCACGGTGGTTGTGTCTGTGCACGGACGCCCGGCGGTCCCAGCGTCCCTGGTCTCAGAGACGGTTCTGTCCACCGTGTTGTCGTTGCTCCTTGTCCAAGACCGCAGGTGGCTGTTCCCGGGGCTGACTTCCGGACTCCGGTTCGCTCCTCAGACCCATCTGTCTGCTCCGGGGACCACGCCGTCCGGTCACTGCGGCTCCACGGCGAGTCTCGGAGCCGGGCAGCCCCTGACCTCTGACCTCCGACCCGGCCCTTCTCCCTCGACCCCGAGTCGGCCGTTGTGGGTCCGTCGACTCTTCCCCACACAAACCTCAGGATCAGCCCGTCGGTAGCACCCACGGGTGCCTGCAGGGGTGTCGGTGAGACGGCACGGGGCCCGCAGACCAAGTCGGGGAGCCTGCCCTCCCGACCGCGGTGCGTCCTCCTGTGCGTGAGCAGGGAGCACGTCCCCATTTGCTCAGATCTTGGCTGTTTCTTTCTAAATCAGAATGTGCAGTTCTCCTCACACAGACCTTGTAGGTGTTTTGTTAGGTTTCCACGTAGTGATTTCGGGGGCGTCAGTGCAAATGGGGCTGTGTTTTAACTTCAGGTCCCGCTGCCGGTTGCGGGTGTGGGGAGGTGGCTGACTCTTGCACGCTCCCCGAGTGCCGTGGGACTCCGCAGCCGTTGCACATGAGTTTCGGGCTTGTTGTTGATTGTTCGGGGTTTTCTAGAGACAACCATGTCCCCTGTGGACCAAGACCGCTCATTCCTCCTCCCCAACCTGCACACCCTTGGGCCCTTTCCCCGACCCTCCCCCTCAGGCAGGACACCCAGCAGGACGCGGAGCCGTGGGAGGGGACCCCCGGCCGTCTCCGACCTTCAGGGAGACACCTGGTTTCCCGCCACGCAGCGACTCCTGGAGGTTTTCCTGGATGTTCTTCATCAAGTTGTGGGCATTCTCCCCGCCTCCTGGTTTGCTGAGAGTGTTGCTCAGGAGCAGGTCACGGGTTTTGTGGGACTGTGGGCATCTATCGACCTAAACATACAACTGTCCTTGGGGCCGCCGATGAGGTGCCTTCCGTGACCAGACTGTCATCTGCTGAGCCGGCCCACGTGCTCAGCCTCAGACTCGTGTGAAGGTCGGATCATCTGCTTCGCTTTCTGTGGGCGAGGTTACGGGTTGTGGGTCTGGCGTCACGTCCGAGTCCTCTCCGCCCGGCCCCGAAGATTTTCTGTGGTTTCTCTCCCCGGCATCTTGTGTTGCCTCCACAAACCCCTGGACCTACATTGTTGGGCTCACACCCGCGTGTGTCATCCTTTGGGGTGACACTAAGTGTGACATATGTCCAGTGTCGGTGTCCACACGTTCATGGCCAATGTACGGAAACACAACACACTTCTGAACGTTCACCTTGTATCTCGTGGCCTTTCAGAGCTCACTGCTGAGTTCTCTGAGTTTTTGGCACATTCTCTGGGACGCCTTGGAGTTTTCCTGCCTGCGTAGAAGACGGTCCTAGGCCAACGGCACCATCCCTTCCCCCTGGCCCCGGTGCCCTTCTGCCCGTCTCCCACGTGACTGCTGGGTGGCACCAGGCAATCGGCGGCCTGGCGGTGGCCCGTTCCCCAGCCCGGGGGATACTCAGCCCCTCACTGAGCATGAAGCAGGAGCGTAGCCATCGGGTATTTTTCAGGTGCTCCTTCATTGCGGAAGTTTCTTCTATTTCTACTTCTCTGTGTTTTTCAAAACCAGGAACGGGGGCCGAGTTTTGCAGGTGCTTCTCTGCACCCACGAACTTGGTCGTGGGTTCTCCTCTCACTGGGCGGACGACAGCCGACACAGCCCGGGGGCAACCGCCGGCCGGGCCTGGCACCCAGCAGCCCTGCCTGGGGACGGCACGGGGCCGGTGCTGCCTGCGGCTGAGCTCTGCGTGCGTGGGTTCTCTGAGGGGCAGCTGCCTTGGGGTTCAGGGGGGACGTGGCCTGTGTGAAGGACTCTGTCCCGCTCTCGTCCGGTCTGGTGTCGGGGGGACATCAGCCTCAGACGACGGAAGGGGCTGTGTCCTCTCGTTCTCCGGAATGGAGTGAGCAGCGCGGGGACGGACTCACCAGTCCAACAGTCCGGGCTGAGGGACTGTTTTCCGAGAGTTTTACAACAAAAAGCTCATTTTCCTTAGTGGTTGTGGGGCTACTCCACGGTGGGTGAGTCACAGTGGCTTGTTTTCCGAAGAATCGGTCCTTCCGTCGGAGGGACGCAGGTCCCGCGTGCGTCTCCGCGGTGAGGGGGAGGGGACCCGGGGCGCTCCCTCCCCAGCAGGCGCTGCGCTCCACCCGCCCCCCATCGTCTCCTCCTGGTTTTAGGGATCCCCTGGGGGCTCCAGGGGTGCTGTGGAGGGGGCAGCAGGGGAGTGGTGTCTCCACCATCCCGGAAGTGGGAGTTCTGCCTTGGTTTTGAATGTAGTTCATCTGATTGTAGGTTGTACCATTTAACAAGTGCAGCCCTGGCTGGTGTGGCTCAGTGGACTGAGTGCCGGCCTGCAAACTGAAGGGTCGCCGGTTCGGTTCCCAGTCGGGGCACAGGCCTGGGTTGTGGGCCAGGCCCCTAGTAGGAGGCGTGTGAGAGGCAACTACACATTGATGTTTCTCTCCCTTCCTTTCTCCCTCCCTTCCCCTCTCTCTAAAAGTAAATTAAATCTTAAAAACAAAAACAGGAAAAAAACCCAAGTGCAGCTGTCCCTGAGATTTCAGCGGTGGGTTCTGACAGGCCAGCGCTCACTGCCCAGAGCAGTCCCTGTCCCTGCCGAGGTCTCCTGTGGGGATGAAACGGCCAGGGCCAGGCTGGGCCAGGGAGGTGCCTGCTGGCGGGGGATGGGGGGGCTGCCCAGGCCAGGCAGAGCTGGGGTGTGGACGCATGTGCTGCACTGGGGCCCCCAGGGCCCCTCGGAGCCCGAGGCTGTGCCACCCCCCACCAGGGCTCTCTGGATGGCGGGGGGGGGGGCATCACCAAGGGGGGGACGGGTGAGGCAGGGAGGGACGTGGAGGAGGCCACCAGAAGGGACGGGGCTCAGGCACCTTTTCAGTCACCGGCTTCTGCTCTGCTACCTCGGGGGCCAGGAAGAAGGAGTCGGGAGCACCTGCAAGAGAGAACCCCGAACCCCACTGAGCCCCCTTTGCACTCGGCGGCTGACGGGGGGCACAGTCCAGGGTGGGCCCACGCCCCCAGACCCACCGTCGGCGGGAGGTGGCCCGAACAGCACGGCCCCGTCCTCGGCCACCAGCACGGAGTCCGGACACAGGCAGGCTGCAGCAGAAGGCGCGGTCAGGGCGGCGGGCTCGCTGTGGGGACCTGCTCCCCAGAGGCCTGCAGGGATGCGGCCGGCGGGGGGGGTGGCCCCGTGCCACCCCAAGGGCCCCGGGGTCATCCCAGGGGACGCAAGGACACTGGGCTCCTTGCTGGATACAGCAAGGGGCGCTGGCTCGGCCTCCCCCACTCCCCAGAGGCACCTGGCAGGCGGCCAGAGGGACGGGACCCAGGGACCCTGAGCCACCCACTCCCACCCGGCCCAGAGCTGCTACTGGGGCACAAGGAGCAGGAAATGAGACGCGTCTGAGGGAAGTGGCGGGGGATGGGGGACAGGTCCCACAGGCTGCGCCCCCAGGGAGGGGTCCGCTGGGAGGCTGGGCCCAGTCTGACTGGACCCCAAAGGCCTGGGACCGTCGTGGGACTCAAACACGGCCGGAGGGCACGTGTGTGCTGTCCCCACGACCCGCTGGCACCGCAGACAGGCCGTGGACCTGGCACGGCGTTCCCCAGGCCGAACTTGGGGGCCTCAGAGCAGTGGGACATGCGACCCCCCCCCCCCCCACCAGGCCACGTCCCCTGCTGGGGACAGCGTCCCTCCGTTCAGAAGGTGTGGCCCCTGCGGCCCCGACCCCCTTGGTCCCGAGTCCAGAGCAGACACCCCGCAGGGCCCCCCACCCCCCACCAGCCACGGTGCGGACGCTGCACCCACGCGGCCCGCAGGGCGGGACGAGGGCCGCACGGCGCGTGTCACCTGGGTGCCGGCGGTGGGTGGGCAGCGCGCCGAGGCAGGCGTGGGCCAGGGCCCACAGCTCGTAGTCCCTGAAGGGCCGGCCCAGCTGCGTCAGCAGGTCCTGCAGGGGGACGCCCTGGGGGGGACAGGCAAGAACCGCTTCAGACACGGGGGGGTGCCTCCCACGCGACCCCCCACCCCGGCAAACCTGCTGGGAACCGACGCCCCACGTCAGGTCAGCAGGTGCTGGGAGGCACGGAGACGGGGCCCTGGGCCCAGAGGGGGCGCGTGAAAAACAGCTGCCCCGGGACCCGCAGCCCTCCTCCGGGCGGCGGCGGCCGCCACGGGCAGGGGGTGGCCGTAGCAGCAGCGCCCGGGGACAGCTGACGGCCAGGGAAAACGTGTCGGAGGGCGCTGGGCTCAGGGGGCAGCTGAGACGGGAGGCGCACCCAGCGTGGGGCCGCCAGGGTGGACTTCGTTTTAGGGTCACCACGCCTTCCACACGAGCCACCCTCGGGTGCGTGTCTGGTGTGAGTGGAAATGGAAACCACAGGCTTCGCCCCCTGGCCCTTGGGTCAGCAAAGCCCAGTGGGAATGAGGGTTTCACGCCACCCGTGGAGCCGGGCCCGGTGCCGTCCCCGGGCCACTGGCCCCTGGGAGGCTGTGTCCCAGCAGCTCGGGGGGACACGGAGCTTCAGGGAGCGACTTGTCCGGAGCCGGGCAGGAGAGCGAGTTCAGCCGGGCTCTGTCCGGTGTCCTCGGCCACAGAGGGCCACTCCGAGTGCCCGCGGGGACTCTACGCACACCCCCAACTCCCGGAACGAGCCCCTAACAGAGCCCCCTGTCCCTCCCTGTCGACGAGGGGGCAGCACCGAGCCTGGGGGACCCTCCCCGGCCACAGGCCCCTCGGGACACGCCGTCACCCACCTGCTCCGTGGTTGCATCTCCCGGCTGCCCGGCTCCCTCGGGGGCCTGCTCATCGGCCCCCAGTGCCCCTGGGTCTCGGCCGGCATCCTCGGGGTCCTCAGCGTGGGGGAGGCGGCCTTCCTCCTTGGGGCCCCCACCGTGACCCACCCCTCGAGCCCCCTCCCACTGGTGTTCAGGCTCCTGCTCCGGCCACAGCCCGGGCTTGGGCTGGGCCTTGAGGCTGGAGAGGCCGTTTTTCCCCTCAGGGAAGGCTTTCTGGGCCTCCGGCAGGAAGAACTGTGACGTCGGCGGCTGGCTTTTCAGGCCGGTCAGCGGCGGGCAGAGGGCGCTGGCCTCGGGGCCCTCGGGCAGGAGCCGGGGGACGGTCTGCACTTTCCGGAGGCGACCCCTCTCTGCGGGGCGCTGGGCGTCCAGGAGGAGGCTGGCCAGCGCCCCCTGGCTGTGGCTCTCTCCGTTTTTCACGGGGGGCGACAGTGGAGGCTTGGAGGGCATGGCCCCGGGGTCGGGGTCGCACTCGGGGGCCTGAGACCGGCCCTGAGGGGCGCCGAGGGGGGCCTCCGGGCCAGGGCTGTGGTCCCCAGGCTGCCTCTTGGGCCCCACGCTTCTCGGAGCTGGTCTCCCCCTCCAGGTGCTCTCGCTGACGTCTGGACAGAAGCAGGACCAGTCATGACCTCCAGCCAGGGGTGCAGCCCAGGACAGCCACCGCCCCCCCACCCCCCTGCCACCAGCTGCCTCCTCCCCACCACGGCCACCTCTGAAGGGGCTCCTGCAAGACCCGCACCCCCACGGGTCACACACTGGCCCAGAGACATCTCGCTGCCTGGTTAATCACATAATCCCGGCTAATTAATAGGCAGCCCGGTCCCCGGGGCCAGGCCAGCTCCCTGCGGGGGCCGCTGAGCCGGGTCTAATTATCTCGTCCAACAAGCACATCGAGTTTTATTTCGAGGACTCCAGCGAGGCTCCCCACAGGAAGCACGAACTGCCGCCTCGGCCCCACCGGCCCTGGCGGCAGCCTCCACGCTCGCTGTCTCCCTGCGGATTGGTAGACACGCGGCCCCGCCCCCCACCCGCGGGGACCCGCCCCCTGCTCTGCGGGAGCCGCACAGCGCAGCCAGCGCTGCCGCATCCAAACAGCCGTCCGGGGCGGACCCGAGCGTCCCTCCCCCGCAGGCACCGGCAGAGCAGGCGCTGGCGTTTGTTCAGAACGCGATCTGAGCCGAGTCCCACGAGAGCCGTGGAAACCCAGACACCATAGCGACAGCCTGTGCGGCGGGGAAGTGTGTGCCACCTGACACGGCGGGACGGTCCCGCCCAGTCCCCGGGCCGAGATGCGCAGGGGACCGAGCCGGGCAAGCAGCCCCATGCCTGGCCGGCCGCTTCTCCACACGACCTGGGTTCTCGCCTCTGCGGGCAGCGTCTGCAGGGCGCGAGTCTCCTGCATGCGCGCCCATCGTGTGTGGTGCGGGCGCGGTGCTTGTGGATGGGGGTGCAGTGCGAACAGGTGTGTGCAGCTTGCACACACGTGTGACCCAGGTTAATGTCAGTGCACACTTATGTGCACATGCGAGTGGGTGTGTGGCGCACACCCGGGAGCGCGTGTGGGCACGTGTGCGGCGTGCTCACCTTGGAACGCTCCGAAGGACTCGATGGAGAGCACTCGCCTCCCGACGGCCGAGAGGCTGCGGCACAGGCGGCAGGAGGACGCGAGCTGCATCTTCTCCTCGCACAGCGCGATGACGCTCTGCACACACGGGCGCGTCACTCGGGGGCCCGCCCGCCCGCCCCCACGCCCTTTCTCCGAAATGCAAAGCAGCGCGTCTGGGACGACAGAAAGTCGGGGGGCTGTTGAGCCCGTGAGAGTTACCAGCCAGACCGCTTCTCCATAAAACGTGTAAAAAAAACAAGTTGTCATTTAAACGAGATGCGGTGCCACCAAATCCCAGGGCGGAGCCCGAGTGACGTGGGGCGGGGCAGAGGAGGGCCCAGTGCGTGCGCAGCGTGCGCGGCTGAGCACGTGCGCCGGTGAGCGCGTGCACGCGGCTCCGAGGCCTCGGGCCGCAAGGAGGGCGTCGGGGCTCAGCCTGTGGGCTGAGACGAGGGGACTGCCGGCGAGTTACCTCAAGGTCGGGCCGGTCCCGGGGGTCCTCCGCCTGCATCTGGTCCAGCAGCGCCTCTAGGTCGCGGCTCAGCCTGGGCTCCGGCTCCGCCACGTACTCGAGAGCGGCCTTCAGCGTGGCCCCCAGGGAGTAGATGTGTGCCTGCGGCACGGGAGAGCCGGTGAGTCCACGGGCGTGTGCTCCTGCCCCCACGGCCGCTGTCCCCAGGCCGGGCGCACGCGTTTGGGGATCACGCCTGCTCCTTACGGCCGCCTGCCCCCTGCGGCAACTGTCCTGGCGCTGAGCCACGCCCCGGGGGTCCGCTGCGCCAGCTCGCAGCCCCGACCCTCCTGGGCACAGGCCCCTGGGCCCCCTGCCCTGATGGTGCTGCGTCTCGGAAGGCAGCGACTTTGCATGACTTTCTGTGCTCTGGTCTTTAAAACCAGAAATAAACCAGAGGAAAGATGGGGTCTCTCAGTTTGAAAGCTGGGGTGCACGCGAGTGTGGACTCTTCGGGCTGTGCAGGCCGGAACAGACTGTGCGGGGGAGGGGCGCTGCCTCACAACATGCGAACGTTGCCCCGCCCCCCCCATCGCCTTCCCACTTTATCAACAGGAGGCTGAGCCCAGAGAGGTTCAGAGACCTGCCCCCGGCCACACGGCCGGGCTGCAAGGAGCCAGCAAGGGCCCTGGGCCGCGTGGCTGCGAAGGGCCGGTCACACCACACCCAGCGGAGGCCTGGCCCCTGACCGAGGGCTGGGCTGCCCGCCGCCCTGCCCGGTGCTCCCTTCCCTGGCTCAGTCTGCCATTCCCGCCTCTCGGCGCCCACTCTGGCCTGCGGCTGCATGCCTTCTGGGGCCAGGCCCAGCGTGACTGTGTGGTGAGGTCCCGGCGGCCAGCGCTCGCCCTGGGCGGCCTTGTCTGAGGACCATCTGGGCTCACCTCTCCACCTGCCGTCCAGCCGAGGACGACCAGCCCTCCGCAGGACCGTCCTGTTGGCGCTGGCCCCCTGCCGAGACCCCCTCTCCAGACTTGTCCCTACTCTGTCTCAGCAGCGGGCCATCGGGGTCCACACCCTGCGGGCTGGTGCTCCCCGCTCAGGGCATCCCCACAACGTGTGCCGTTGTGACCGGTGTGCCGGGGCCCTGCCGGAGTCCGTGTGCATCGTGTCACGATGCCGGGGGTCACGTCGCCGGGGGCCCCGTCCCAGCAGCGCGTTGCCGGGTCTGGGTCCACCCATGGTGGCCCGGATGACGCTGATGAGCTCCTCCAGCCCGACCCGCGGGCGCAGACCTGCCGCCAGGTGCATGCGCCTGGTGGCCTCCAGCTGCTGGAGGCCGCCAGGTGCATGCGCCTGGTGGCCTCCAGCTGCTGGCGTGCGTGTCGTCACCGGCGGGACTGCCGCCTGCTCTCCTCTGCTCTGCTCGCCCTCTCGACCCCTTTATGTCCACCTGCGGGCTTGGCCGGTTCGCCGGCTCTGGGCGCAGCGGGGGCTGGCCCCCGGTCCCTCCGCTTGTCTCCTGTCTTGTAGCTCTGTTTGGGGGTCTTTGGACACTCAGAAATTTCAGTGTTGAACTTGGGAAATCAGATAATTTTCTTCAGTATCATCTTAGAATGCCCTTCCCCACCCCACGACGATAAAATCAGCTTCTTTCTGCTTCTGATATTTTCAAAGTTTGTGAGCGTCTGAGGCTCGAATCCACTGGAAATCTGTGTGCATGCTGGACACTGTGGCATCTGGAAGGGGACCCCACCCCCGTGCCCTGAACCCCACCCTGCTCTCGGCCCTGCCCCCGGCCCCGCCCCCTGCCGCACTGGTCCCCAGTCTCCCCCTCTGTCCAGACTCGGCTGCTGCGGTGACCTCAGAGAACGGTGGGAGGACGAGTCAGCCTTCAGCTGTTTATTCCCAAACAGTTTATTTTCATATTTGTCAGATTTTTAAAAAAATCCTAAATACAGCTCCCCCCCTTCCCACCCAAACAGCAAACCAAAAACGGCCGCAGTTCTGTCCTGACTGCACCAGCGCTGGAGAATGTTGGGGAGTCGACATCTTACAAAGCAAAGGAAATACTCAGGGCGTCACAGGACAGGCGTCACCGGGGAGCAGCCCCGGGGCCACAGGGTGGCGTCTGCCTCGGACAGAGCGCCACGGTGGCGGCTGAGGGACCCAGCACTACACACGGGGGACCTGGCGGCGGCGACGCCCACCTGGGCGGCAGGTGGGAGGCGGACAGACCTGGGTCCTGGCTGCGGACCCTTTGTCCGGACTGACGTGGAAAAACAGCACAGATAAAATCAGAAGCGAAAGAAGAAACGTCACAACTCATTCCGCAGAAATACAGAGGATCGTAGGAGACACCGTGAACACAGGCACACGGGCAACCTGGACGACCCAGAAAAACAGATAAATTCCTAGAAACACGCAGCCCGGCGAGACCGGATCCCGAGGGTAAGCCGACGGACCACCCCTCGGCCGCGGCCTGAGTCGCCGACCAAACGCCTGCCCACGCAGGGCGGCCCAGGGCCAGATGGCTTCCCTGGCGAGTTCTGCCAGCTACTCAGAGAAGACTCAACGCCAGTCCTTCTCAGATTCTTCCGGAAACCTGGCGAGGGAGGAGCCCTCCCTCCCTCACTTTACAAGGCTGGCGTTACCCGCCCCCCCTCACCCACCAAAGCCAGACCGGGCCGCCACAACCCAGAAAAGACTGATATCCCCGGTGGCTGTGAGTGTGTAAATTCTCAACAAGAAGGTGTGAGCGAACCAGAGTCGCGCGTGCGTTAGAAAGCTCCTGCGGGTCAAGGGGGCTCGTGCCGGGACACGGGGCCGGGCCACACCGCAGGTCCAGCAGCGTGGCGCACGCCGCGTGGGGAGCGTGCAGGTCGTGCGTCATCTCGGTGGATGCGGGAAAGCACCAGAGAGTGTCCGGCACCCTGTCGTGATGACGCGTCCCCCCAGACGGGCACCGGAAGGATGGAGCCCACATCACTCGGAGCACAGATGACAGGGGAGGCCGGCGGCCTCTCCTCCGGGACCAGCCGGAGCTGGCACCCTGCCCCCGCTCACCACCCACCATGGGAAGTCCCCACCGGAGAAGCCAGGGGAGAAGGAGCAAGTCCCCGTGAGGCAGGAAGAGGTGAAACCGTCTCTGTGTTTGCAGGCGACCGGCCACACCCACAGAGCATCCCAAATGCCTGCCACCCCAGCCCGCTAGGACTGGTCAGCGAACTCAGTGAAACTCCAGAACGCAACGTCGGCCGACAGTGAAGTGCCTGGAGGAGAAGTACAAGAAACAGCCCCGTCCACAGTGGCATCAGAAACAGCACCGAGCACCGGGAGGAGAACCGGCAACGAGAGGAGAACCGTGTCCCACCAGCGGCTGCAGAGAAAGACCGGGACGGAAGCGCAGCCTCTGGAGCGGAAGACAGCGCTCTCGGGCCGGGATCTCCCGGGCGGTGGAGGTCCAGAGGCTGCAGGGACCGCGCACAGCTCACCCGAGATACAACCCTGATCAAAACACGGGCAGCGGCACCAAACACACGTCTTTCCAAAACCCCCGCAGCCGGCCAACAGGCGCGTGAGAAGGTGCCCAGCGTCGCCCGTCGCCAGGGAGATGCCGACCAGCCCCCAACGAGGTGTCCCTTGAGCGAGGGTCCAGGGTCCCCTCAGCCGAGCAGTGGCCTCCGGGGGCCGCAGCCCGGGTGTGTGACCTCCAGGGCGCGTTGGGGTGGCCGCCCGTCACTCGTGGACCAGTGTCTGCAGGCTGCCGCCCACCTGCTAGTCCTCGGAGACAGGGCAGTGCCCGCCAGCCACCACTGCTAATTCCAGGCACTTGTAACGGGTTGAGTAGAGAAAACTCACACTTAGAAAACACACACACACGCACACACACACACACACACACAGACTGTGAAGACAGACACGCCTCCGCACGCCAGGCCGTCACGGGAGCCAGAGCCGCCTGCCCGAGGGAGTGACAGGGTGGGGCGCCCACGGGCAGCCGTCCAGGGACACCCCCACCACAGCCCTTGCCGGTCCCCTGGACACTGGCCACCCGCCCGCCACAGCTCGCCCACCGCCGCTTACCTCAAAGGTGTTCCCAGTCACGTCGAACTCCGGGGGCACGAAGGCCCCCTCGGGGTCGTCTGGGGAGGGAAAGGGGAGACGCTGAGATCAGGTGCCCACGATGCCTGTGGGGAGGAGGCGGTGGTGCCGGGGGAGGAGGGGGGCAGACCCCAGCCCCGAGCTCTCCAGGACTCGGCTCTGCCTCCTGCCCCTTCTCCGCCCTGGGCCCTGAGCAGAAGCCACCTCCCGCCCGGCAGGTGTGGGGAGGGGGGTCCAGAGAGGAAGAATGGGGCCGTCTTCCCCAAGGAGGGAGCCGAAGGCCTCAGAGCCCTCCTGGGCGGGGGGCAGCCCCGGACCCACTCGCTGCAGGCCCCACCCCCGCCCCGTCCTTCGAGGGGCCGGCGCCCGGCCTCACCGCTGAGCTGCTCCATGAAGCACACGTTGCCGCTGGTGTTGAAGGCCAGGGTGTCGGGCGTGATGCAGAGTGTCCGGAAGATGGCGGCGCGGGCCACGCTGCGCATGGACAGGCTGCACTCCAGGCACACGGCCCAGGCCTCCTGCTCGCTGAGGCCGCTGTCCCGCAGGGAGAGGATGTCGGCCAGGGTCACGTTCTCCTGCCGACACAGGCCTGGCTGACCCCGTGCGGGGACCACCCCCGCCCCAGGGAGCCCTGGCCCCCGGCGTCCAGGCCCACCCTGCGTCAGGGCCGGGCTCTGGCGAGCCTTTACGAGGAGAAACGACAGGGGAAAGCCCCCCACGGTGTCCGGATGCCGGCAGCCCCAGGGTGTTTAGCGAGAGGAGGTGCAACTGGGCACAGGTGTTCACACCTGCGCTGGGACCTGGGCCTCCGCCCCTCGGCCCCTGGAGGGGCCACCACTTGCTGTGACATCACTGATCACACAGGGCCGGCACGTGGGGCACCCCCTCCCCGGGCCGTGAGCCAAGGAGCGAGACATCAGACGGGGATGGAGTCGCGCCAGGAAGGCACAGCTGTGCCCAGGGAGCCGGTAACAGGCTGACACCTGTGTGGTCTCACCGTACAACCGCGGGACACGTGGCGACACACGTGTGGCCTGCTGGCTGCAGAGCAGCTGGAGTTCCCTCCGGGCAGTTCACGTGGGGGACACAACCGGACCCCGGGCCTCCCTCCCCTGTGCAGGTCACCCCCCAGATCGGGGCCCTGCCCCTGGAAAAGCCCAGCTGTGACCGTGTCACCGACAGGCATGTGCACGCCACGCCCCCCCGCACCCGCAGACACATACCAACAGGCACGCACACATTCCAGCACGAGTGTGCCCACGTGCACGCAGACACAATGTCTCACACGCACCAGGCACCTTGGACCCCGGCCCTGCCCTGCTCGTCCATGTGTCCCTGCGCCTGGTCCCCAGAAGGGAGGGTGGACGAGGGGGCCGGCTGGGAGCCGGGCTGGAGGAACTGTGCAGGGGGGCCTGAGGGAGCCGGGCACTTGGCCTGTGAGGGGGATGGAGAGGGGGATGGGCGGGGGGTCGTGCAGAAGTGGGGCCGAGCCCCCCGCAGACCCGGTGCTCCCCCCGCGCCCCAGAGCTCCCAGGGCGACTCTCCCAGCAGACAGGCTGTCGGGTCCTAACCAGCTCCTCCCGCCCATCCAGGAATGTCCCCCCGGCATGGCAGGGACCCCACTCCAGGGACAGGGGACAAGGGGCTTAACCCCAGGAAGGCAGAGAGAATGTGACTGGTGTGCCCGCTGGCTAAGCCTCCGGGGTCGGCCAAGGGGGTGGTGGGAGTGGGGACCAGGGCCAGGCTCTGGGCTCAGCGAAGCCCTTCCCCCGGCCCTTCCAGCTCCGTGCGTGGGGGTGGGGGCGGGAGGGCAGGGCGGCTGGTGGGAGCTGGTTCAAGGCGTGGCCACAGGGACCCGCAGCCCCGGAGCCACAAGGTGCCCCGGCCTGCGAACCCTCCAGGGCCCCTGGTCGGGTCCCAGAGACGGGTCCCTGTGAGGAAGCACGCACACCTGAACGTGTGGTGTTCACACATGACACCACCCACGAAACACGCCGGCACACCACACAAACCTGTGCACTGCACACATGACACCGCATGCTGCACACACGTGGCACACGCTAATGCACAGTGCACAGGCCACACGGGTTGTGCTTCTGGAGGACGAAGCTGGCCCACGGCTCGAGTCTGGGTCGGCCCCCCGTGGCCGTCAGCCCACCGCGCACACAGCAGCCCACGGGCACCCGGCCGGGAGGGGCGTGCAGGCTGCCACCGCCCACGGGGACGACTCCCGGCCCACCGCTCACTTCCTGCTCAGGCCCAGGCCCTGCCCGCCCTGCAGCCCCTGTTCACGGCGGGGGCAGCTAATCAGGGGCTTCTCTGCGTGACTTTATGGGGCGACATCCTGGGGTCACGAGTCACTGCTTCTGAGACCCAGTAATGGCCACAACAGGAGGGCGGAGTTCAGCTGCCGCACAAGCCCCAACAGAGCCCAGGGTGCTGCCGGCTCCCCGAGAGCAGCGCTCCCAATCCCTGGGCCCCCCGGGGCCTCGCACCCCACTCCTTGCTGTCCTTCATTGAGGCAGTGCCTGGGTGGGCTGTAGGGTAGACGCCAAGGTGGGACCCCCCAAGTCCTGTTCCTTGCAGGGTGGGGAAGGGTGGTCTCCACCCTGCAGCCGTGCAGACAGTCGGCCCACCTGGGTGGGAGGCAGGCACAGGGGGCTGCTCCCCAGGGCTGCCCCCTGCTGGCCAGTCCCTGGGGCCCTGGGCAGGGCCGGCTCCCCACCCGGGGCTGGTCTGGCTGCAGCAAGGATGGACTCTGTGCCAGGGCTCCGTGGGACCCAGGGGCTGGGCATGGGGCCCGCCAGCCAAAACCCAGTCGCTGCTGAGGCCTGTCAACAGCCCCCAGGCCTGCGGGGAGGTCTCCCCAGCTGCCAGACCCCCCAGGCTTGGGGAGTGCCGCAGCCTGGCTGGGTGTCTGCCTGCTTGCCCCGAAGAGCCCCCAACTCGTAACGATGATCCTCCCCCCCCCATGGAGCGCTCTCCCGGACTCTCCAGCTGCCGGCTGCTCTGAGCTCATTTCCGGGCGTCACGCAAACCCTCCAGGGCCCAGTGGGGGTGCCCCCGCCTCCTCTCCGGGCTCCCAGCTGTGCGCTCCTCCGGGGGGTGACAAGGTCCCCGTCTGCCGTGGGCTCCCCGAGCCCAGCCCGCTGCTCAGCCGCCCATAGTGCTGGGGGGGTCTCGCTCAGCTGGGGAAGGATCCGAAAGCCTCTCACCCCTCAGGGGAGGCTGGGGGCCAGGAGGCGCCCTGCCCCGTCTGCCCGGCCTGAACCGGGGTGCCGCCTTCCCGCCCCAGCCTGCTGCCCCGGCCCCTCCACGGCTGGAGCCTGCCTCGCCTGCAGCCACTGTCCCGCCTGACCGGCTGCTCTGCCTGACCCTGGCGCCCCCTCCTTTGCTGCCTGCAGGTGACCGGGGACCAGCCCGGCTGCCAGCCCCTCACCACGTGCCCCGGGGGCCCCCAGCAGAGCCCTTGTGCACGTCAGCACCCACAGGACACACAGCAGCGTGGCGGTGCTGGACGCAGGCCGTGGCACCTCCACTTTGCGTGGGAGGAACGCCCAGCTGCTGTCCACAGACCGCCCCCCCTCGGGCCCCCCACCGGGAGGGTCTCGCCGACCTGGCGCCGTGGAGAGGCATCCGCAGCGGCGTGCTTTCCGCGCCCCGTCCCAGTGAAGTCCGACATGTTTTCGCGCGCTCACGGACCACCGGGGTTTTCTCAGGGGCGGCTGGGGGTCCGCAGGGTGCTGCTTCCGGACCTCCCTGCACAGCCCGTTGTCGTAAGTGGCGGGCTCCTGTGTCCCCTGAGCTTGTGCGCGTCCTGGGTCTGGTGCCCGCCGTCCCTCCCTGGGGCTGCCGCGTCCGCCGTCCCGGCTCCCGGGGCGCCGTCAGCAAGGCTGCCCAGGTGGCAGGCGGCCGGCTCCTCCCTCACCTTGCACAGGGCGGCGTCCTGGATGCCGCCGGACCGCGTGCTGCTGGAGCAGGCGCTCACGTGGCCCTGACGCAGACTGAAAGCCGTCACGCCGACCCAGACGAGTGTGGGGGTGCGGGGGACCCGGTGGGCTCTCAGGAGCGGGCCGGGCCCGGCCTCCTGTGCTGGGAGAGCAGCGCCTGTCTCTCTGGAGGGGGGTTGGGGGGAGGCAGAGGCCCCTTGGACCTTCCTGCTGCAAGCTCAGCAGTGGGACCACAGGGACGTCCCACGTCACCTGGGGGCCCCGGCCACAGGACAGTGGGCACCCTAGGCCCCGTGCACTGTGCACAGGGGGCGCCACAGACTCCCCACGGGAAGAGCTGGGGTGCGGGGGGAGGGCAGGCTGTGGCCGGGCGGCGGCTCCTGCCCTGGTCCCGGCTCCTGCCCCGTGTCCTTGGCCCCGGTCCTGCTCAGCGCGCCAGGCACGGAGGAGGCGGCCAGTGTGGGCGGCCGGCCCTGCGTCTGCTGTGCCGGTTCGGGATGCGACTCATCTCACAGATGCCCTGGGAGGCGTCCTCGGGGGGCCGTGCAGGCCCATCAAAGCCACGGAGATGGACGAGGGTTTATTTATTCCCTCGCCTCTCTTTTCTGCAGCTTCCCTCGTCAAATCCAGGTCACCGTGGGGAAAGGGGGGGCCGCTCCAGCGCCCCCTCCCGGGCACCGGCCCTGCAGGCCCTCCAGCCAGCAGGGGTCCCCGAGACGGACTCTGCTGCCCAGAAGGAAGGGCTGAGCTTCCGTGGCCTGAGCTGCAGAGGGGCCGGCTGGGGGGCAGCCGGGGAGCCGGAAGCCCTGGGCACCGACCGCAGCCTTGCTGGCCACGAGCC
Source organism: Phyllostomus discolor (assembly GCF_004126475.2). Lineage (NCBI taxonomy): Eukaryota > Metazoa > Chordata > Mammalia > Chiroptera > Phyllostomidae > Phyllostomus > Phyllostomus discolor. The sequence goes on along the minus strand of NC_040907.2, from coordinate 174,855,589 downwards.
CCTTCTCCACCCAGGAGGCCCAGCCAGCCTGGCTCCCTCAGACGGCACGTGGAGGGTCTCCACCAGCGCCAGCTGGGCGGAGGGCAGGTGTCCAAACAGCCACACGGCACTGGCCCTCAACAGTGAGCAGGGAAGCCCGGGGCCCCAGGCACCTGCCTGCCAGAGGCTTGGAGGGTCGTCTGCCCGGGACTGGCAGCCTCAGGACACGAGAGAGCCTCCCCTCCCAGGAGGGGCTGCAGCCCCGGGGGTCACCTCCCGCGCACAGGGGCCCGGTTTGCTCACAGCCCTGGAGTTCATTCCTCTGACCCGGGGCCTGGGGGCACCCCAGGGAAGCCAGAGTGAGGGGGGCCCACCCAGACCGAGGGGGGGGGGCTGGCTCGTCCCCCGGGGCTCGCAAGCGTCTGACTAGAGTGACGCCCAGAAACCCCATGTGAGACCCCTGTGCGTCCTGCAGGGAGGAGGGGCTCACTCGGACTCTGCGTGAGGGCCCCGCCCTGAGCAGGACGCAGCCCCTGTCCCCCCAGCTCCCCCACAGCCCAGCAGGACCCACGGGGCTCGGCGGGCACCTCTCCCTGCACAGAGGAAACAGGGCTCATGCCCCCAGGCGCGCCCCACACGCGGCCGCCCAGCAGCGATGGGAGGCGCCCCCTCCTCGCAGCGCTTCAACTTCAGCGACGGCGCCCCCACGGCCGTCCCAGGAGGCATCCCGGAGCCCTGCCCCCCCCCAGGAGAAAACGTTTAAGGCCGGCAGGGGTGGGCGGTGCGGTGAGACCAGTTGGGGGTCCTCCTACCGCCAAGACCTGGTCCCAGGGCAGGAGCCTGGGGTCGGGAGGCACCCTCTCCGGGGACTCTCCGCGTAACCTTCCTCCAAGGAAGGTGGGGGGCCCACCGTGGGGCCCGGGACTCACCTCGTCCTCGGGTAGAGTGGGGAGCGGCTCGAAGTCGTAGAAGTCCAGGTCTTTGCCGTCCTCCTCGTAAAAATCCGCTGCGGTCGGCTCCATGGCCTGCATCCTGCGAGCGCGCCGGCCGCGCCCGGCCTAGGCCCGCTCTGTCTGCGCGCTCCGCGCCCCGCAGGCGCCCCTGCCCGGCTCGCCGGGCCCTCCCGCGGCCTCTGCGTTTGGGTCTGCCAGGCTGGCTCCGCTCGGGTCTGGCTACGCGCGCCCCGGCGCCATGGCAACGCGCCCTGCACCGCCCCCCGCTGCCCCCGCCCGCTGCGCCCTCGGTGCGCCCCGCCTGCGAGTCTGCCGCAGTGTCGCCCGAGCTGGGAGCGGGCACTCCTGGGGCCGCACTGGGAGGCCTGACGCTCGCCAGGCCGCGCCCACTCTTGCGGGCGCTAGATTCCTTTGGGGACCTTGGCCGCTTTCTGGGGGGATGCGCGGCGGAGGGGCGGCCCGTGGGGGCGGGGCCAGGCGTGTGGCCTGGGTGCTGTTCCCAGAGGCGCCGCCGGGGGCCGCGCTCAGTCAGGCGCGCAGGGGGCCGAGGCCCGTGGCGTACCCCAAAGGCAGCGATGTGCGGGGCCTGGACCCTCAGCCAGGTCTCTGCCCGCCTCGCCCTAGCGGCCCGGGGCCGAGCTGCCACAGTGCCTGGGAGGGCAGAGGCAGCCGAGGTGCCCGGGGCCGGCAGGGAGAGGTGAGGTGGGCAGGGACCTGGTAGAGCAGCTGGAGGTTGGCCAACCCGCTCGCCAGAGCCAGGGTCCAGCGGACACTATGTGGGGACAAACAGTTACAGCTTTAGCGGCAGCTGGTCAGCCAGCCGCTGGGTGTGGGACGGACGACCAGACCCCCGCCCCTCTGAGAGCAGAGCTGTGGGTGAGGTTTCCCTGGAGGTGGCCAGCCCTGTCCCCCCAGCCCCGCCCCGCCAGGCCTGCAGCCGGCGCTCCGTGAATGAATGCTCCTTGCCTGACCGAGGCAGGGCTGAGGCTGGCCTGGAGGGGAGGAGGTTGGCGGGCATTGGGCAGGGACACTAATCCTTCAGGTTCTGTCTTGGGTCAGGCTGCTGTGGCCCCGGGCCCTGGGGTGTGACATCTGAGGATGTGAGGGGCCCCACGTCGCCGGAGAAGCAGATGAGCGGTGGGGGCTGGGCAGCTTTTTCTTGTGTGCAGCGCTGACCCTGGGCCCCGGCTCAACCGAAGCAGAAGTTGGGGGCGGCCTCGCCGCAGTGTGGGGCACTTGGAGGCTGGGAGCAGCACCCAGGGTGGACGGGGTGGGGCAGGGGCGCTGACCCGGGGAAGAGGCACCTCGCAGACGTGTTTCTCGGGCCGCTGGACCCTGAGCTCTCTGTGGGCGGCACGCAGGGTCTCAGGAGGCAGCTGACAGCCCCAGCGGGCCTGCCCCCCGACTCTGGGGCTCCAGCTGCACCCCGTCCTCAGGCCCTGGGTCCACAGTGCTGGGCACCCCGGCCGCAGGGCTGGGGAGGGGCTCTGGGCACCAGCGGCGTGCTTGCTGCAGGGCCTCACAGGGAAGGGCCTGGGGCATTGTCGTCTGGTTCTCGGGTCACCGTGCAGGCCCCTGGCTTAGGGCGAGGATTGACTGGGACAAGGCAAGGGTCACGTCATGCCTGAGGGAGGCGTGACATTGCGTGTGCCCCTGGGCAGGATGATGCAGCGCCTCTGCCAGGAGAGGGAGCGTCCAGTTTGGGTGAAGTGCAGAGCTGGATGGGCCGCCGCCATCTGCCGAGTCAGCCGCGGCCGCGGCAGACTGGATGCCGGGTCGGGACTGCCACTCAGGGACGGGGGCGGGGCGCCCTGCAGCTCCTCTCACCCGCCTGCTTGGGGCAGAGTTGGCGGTCGGGGCCTTCCTGTTGGCGGAGTGACGTGAGACTTTCCGAGCGCCCCTGCACCGGCCTGCTGCACTCCAAGGAGCGGGTGGCCTTGCCCTCCAGCGCAGCAGGTGCCGATTACAGCCGTTGGCTGGGGGCCTGGCTCCCGAGGTCAGGGCCCCGCGGGCCGGGCACTGCACACCAGAGCGGACAGGGCAGCGAGAGGTGTGCGCGGCTCCGGCGTCCACTGGGCAGGAATTCCAAGCTCACCTCCAGACAGCGCTGAATCCTCCCTGGCTCGGCCCCGGGCCGGCTTCCGCCTGCCTCCGCACGGTCCCTGCGTGCCCAGGTCATGCCTGTGGCACCCTTCCTTCCCGAGGCCTCCCTCAGGTGCTGTCTGAATCCTGCAGGGGTCCCAGGGGCCCTGGCAGGGGGTCTTCTCACTGGTCTCGCGGGCCAGCCTCACTTACGCTCCGCCCCGCCCCCTCCCTGCAGAGCCCCCGCCCCGGCCCCGCCCCTCTCCTCCTCCGCAGGACAGGGCACTGTGGTTCGGGCCTGACCCGTCCACTGACCTCTCTCCAGGCGGGGGCCCCGGACAGGAGCACCCCACGGGCAGGGCCTCCTGCCAAGCCTGCTCCGTGCTGGTCTCGGGCCCTTGTCACAGTCGGTCACTGCCAGGACCTGGTCTCTCTTCAGGGGCCCCCCTCAGCTTGGCCAGGCTGACCCTAGGCCCGTGGGGCCTGGGCACTCACTTTCCCTAAAACGACTTGAAGAGCCACCAAACCCTTGGCACATTTTGAAGCCGACATCCAAATTAAAAAAAACCCCAGCACAAAACATAAATAATTTCATCAAACGTCACACCTGGTGTGGCGGAAGCATGGACACTCGGAGATGAAGCTGTTGGTCCCTCTGGTGACTAAACTCAGGAGCCGCACGCCAGCGCGGTTCTGGTGCCCACCGCCGGCCACTCACCGAGGCCCAGAAACACGGTGTTCTGTGCCCGTCAGGGACCCTGCCCCGGACACTGCTCATGCCCCTCCTGGCGGCCGTCCGGCCTCCCCCCGAATCTGGCCCTGCTCCGACGCGCCCATGCCGGGAAGCCTCTGCACACCCCCGATCGCACCTTCTGGCCGCAGGCACGCACGCGTGTCAGCTTTAGTAACTGGGACACTGACTGAGTCACCGACTCAAACGTGTCCCAGTGAGGACTGGGAGACCCCTGTGACGCCGCCTTCGAGCTCCCGGGGTAAAGCGAGGGGTGCTGCTGCTCGTGGAGACCGGGGCGGAGCCCGGACGGAGGACCCCTGGCCGCCCGCCGCGGGGGAGCCTCGGTGGGTGTCCCCGTTTCTGCACCCAGGCCGTCCTGTCCTGCCCGCCGTCTCAGTGGGGGGAGGAGCCCCTCCCAGAGTCAGCCTCGTCGCCCCCCCTCAGGGACAGGGCACCCGTGGGGCCAGCCCCCCCCCCAGGGGTCTGGGCCCCCAGTCCTAACAGCCCCGTGCCTCTTCTGTGGTCCCCAGGGCCTCACGCTGTCCACCTGCACCCTCCCGTGAGCCCGTGGCATTGGAGCGCCCAGGCCTCCGGCACAGCTGTCCTTTCTGTGGGAGTCACCATGTGGCCCCCGCTTTCCCGCTGGCCCGGACCAGGCTGCTCTGCTCACTTCGGGGCTCGGACCTGCTGCCTGCCTGCCGTTGGGATCACCCCAACGTGCCCCCGAGCCGCACTCCCGGGGGGGGGGGGGGACACGCAGGGCCCAGGGGCTTGCGCCTCATCCCACACGGGCCCGAGCCCCCTCGCACGGCCCCCGCTGCCCTCCTGGGCACCCTCGGTGCTCCTTCACAGGGCTTGGGGAATGAAGGGGTCCCCAGGCCAGCTGCCCCGCTCCGTAACACACCTGAAGGGGCAACACTCAAAGACCCCAGATGTGACCTCCCACTGCTGGGGAGCGTGAGAGAGACTGGGGCCCCCACCCCACAAGAATCTGTCTGAGAGGGGCGGCCTGGGCAGGGCCGGAGAGGGGACGGCCGACCCCATGGCCCTGACCTGAGCGCACCACTGAGCCCAGCTGGGGACAGGTGGGGAGGCTCCTTGGCATCGTTCTGGTGCCAGGACTGGGGACCACAGGTGGCTCCTCTGGGAGCCAGACTGGCCCTCAAAGGCGCATGTGGGTGTGGCCAGAGCTGTGGGTGTGGCCAGAGCTGTGGGTGCGGAGGAACCTGGCACCTGAGAGAGAGGGGGCCTTGACATGGTGCAGCTGGAGACGAGTGACCTTCCAGTATCCCTCGGGGTGGGACCTGCCCTGGGCAGGGTCGGGGACACGGCAGCATCCGGCCATGCCCGGGGACACCCCGGGAGGACACCGCAGGGCTGACACTTGTGGTGACACTTGGCAGGCATGAAGGCGGCAGGGAGGAGGAGGGGCACTGTGGGTGCTCTTACCCAGAGGGGCCCTGGAGAGGCCCCCCCAGTGCACCCTCCTGGTCCGCTGCCCTGCCCGGGCATGGGGGCTTCTGGCCCTTGGACTGACGTGGTCTCCTCTGTGGTGTCAGGTCATTGGGTCCACAGCCTGGAGGGGCTGCTGCCTGGCACCCTGGGAGGACTGTCCCTCGGGTGGCCTGTCTCTGTCACACATGTCTGCCTGTCCCAGCTCCATCCAGCACCCCTCCCTCTGGCCCACAGCAGCCGGCACCGTGGAGCTTAGGGTGGGGGCTCATCCCATTGCCTCCCACCCCCAGCCCGTCGCCGAGAGATGAATGTGGCGGCCGTGCATCACGTCTGAGGGACACGCCTCTCACTCTCGCCCCCTCCTGCTCTGCCCGCCCCCGAGTGGCCAGAGCTCTCAGCTTTGACTGTCCAGCCCTCTGAAGAGCACACACAGACACACTCGTGTACACACGCAAACACATACAAAGTGTGCACATGGGTGACACATGAACGCACGCATGGCTTGTGTAAACATGTGCATGCCCGCACAGGTGAAACACATGCACATGAACGTGCACACCCCACTCACACCCTAACACACACGTGTGCACGGGCTCCAATATACACAGCTGTGCGGCCCCACACAGGCACACACACGTGCTCTTTGTGTCCTCGCTCTTGTTGCACACTCGTGCACTCGCACGACTCGCACACCACCCCACCCGCACCTGTGCACGTGGGCAGACGAGGGCAGAGAGCAGGGCTCCGTCCTCGCCCCTCCCTTCCGGAAGCGCCTTCCCCGGGAGCGCCTGCGGGCGGCCGCGCTGAGGCCTTTGTGCGCGGGAAGCCTCACAGGCCCGGGGGGCACGTCACAGGGCGGCTCCCCCAGGCCCTGGAGGCTGAGCCCGGGCCGACACTCCCAAGGTCACTTTCTCGGGGCCCAGTGGCTCTGGCTGGAGTAACGAGGGGCACCCTTGGTTCTGCCAGGACCGCTGAGGGTGGCGGGGTGCTTTGGGGGGGGGTGGGAAGCAGTGCCCCCGCCCCAGCACCAGGGCCCAGGGCAGGCCTCGCCCGGGGGTGGCCGCCCCGGGGCTCAGAGACTCACACGGGGGCCATTGACCAGCCGCACGCGGGCGAACCACGCAAACACTGTATTTCGCCTGACGGCCCTGCGTCTGCAGCGTGGACGCGGCACAGCATCGGGTCTCGGGCGCGGTGGCTGGCGGTGGGGCTGGGCGGTGATGCGGCAGGAGCCGCCCGGCGGTCGCCCGTGGGGCTGACCCATGAGGACACTCGGGGTGCGGGGCAGGCACCGACGCTGCGCTGGGTCACAGCTCCACTGGGGGGTGTGCGGGGGGGTCCCGGGAAGTGAGGCTCCTTGTGCTCCGAGCCCGAGTGTGGGAGCCGGGCGCCCGACACGCTTGCTCTGTGCCCCCCACCCCCACCCCCCGTGTGTGTGAAGGGAGGTGCCTCCCCTGTGACGTCAGCCACCTGGACCCAGAGCAGGGCCGCGAGTCGCTGCCGCGGTGGCCGTGCCGAGCACGGGACACTGGGCCGCTCTGCTTGTGCGTGAGGTACCGTGTGCACATGTGGTGGTGATGTGTGCAGGGGAGGGGTGGTCACGTGTGCACACGTGTGGCACCTGTACAGGTGTGTTGTGTGTGTCTGCATGTGTCGGTTCCAGGAGGAGGAGGGAGGGCGGCCATCTGGATGTCCAGGCTGCTGCCCGGTGTGACCCGCAGCCCCTTCCGTCCTCTGAGCCAGGCCTTGTGCCCACATGTTCGGGGGAAAGCCAGCCCCTCCTGCTTCGGGGGCAGGGGACCTCGTTTTTCCCAAATGCCCCTGTTGGAGCGGGGCCCAGTCCTGACCGGGGCTGACTTTGCAAGTCCGTTTTTGTTAAGGGTTTTGGGGCATTTGCAGGGCCTGGACCCTGACCCCTCTGAGGGTGACCTGCCCCCGGAGCCCAGCGGGTCCCGGGCCTGCGGGGTGGGGGCTGCACCTAGGAGGGGGGCTGCGGGTGGGTGTGGCGCTGGCACAGGCTCGGACAGGGGTCCCCAGGCCTGGAGCCCACCAGACTGACCAGCAGGCTGCCCACCCCCACACCTGGGACAAAATTCAACGCACGCGCTGAACACTGGAACACACCCGTGGTGCCTGCTGCCGTGGCCGCGTGGCCGGGAGGCCGGGGGCTGTGGCTGGAAAGCTGTGGCTGTGGGCGTGGACGGCTTGTCCGGCCTCAGGGTTGGGGAGGCGGCACCCACCCCCCAAAGTGTGTTCCCACTGGAGTCCTTCACAGCGAGGGGTCAGCGGGGGCTGCCAGCCGCTCCTGAGAGGCTCGGTCACGTGGGGACCCCCAACCCCGGCCCCCAGGAGGCAGAGGGTCCCCACTCTGCCCCGACACCCGCCAAGGGGGGGGCCGGCCCCCCGAGCTACACAGTCGTCTCGTTCCTCCAGGGCCCCGTCCGGATGTTGCCGGTGCTGTCGGCGCCGTAGGGCCCTGCCTCGCCCAGGCTGCCCTTGAGCACCCCGTTCGGGCCGGGGCCCCCGAAGGGCAGGGACTGTGTCCGCCGGAGCATCTCGAAGTGGGCGGGGCCTCGGGCCCCCTCCCTGCCGGGCCGCGGGCCGCAGCCGTAGAGGGTGGGGCTGGCGCGGCCGCCCTCGGGCTGGCTGACCAAGGGGAAGGGGTCGCCCTGGGCGCAGCAGGCCAGGCCGTGCGTCCCCGCGGGGCCCTCGAGCGAGCTGGGGGGGCTGTCCTCCGTGCCCGAGCTGCGGGGGCTGCCGTCCAGGCTGGACGGGATGTGGTAGGCGTACTCCTGCTCGGCCTCGGCCGCGTGGTGCCGGCCGAAGTGGTGCGGCCTCGTCCTGCCCCGGAGGCACCCGTGCAGGCGGGGGTCGTGGCCGCAGGGGTCGTGGCCGCAGGGGTCGTGGCCGCAGGGGTCGTGGCCGCAGGGGTCCTCCCCGTGCGCGTGGACCGCGTCCTCCAGCAGCTGCTCGCAGTGCATCTGGGCGCAGCAGGGCGTGGCCGGCGACAGGCAGCTGACGTGGCTCTGGGCGGCCTGCAGGTTGGTCATCTTGCAGTGGCCGGCCGCGGGGTGGCCGAAGCCCCGCGGCCGGCCGGGGCAGGGCAGGTCCTGCAGGCAGGCGGCGCGCCCCAGGGCGTCCCCGTTGGCGTCCAGGGCGGGGCGGGCGCCCCGGCGGGCGGGGCGGCAGGACCACCAGCAGTGCCACACGTCGTCCCGCTTGGCGCAGTGGTGGATGAGCACGAACAGCCCCAGCGTCACGCAGAAGGCGCCGTAGAGGCAGCTGAAGACCAGGTCCAGGAAGGGGCCCTGGGACACGGCCAGCGCCCCGAAGGCCCAGGTGGCCGCGAACAGGAGCAGCGTGAAGGCCGCGGCCCGCAGCTGGGCCTCCAGGGAGTGCTCGTTCTGCAGCAGCGAGGCGGGCGGCCGCCCGGGGGGCGCCCGGGGGCTGGGGGCGGCCTCCGGCCCGGGCAGCCGGTGCTGCTCCTCCGCCCGCCCCCTGAGCTCGTGCCGGCGCTCCGGGTGGCGCCGCAGCTGCACGTGGGCGCCCAGGAAGTGCACGCAGGCGACGAGCGCGATGAAGGCCGCCGGCCCGTAGAACGCGCCCAGGCTGGGCTCCCAGGCCATCCAGCAGCTGCGGGGGGAGAGCTGGTCAGCGCGGGGGCCACGCCGCGGAGGGCGCCCGGTGGGGATGGGGGCCTGACCCTGAGCTCGGGGGCGGAGGACGCCCCGCACAGCGAGTGCAGGTGTGAGGAGGACCAACAGCGAGGCCCTGCAGCGGTGACTCCGGCGCCGAGGCACCGGGTCACCGGGTCAGAGCAAGCAGGGGCCTGGGGTGTGGGCGCGCAGGGGCACCGCCGTGTCCTGTGCCGGCCACTCTCTGAGCCGCTGCTTTTCTCGTGTCCCTTTGCCCCTCCCCCGCTGGGCCCCGGGAGCGGGCGCGAGCCTCGGAGGGAACAGCTGTGGGTCCTGGGGGCAGGCTGAGGGCGGAGAAGGAGCCAGTGATGGGGGGGGGGCCCAGCTCAGGGGCCCCGAGGGCCTGGGGACGGTACTGCTGTGAGTGTGGGGGCGAGACTGGCCTTCGCAGGGGCAGGCGGCCGGCTCTGGGGAGGGCGCCTGGTGCTGACTGTGCCGCCTGCACCCCGAGGTGCCCGTGGAAGTCACTGTGTGGTGTGGACAACCAACATGCGGCCTCATGGTCAGGAGACGAGCAAGGGGCCTGCCCACCAGGGCCGTTGGTGCCCCTTGGCCCAAGGGCCGGCGGGTGCTGGGAAGTGTCCGGGGCCGTGCAGCTGGGGGCGGGCGTCCTGGGGGGTCTGACTCAGCTTCTGCTGGCCTGGGCCCTCCTGCCCCGTGCCACTGGTCCCCGGGCCCCCACCCCCACAGAACCAGCCCCCGGTGCCCAGGGAAGGAGGCGGGGGAACGGAGTCCGTCAGGGAGGGGGACAGCTTTGGACACCCAGACCGCACACTGTGAGCAGAGGGACGCCCGGGGACAGTCACCAGGTGGCCCCGGACCCTCCCTGCGCGGCGTCATTTCTGGGCTGTTTCAGTCTGTCGTCCCCGAGTGGCCGTGAGTGGTGGGCACCCCGCGGTCTGGGCGACTGGACTGGGGAGGCGCTCCAGGGGTCCCCCGCCCCCTCCTGGGGCCCCCCTCCCCCTCCAGCTCTTGTACTCACTACGCTGCGTCCTCGTCCTCCGGGCCGTAATTCTTGATGTTGGTGGCGGCCGTGACCCCGCAGATGACGAAGGGAACGCCGCCGCTGATGAGGTAGAGCCTGCGGAGAGCAGGAGGCCGCTCACTGTCCCCCGAACCCAGCGGGGTCCCCGAGCACAGCTCCGCCTCCGGGACGAAGGTGGGGGGCCGTGCCCCGGGGCCCAGGCCAAGCAGCACCCGCCACCGAGCCGGCTGAGCTGGCAAGGATGCCTCTGGCTTGTCCCTGCCCCCACTGCCCCCCCCCCGTCAGACACCCCTGTGTGGCTTTCCTGCCGGAGGGCGGGGCAGGCCCTGTGTGGACGCCCCGAGGCAAAGGTGCCCCGGGGGGTCCACGGACCCCTGCCGCCCCTCCCGCAGAGACCCCGAGGCAGGCCTGGCCTCTGGCCTCGCCCTCCTTCCCGCTGCCCAGTTTGCTTCCCAACGCCCGGCCACGTTCCCTGGCGCCAGCGGCCCAGAGGCACCCTGCGTGGCACCCGGGGACCCCCTCCCTGTGAGTATCGTAACCCCCAATCTCAGTGTATCCTGGGGCCGCCAGGCTCTGCTCTGTGTCATGGCCCCAGGCCCCTCCCTGGCAGAGGGAGCGGGCCCAGGTCGGATCCTTCTGGGCCCAGTCCCGGGACCCCCCCACGGCGGCAGCCAGGTCTGCCGGTCACCTGCACTCAGAACACAGGGTCCAGTCTGACACTCCGCCCACGCCCCGCTCAGGTCGGGCGCAGGAGACGCCCACTCCCGGACACTTTAAATGCATGTGTGGCCCCAGCTGCTGTGGCGCAGTGGACTGAGCACGGGCTGCCAACCAAAGGGTCGCCGGTTCGATTCCCAGTCAGGGCACACACCTGGGTTGCAGGCCAGGTCCCCACTAGGGGGCGTGTGAGAGGCAACCACACACTGATGTTTCTCTTCCTCTCTTTCTCCCTCCTTTCTTCTCTCTCTAAAAATAAATAAATCTTTAAAGAAAAAAAAGCATGTACCATGCAGATGGGGGCGGGGGGCTGCTGCAACAGGTGGTGGGAGGAGCCGTCCCTGAATAGGGACGCCTCTGGGTTGAGCAGCAGGAGCAGCTGCTGGGCCGGGAGGGCCTGGGAGGGAAGTCCCTGGCCCCTGTCCGCCAGCCTCTGGTCTCCTGGGGGAAACCCCAGGCCCAGCACATTGGCCTCTGGCCCCAGGCCGGGCAGAGAGCAGTGGAGGGGCAGCCTCGGTGCAGGCCTGAGCCAATGCCCCTGCCCCACCCCCGGGGGTCAGGCCCTCCAGGACACAGGGGTGGTGATGGCAGTGACCTCCGGGTGGCCCCGGAGCCGCTGTAAGGCCCAACAGCTGACTCAGAGGTCCGCAGGCCCAGGAGCCCCGGCGCGTGGCTGGCTGGGGGCTGGTGAAGCTGTGGCAGAGGACAGCACCCTGGTGCCCCCCGGCCTCCGTCTCATTCATCGAAAGCCAGGTGACCCTTTGGTCACTGGCTGCAGACCAGGACGGGCACTGAGATGCCGCCGTTTACACCCAGGGGCCTGGGGCCTCCGAGGGGAGACAAGGCAACGCATCCCGGCCTCCTGCCTCCCGCACACGCACCGTGGCCCCAGGGGCCGCGCGGCTGAAAGCCAGATGAGGTGAGGGTCCCCCTGGTGGGCGTCACCTCAGTGCTGCAGGCAGCACAGGGCCCTGTGTTGTCTGCCTCCAACGGGGCCTGCCGGGCCCCTGGGGGTGTGGGCGGAGAGCCCTCCAAGGTCAGGGCCAGACGGAGCCCAGCCCTAGGGGAGAGGTGCCCACGTCCCCCACCTTCACCATGGCAGCGGCTTCCCCTCACGGGACCACCTGGGCACCCCAGGGCCACCCGGCCTGAGAATGTAACCGGGCGCCTGCCTGGAGCCGGGCCCCTGTCCAAAGCTGCCGTGAGCCCCAGAGGAAGGGCCAGGGCCCGTCTCCTTGAAACAGCAACTCGAGCCACTACGCTGCCTCGGTTTCCCCGGCTAACAAGCAGGAGTCCTAACTCAGAGACCCGTGCATCACCCAGGCCACTGAAGACCCTCCCCGCCCTGTCCCACTCCCCGGAGCAGTCTGTGCCACGGGCCCCCCACGGCACGGAGCTCAGCAGCCCTGGACAGACACGCTGGCCCCGAGACCCCCTGGAATCCCCCAGCCCCCGGCTACCTCGTCCTCGGGCTCCGAGTTCTCGAGAGCCACTCGGCCGACACCCCCACCACGGGTGCAGGGCTGGACCCCCAGAGCCTGGGGGACCGGGGGGGCCCGCGTGTGCCTGGGTACCTGAGCAGGGGCTGCCGGGAGTACGGCGGCCGGTCTGCGCCCGGGCACGGCGGCGCCTTCTTGGTCACCTGCTGGTAGATGCTCCGGGCTGTCGCGGCGATCCACAGCATGGCGCAGAGCGTGCAGTAATGCAGCGCGATGCCCACCTGCGGGGGGGACCGGTCAGCCGCTGCCCGCCAGTGCACGGGCCTCCGACGGCAGGCCCAGCCGTCCAGCCCCCCGTCCCCCATCCCCGGAGTCCTCAGCGGGCAGCTCCGCAGTGGCGGGGGCGCTGGGCCCTTGGCTCTAGCACACGCTGCACTTCCCGGGGGCCTCTCCGGCTGCAGGGCAGCCTCAGCCCAGCAGACGAGGGCTCTGGCGGAGCTGCCTGTGTGCACAGCCCTCCGGGCGGGGTCCACGTCGGGCCGGCGACGTGGGGGACCCTGAGGGGTGTGCACACACCCTGCACGTGGGGCCCGGTGCACGTGGCCCTGCCAGCCCAGGGAGCAGGTGCCCGCCGCCCCCCTCCACCGCCCATGGAGCCGGTGCCACGTGCGGTGGCAGTCCCCCGGGTGCCGGCGTTTTGTGCCGGTGCTGCCAGAGAGACCGGCATCTTCCGGATCGAGGGGCAGGTCGCTCCCTGCAAACCAGAGGTGCCCGTTACTATGGGAACAGCGCCGGTGCGCCCCGGCGCCGCACCTGCTGCATTAGCTAATCACGCCCCCCGCGCTCCGTCTGGTGCGGCTCCAGAGAGCGGGGTGACCTCTGAAGAGGGACCTGGCATGGCTCGGTGACGGGCGGAAGGCGGCTGTAACCGGAAGGACGTCGGTGTTCAAGGGACACAGGCTCCCTGAGAAGGCCAGCTCTGCCCATCACGATGATTTATCAGTTCGGTGTCAGCTCCTGAGAAAACTCCACAGTGATTGATGAGCCCCTGGGGGGGGGAGCCCTGAATTGTTTTTAGGGTTTTGGACAGGCTCCCTCCCATGGGCGAGTCCGGCCTTTTCCTCGGCCCCGAGCTCTTCCCACGCACACGGCCTCACCCTGGGGCCGGCGGGGGTGGTGCTGGAGTCAGGGACTCGCGGCACTGGGAGAAGCAGCGGCGGGGGCGGGGCCCGTTGCCTGGCTCTCAGCTGAGGGCCAGCCCGACTCTCCTTCCAGGGGACAGCAGCGCGGCTGTCCTCGTGGGCAAGTGCAGTCAGGGACGCGGCGGGGCAGACGAGGAGGGCAGGGGGTGTGCAGGGCCGATGGGGCGGGCGCGGGGGGCGCGGGGCTGAGCTGCGCCCCGGCCGCACGTGTGGGGGGCTCGAGGGCTGGTGAGTGGTAGAGCCCGGCCTCCGGCCCCCGGACTCAGGCAGGACACTCGGCGGGGCCGCAGGGGCCCGCCCTGGCTGCCGGGCAGTGCTCCACGCTGCCCCACGCTCCCAGCCCAGGGCGGCGAGGACGCTCGCGTGTGCTGTGGAGACGAAGCTGCCGCCCGTCTGTGTCTGTGATGTCACTTCGCGCTTTAATGAGGCACACGGTCATTTTTGTTGCCATAACAACCGCCTGTTCTCTCCGCCATCCGGAGCTTGGACCACTTCTCGTGCATCACTCACGGTCGCCCTGGGCGGCACCGGACGGGGAAGGCGGCCAGGGTCCGGTGCCCGGCGCCCGGGCCATGCGTGGTGTCCTGGTCGAGGTGGGGCCGGCCCGCGGTCAGCACGCTGGAGGAGGCCCCGGAGACTGACGGTGGATCCGTCGTGTCTGTGTCCAAAGGCCGGAGACGGGCTTCTTTCCCACTCAGGATCCCCTCCTGTTCGGGCCCAGCAGGCTGGACGGGGCCACCACACTGGGGGGGGGTCCATCAGTTCACTCACCCCCAACACCACCCTGTACACGCCCAGAGGCACGGTCGACCTGTCTGGGTGCCCGGTGACCCGTCAGAGGGACACATGAGGTGGCCGCTGCCCCGTCCTCTGCCCCCGGCCCTCTCCGCAATGGTGGGCCTGCGCCCGGAGGGTTCTGTGCGGCTGGGGTGCCGACAGGTCGCTGCTGCCTGCGTGCCCCTCCGCAGGGGGCCGGAGGGCTTGCCCTCGGCTGCACCCCCAGCACCCGCAGGTCCCCTGTGCATTTCTGAGGATGGACGAGAAGGTCGCGGGGAGGTCAGGGCCGGCTGCTCCGCAGGGTCCAGAGGGCACCCCTGCGAGGGTGCCCCGGTCGTCTCCCTCACAGCAGCGTGACAGGAGCAGAAGGGCAGTTTACGTTTCTCCCAGTCACCCGAGGGGGGCTGGCGGGGCCCCTCTGTGGCCTCCGCACACATCGCCGTGGCCTGGACTCTGTGGCAGCCGCTCGTGATGGGCGTCTCGGCATCGGCCACCTGGAGTCCTACCTGGACGGGGAGCAGGTGGCCCCCCAGGCCCCGCAGGTGCGAGCTGATTCCTGGACGAGCACCGTTTGTGGGGAGCGACGTCTGGCCAGCCTTGCCCCCCCCCCAGGCCGGGCACAGGCCGGACCACGCGGGAAACCAACCGTTGACGTGATCGGACGCTGAGTGAAGTCGCCTGACTCACCGGCCCTGTACCAGGGACACGCCGGGCGCCTCGCCGTCCCTCCCCAAGAAACACCTGGGCAGGCGCCCGCCGCGCCCCCACAGACAGGACAGCCGCCGCGCGGCCGCCCGAGGAGGCGGGAGAGGCGGCAGCAGAGGCGGGCGCGGGCGGGCAGCACTCACCGCCTGGCACAGCACGGGGTGGGCGGTGCGGTTGATGCCCCCGGCGAACACGGCACAGGTCAGGGCCGCGTGCAGGCAGAAGTTCAGGAGCGTGTGCCGGCCCTTGCGGCTGATGCGGATGGCGCTGCGGAGATGGGGGCATGGAGTCAGGACCCCGCCCCCCCCCCCCCCCGGCAGAGCTCCCCCCGGCAGAGCCCCCTCCCCCACCCGGCAGGGCCCCCCCGCCCCGCAGCAGAGCTCCCCGGCCCCCTGGCAGAGCCCCCGGCCCCTCCCCGCTCAGGCTGCTCCCGTGGGAGCCGGGCAGAGAGACCCGCCCCGAGGACTGCGTGGAGGGGAAGACGGTGGACCGTGTGGCGGAGTCTACCCCTCAGGTGCGGCTGGTGGGGTTCGGCGTTAAACCCCCCCGGAACACGAGGACCGGGAGGGTTCGGGGAGACCTCGCCGCACCATCTGGCCATCGACGGGTGAGGACGCCTGTCTGGTCACGAAGCCGGCGGCGGGGGTGGGTGCGGCAGGCACCCCTGGTCTCCCGGTCCCTCTCGGAGCAGAAGTCTGGTCCCTCGAGAGGAGGCCGTGACAGGGGTGACTGCACGCTGGCCCCGGCCGCACGCCTGCACCTGGGTGCCAGTGCTGCCCCTGCTGCGGCCACGCCGGAGACCGCCGCCAGGCTGGAGCTCACAGCCGAGCCGGCGGCCACAGCCTCTTCCCGTGGCCGTGGCTGTGTGGTTGTGCCACCGCCCGGGCTTTGCCCACAACTCGAGTTGTGGGCTAGACCCTGACATGGCGGAGACCCCTCCTCCCACTCCCCAGGGCGCTGTGGAGTGACAGGGACGCGGCCGGTCACCTCCCTGCTCCGAGGCAGAGGTGGCCAGGACACCCGCCCAGCGGAGACCCGGCCGGTCTCCCCGTGTTCTAGAAGAACAGGCACCGTGCCGACGGGCCTCGGGGTCTGCCGGCCGCTGCAGCTCCCAGGAGCTGAGCAGAGGCTGGGCTGCGGGAGGACGAACTCACGGCCCCGGGTGCAACGGGCATGTGGACGCCCAGAGTGGACGGGTGTGGCTGTCCCTGACGCTCGGCCACCCTCGCCGCCCGCAGGGCCCCCTGGGCCGGGCAGGCTCAGGTTGGCCGGCAACCTGTGACGAGCCTTGCAGGGACGGCTGGCTCTGCGAGGGGTGCAGGTCTCACTTTGGGGTTTGCCTCCAGGGGGCGCCGTGGGGCCTCACCTGCGGTGCACGAGGTAGGTGATGCCGGAGGTGAGCAGGCAGAGCAGCATGACGGCCGTGCAGGCGTACACCACGGGGTGCAGGAACTCCCCTGGGTGCTGGGGCAGGGAGAGCACAGTCTTCAGATCCTGGAAGGAGCACAGCGCAGGCCCCCGTGAGCGGCGTGGCTGGGAAGCCACATGCGTGGCCCAGCCACGGGGTTCTCCCTGAGGCCCCACCCGACCCCACCCTGCACGTCACCTGAGGCATTTTCTGAACCGGGGGGCCTTGGCTGGGTCTCCGCAGAGGCGGCCACCCCGCCAGGGCCGGGCAAGACCCTGCTCAGGGGGGTGCTCGTGGGGGTGGGGTGGGGGGCCATGGCCTCGTGGGCCTGTGTGTGGCATTGCCCTCAGGGTCGGCTCCGTGGCCATCTCCACGGGGCTCCGCGGGGGTTTCCCTGGGGACTGAGTGCCGTCGGCTGCCCCCAGGACAGTGGAGAGACCTCCCGTAGGCGCCTGATGCCCAGGGGCTTCCGCAGGGTCCGACGACCGAGGGGCCTGGTCCACACTGAGGCCAGAAACAGCGTCCTGGCCCCGGCGCAGCGACGACCGGACGTGGTCAGGGGAGGGTGCTGGGACGCTCCGCAGAGCGCGGGCCGGACGCCGTGGCGGCGCCGTGCTCCGTCCGGACTGTCCGCCGGCGAGGACATGCGCAGGGCCGGTGCACACAGAGCAGCACTGGCCCCATCAGGGCGGCACGGGGCTGGAGCCGACGCTCGCAGACCGCCAGCCCGGGCCCCCACCGAGTCACGAGCCCGGACGAGAGGCGGCCAAGGGAAGCCGGCCCCAAGGGCACAGGCGCCCAGCAGCAGCAGCAGCCAGCTGGGAGCACCATCCACGCTGGGCCCCGAGGAGGGTCTGCGACCACATGGCCACAGGCCTGGCCCCGGCCACCTGGCCTCTTGCCCGCCGGGCCTGCCACCCTGCCCTGGGGGCCCTGTGCCTGCGTGAGGACCACTTCTGTGCCAGGGAGAGCTGCCTGTTGGTGACGAGGAGCAGCTCACAGGCTAAGGGAGCCTCGGGGTGGGGGAGGGGAGGCGCTGTTGGACAGCAGGGTCCCGGGGCCTGTGGGGCCCACAGCTCCCGCTCAGCACCTGGTCATTCACGCCTCCCGTGTTCCTCACGGCTCAGCAGCGGCCGCCCACTCATCGCCGAAGCCTGCCGTCCGGCCACAGCTGGACGTTACCCTTCCCTCGCTGCTTCCTCCCGGCAGGCCGAGGAGTCGGGTCTGGCTGGGTGCGTGGATGTCTCCGGGTGGGGGGTGACTCCTGAGCCGTCCTCCTCCTCCTCCCTCGTGGGAGTCCTCGGCTCCTCCTGCCCCCAAGAGCCCCCTCCCCGGCCCGTCCGTCCGCTCTCCCCCGCCCGGAGCACCGCGTCCACGTCCTCCAGCTGGATGGCCGGCCCCTCCCCGGGGCTCACACCCCCTTGAGGCCTTTCTCAGGGCACCGCCCCGGGAGATGATGCTGGGGGAGCCGCACGGCTCCCTGAACACCTGCGGCTTCGTGTTGGCACCAGACTCGGGGGCCGGGCCCGGCGCCAGGTGGCAGTGGGGAGGGCCCCACACGGCCCGCCCGCCCGCCCGCCCGCCCTTCAGCCAGACGAGGAGCCGGGAGGAGGCTTCCTGTGCTGGGCGAGCACTCAGGGCCTCGGTCCCAGATGCAGGGGCGTTTTGGGGGGTGCGCCCAGGCCGGCGCCGCAGGCCAGGCAGTCACCCGGCAGCAGGCGCCGCGGCCTCCTCCTCCTCCTCCTCGGGCCCAGGGCTGAGCTGCCCGGTGCTGGGGCAGCAGGAGGCACCCCCCCCCCCCCCCCCCCCGCCTGGAGCAGCTGCACCCACGGCGGGCAGGACACCGTCAGCTCCCTCTGGCCCGGCTTTCCTCCTTCTCCGGCGCGGTGCGCCTCTCTCCACTTTTAGAGGTGACATTTAAAATGCAAAACAGAGACATATTTCATATTTCCCAGCTCACACATGTGCGAGTTCCTCTTGGAAGCGTCTACGCTGCAAGCGTCCCACGAGCCGGTCCTCACGATTGCCGTGTGTGGTCGGCGGCGGCGCTGGGCTGCCGGGCGTCTCGGGCGCGTCCCCGAGGCCGCGGCCCCAGCGGGGCCCTCAGAGCAGCGAGCCTGTCTCGGTGGGTGGAGCCCGGACCTCACCGCTGGAGGGCTGGGAGCCCCCAGGTGCAGCGGGGGCGGGGCCCACCTGGGCCACACGGAGGGCCTGGCGGGCTGTTTGTCTGCATTCCCGTGTCTCGTGTTGGCGTGACTTCCTTTTACATAACATCATTTTACTCGCACGTGTGTTTCTGTGTGTTCTGCAAATCACATCGGCCAGGACGCTGAGAACGGCCGGAAGGGGGCGGTCGGCCAGGCTGTGTGTCACTCGTCCGAGCAGAACCTCACCCTCTGCTGAGAGTGATGGTGACACGGGGGGCGAAGGGGCCCCGGCCGTCGGGGGACGCAGGCCACGGGCGCACGGACGTCCTTCCTCGCGGCCCGAGTGGCCGAGGCCGATTCCATCGGAGCCTGATGTCCCTGGGCGCCTTTCAAATGATAATTGCGTCTTATTGATCTGTCAACCTTTCGTCAAAGTGCTCCCCGGGGAGAGGAAGAGGAAGAAGATCAGTAATTTATTCATTCGGAGCGCCGATCTCCCTGATTGGACGCCGCACTTACGTGCTTGCTGTGGTTCCTTCTGGGGGCGTGCGGGCCGGCCGGCTGCTGAGAGCTGGGGCCAGCCCCTGAGCAGTCCCCCCCACCGGGACCTCCCTGCTGGGCCCGGTGTCACCTGCCTAACACTGGTCGCATTAAGGGGGCGCTTATGACTCGGGGGACAGTCCCCAGCTGTGAGACGGGGGTGGTTCTGGGAGCATCCGGAACAGCAGGAACTGGGCGGGACTAAAGGCAGCCGACAGGAAGCCCTCACGGGTTCTCTCGAGTCCACAGCCGGCGGCACGGCCTTTCAGGCGAGGCTGGAGGCGCTGGCCGGCGGGTGGTGGGTCCCTGGGCTCAGCCTGGCGGGCGGGTGGGGGTGGACACACAGGCGGGCGGACGGCGGCCGACTCAGGGCTGGAGCCGACTCAGGGCTGGAGCGTCCCGGGCGGCCCGGGCGGCTTGGAAGACCTGCAGTCCCCTGGGCTGGCCTCACAGACGCCCTTCCTGGCTTCGACCCCGCTGTCTTTGGGGGTCTTAGGTCCCTCTTCGAAGGGGGGCACTTATGTGGGGAAAAGGATGCCGGAAGCCCGCTGTGTGTCTCCATGCCAAGCCTGGCTGGGCAGCAGCTGGCCTCTACCCCGTCCTGGCTTGGGGGCCCTGACCCCGAGCCCAGCCCCAAAGTCCCAGCACGCGGGGGCTCTGCGGGGGTCCGAACGGGAGCCCAGCCCTGCTGCTGTGGTGCCTGCTAAGCCAGGTCCACCCCGGGTGGACCGAGTGGCCTTTGTGCCGTTGGAGCCGGCGGGGCGGGGACGGGAGCTCGCCCACAGCGCACCCTGAGGTGGCCGTGCCAGGAGGTGAGAGCAGGTGGCCGTACCGTCCACGCCAGGCCTCTCCCTGCAGCCCCCTTCCCGGCCCACGGCGTGGGAGCTGGGCCCCGACGCAGCCCAGGAAGGGGGCAGAGGAAGTGCGAGGGCCCAGGCGGTCTTCCGTCGGAGGAGGGGTGGGCGGTCCCCGAGGGCCACGGAGGATCGCGTGCCTGGAGCCGGCCGGCAGTCCACCCCCGCCCGCGGCAGCCGGGGCGGGCCGGCCATGGCCGCTCCGTTTCCTAGCTGTTGGGACGAAGGTGGGGCAGCCGTGGCCTCAGGTGGCAGACACAGAACTCCCCGGGGCAGCCCTGGGCGACCAGACCTCGCCCGAGCGCCAGGCAGAGGGCAGCGCGTCCCGGAAGGAGGCCCGGGCCCGGGGGGCCTGCCCGGGGCGCGTGGCGGTCAGCGCAGCTGGCCTGCAGTGGGTGCCTGTGGGGACGCAGGGCCCCGGAGGCCGCGTGCCGACCGCAGGGGCCAGCAGGGCGGCGGCCTGGGGCAGGCAGGGGCGGGCCACCCGCCGGCTGGGCCCTCGGGCTCCCCCCTCACACCCCTCGGACTCAGACACCCACAGGGAAGGTCCCGTGCCCGACTGTCCCGCATGGGGGGCCGCCGGGCGTTCTCCGTTTTGCCCAGGACCTGTCTCTGGGCGGTTGCTGTCCGTCAACACGACGCCCAGCCAAGTGCTGCTGTGGTCCCAGCTCTGGGGGCATGGCTGGGCGTGCAGACCCGTCAGGGACACGGAGACCAGCGTGGGGGAGGGCCGCTGGGCAGCGCCCCTGCCAGGCCACCTCTCCTCCACCCGCCGCGGCTCCGCCCTGCCCAGGGGACCCACCTCTGAGGAGGGACAGCTTGGGACTCTGCTGTGGGGAGGCCATGGCCACCCCCCCGCCCGTCTCTCTCGGGCAACAAGTGCTCGCAGGGCGGGGGGCGGGGGGGCCTGGGCAGCTGCCGGCCTCCGCGCGGAGCGGCCTGTGCCCGGAACACGCAGCCTCCCCGCCGTCAGAACGGCGAGGCCCTGGCGTCCTTCCAGCCCCTGAGGCGTGGGGCGGCCTGGGCGCGACGCCGGGCTCTGGGAGCAAGCGTCACCCTCGCTCGGACATTTCTAGTCGAGAGGAGACAGACGGGTGACTCGGGGCGACCCCTCCCCGCGGAGCGGACCGCCGGGTCTGGCTGGCCCTCCCTGTCGGGGTCCGTGGCCGCTGCCGGCCGCGCTGTCCTCCGGCCATCAGCATTCCCCGCACGCGCTCCGCCGGCTGCCCCTCGCACACACAATGCATCATTCACTCGGCCCTCGCCGACCTTCCGGAGTCCCAGCCCCGGCAGCCCCACGGCCGGCCGCACCCGGGCGGTGGGACGAGCCCTCACAGGCCCCCGCCGCTCACGGCAGCCGGCCCCCCTTTGCCGGTGAGAAGAGCACCCCCGTGTTTGCCGTACGTGCGGCTGAAGCCCACCCACACCCGCCTGGGGTCCTGCCAACTTTCTGCAGCGAAGGGGTGGGCGGGGCTGCAGCAGCGGGAGGCCCGGGCCCGGGGCCAGGAAGGGGCTCCCAGGCCTTGGATCCGGAGGGGACGGGGGCGTGGGACGGACCTCTCCTCCGCCCCACGCTGACGACGTGATTCAACACTGCGGCACGCCATCCGCTAATTAGTGTGGTCCTCGCCAGGCAGCCGGGCGGGCGGGCGGGGGGAGACAAGTGGCCGCCCCGCCCCCCAGGACCCCCGGGGACGGGACCGGCCTGGGCCCCGCTGCCCGCTGGCTGACCACCCGACCACTCGCTGGCCCTGCCCCGGCCCCCATGCGCAGGGTGCCGCCCTCGGCGTGGCCCCGGCCTGGCCCGGCCCCTGCGAGGGTGGACTCACCATGAGCACGCGGAGTTGCTGAGGGGCGGGCGCCGTGGAGGCAGGTGGCGTTGCCGCCGGCCGACTATGTTGCGCCTCTCTCCCTGCCAGCCTCCATGGCCGTCCAGAAGGTCAAGGTCCCAAGCAGCGGCCACGGGGGTGAGCCCCGGGCCACGGGCCTCAGGGCGACTCCGGTGGGGTGGGTGAGAGTGGGCCCACCTGCAAAGACAGGGCCTGGTCAGGGCAGGGGAGGGTCTCCCTGCTGCCCCTGCCCCACGGCAGGGCCCCGCACCTCCCAGAGTTGCCCCGTCTCGGCCGCTCTCAGCCCAGCCGGCCTTGGACCCTCTCCTCTGACTTGGGGCTCCATCTGTGAGGGGCTCTCGGAGGCCGCGGGGGCGCCCCGGGCAGGGGAGCCTCGGGGGCCACGGCCCAGCGCCCGGCGCCGGACTGCCCCCCAGGGAGCGCGTCCTTCCCCACGTTTAAAAACCAGCCTCTGCCCGGCGCCCAGCCCAGGACCCTGCCCTCGCAGAGCTGGGCGGCTGCCTGCCCGCTCGCGTCCAGAGAATCCATAAACCTTGAATTAATCTGCCGAAGAACAGCCGGCCCCGGGCAGAGGACACAGCCGGGCTCGGGGCTGGCGGCCCCCGCCCCCACAGACCCAGGTTCCGGCTGTGGCTCGCGCCCTCGGCTTTGCCCAAAGTTACTCGGAACCTGCATTTCCAGGAGCAGGAACCGCCTCACCGGGTCGGCGCGGATGCGGGAGCCAGAACCTCGCCTCCCCCCACCTCCTGCTGCTTCCCGGCCCGGGCCCACCCGCCGCTCAGACCCCGAGACAGGAAGCCCGACTTCTCACCTATTTTGGCAAAAACAGCCGGAGCGGCAGCGGCGCTGCGCCTGTTGCCGGGGAGCCGCGGCGAGCTCGCCGTGCTGGGGCGCGGGTCTCCATTCCCAGGGCCCGTGCGCCGGGCTCGCGGGCGATCAACAGATTGCAGGGCTGCGGCCGGGAGACGTGAGTCAGAGCCAGCGCGGGCAGACCTGCA